>NC_052502.1:56362199-56683320 GCF_016617805.1 Bactrocera tryoni | reverse complement strand
ATTCGCGTGTGACCTCCAAATATGCCACACATCGTAAGAGCATACAATAATCGAATGTTGATCTCTTCGATAATGCCATGAATAATTATCGAATTCGCGTTCGAGGAAAAAAGTGATATTTTTCACTGATAGCAAATGGATTTGATGCTGCAATGGTGAACGCTTGGAAAATTCATTGTGCTCTCATCAAATATGAAAAGGGAATGTCACGCACCACCGAAAGATGTATTGCACGAATATAGAACCGTTGTATCATTTACAGTTCCGTATTTACGTTGCAGAATGTTTGCTTCGAATGGCAATATCGTCGATTTCGTCTTCGGAGACGTTGACTTCACAGTCAACAGCTGTTCGAAAATCCAAAGATGCCGCTCTGGAGAGTGTTCGTAAAGACAAAGTTGGGCATGGCATTAACAAATTAGAGAAGCCTCGTCGTTGTCAAAATTGTCACAAACATTCGTCATATAAATGCACAAAATGCGATGTAGTATAAGATATTGAACATTCAAGAAAAGTTTTTCAAAACTTACGACGTGTATCTATCTTTTATTGTAAATAAAATGTAATGTGAAATTGAAAAATTGAACAAAATAAACGTTTTGAATGACAAACTCTAATAAAATATTGTTTCACTTTAGTAAGTATCGTTTTCGGCTGATGGTCGAATTTTCGACCACATTCCCGGGGCTAAACGGCTTAATGTAAAAATCTCAAAAAGTTTGAATAAAATCAAAGCAGTGGATCTAAGTGCGGCCGGAAATGGATGAAGTGTGTTTTACTATAGTACATATTATATTTATGTTGAACGCAATCTATATAGAAAATCACATTGAACGCTTGTTAATACATAATTTTTCTTTTGTTTAATTTCAGCCGCCAAAAAAGGCTAAAGGAAAGAAGGGCAAGAAGGCGCCAAGTAAGTACCTTTGCTACTCACATATGCTTCAAATTCGTGTCGATTAGCGCTTAACGGAATATTCAATTTATTTTAAGAAAGTCTGCTAGTTTTCACATGCATGTGTCACCCTCTTTAAGCTTTAAATCGCACAAGAAACGCATGCACACAGCACTCAATAGCAAAGGGATAACCTCGACTCAGGCGACAAGCGCTTGCAATGCATCCCTTTTGCATAATAAATTAAATGTTGAAGGAAATATGAAAAAAATTGCTTTATAGCTAAAACAGCGCTGTCTGCCATGCAGCAATGGCATTGCAGCAACGACGGCATTGACACTCAAAGCTGGAAATGGACATGAAGGGGACAGGCACAAATAATGCTGCATGCTTTTCGGCGCTTAAATGCATAAATATGCAAGAAATAAAATTACTTCGAGTGCGCTGCTTAAAATGGCGAATGCAGTAATATAGCAATACAAATACGCTACGTAGGATATGCCGAAACTGGTGTCACTAGGCTTGCCAAAGCGTCGACTTTTCGCACAATTGCAGTGCGCCTAAAAGTGCGCTATCAAAAGCACACAATGGTTGCGTGTAATTTACGAGCATATTTTGAGGCGCCACGACACGAGCAAAATCCGCAGTTTTGGTTATTTTAGTGCGCGCCAAATGAAATACGCTTCCGGCTGACGAAGAAGTCAATTGTGTGCGTTTTAGACGCGCTTAGAGCGTCGCATGGCCGCCACGAAAACAATAGCAGCGACAATGGCTTATTGACGCTTTTAGTGGGAAAATGTCAATGGCTGATAAGCCTTAATGCGGATCGGCTGATTTTTGCGATTTTTATGCAATCGAGCGACAACAATTCGTTTCACCAAAAAAGTTGCACATTCATCATGCATAAAGAATAAATTCGCTGTTGCGTTATTTTGGCGGGCATTGATGCCACCATGCAGTGGCATGTACTTCGTGCAACATTTTGAATTGCCGACAATGTGTGTACATTAACCGCGCAACAAAGTGCTGCAACGTACGCGTATTTATGTAGTGGCACATATTGCTACAATTGCTGCACTCGCAATGTCATGCTGGGCAATAAAAGAAATTCTCATGCGTTATATAGGTTTGTAGTCAAGCAGACATAAGCCCTTGCCATGCAGTATGCTTGCCGGTCATTTTGCCTGCCAATTAAACGCAGTGCGGCACTGAACAGATACCACTGCTACATGCATGCCCATGTATTCATATTTATATTTATTTAAGCCTGTGTGTGTATGCATGGCTGTTGTAGCAAATGTTGCATGCAACATGGTCGCTATGAAAATTAAAGCACACACGAAGTTATAACTGTCGCTGCTATTACTTAATTGTTGGTCACTGTCGTAAGCCATTGACTACTGGCCAGTTGAGGACTGGTACATATACATACATATATATATAAGTATATATTTTTAAAAACATCAGGGTGAAACATTATTACCTAAGCTTATTTCTATTTACACACACTCCTTGAATTTTCAGTTGTTGCCTTGAAAAAGGTTTCAACGTAAGCAAACTCTTTATTCTCAATTTAAATCATGCTTAAATCATATTTCTCTCCCCATCTATGGTATATACATACCGTCTTTTGATATTTTTCATTAGGAAAGAAAATCTATAATCTTGAAAAAAAATTATATTCTATTACAAAATTGTCTGTTCTACAAAAAAGTTCCAAATAAATTGTTTAGTAAGACATTCTTGTAAAAGTTATATGCAGATAAAATCATATTCTCTGTTGCTCATACGACGTGGTATACCGTACGAATAGACGCTCCTTATCAGTTCTTCGCCACCGTATTTGAATAGCTCGACTGGCAACCCATCGGCCCTCACCGCTTTGTTATTTTGCAGACGGGTAATTGATATTCGAAGCTCTTCCTGATCGGATAATGGAACGTCTGCTCCATCGTTATCGATTGGAGAATCGGGATCACGGTCATTGGGAATGTTTCATCATGGAGGCTGAATTTACAGACCGTTGTGTCAAAGATACCTTCTTTGTCCAACTTGGTGTTAAAGTCGCCAAGCACTATTTTGACATCGTAGCGGAGGCAGCTCTCATAGGTGAGCTCCAAGCTCACCCAAGGACCTACTCATCTCAGTCCCGTCCATGGCATCCACCTTCAAATGAAAGTTATTTAGCTACCCAGAGGATACTTGGTCTCAGACCGAAAGTCGTGAGCTGCTGAGCCATATGTAAAATTAATGGCGCTTAGAGAACTTTGCTCACTTACGTGAACTTCTACACATTGCTCCATCCACCCTACAAATATATACAGTCAAAGCTCTCTTAAGCGAACACTGACGTCCGCAGCGATTTTGTCCGTCTAAGGGAGATGTCCGTCCAATAGAGAGTTTTAAGGAAAATAAAAAAAAAACCAAATATGTGGAATGTTCCCTCCACTAAGGAAATAAATATGTTAATACATTTCAAAACATTTTGTAATAAATTTTTATTATTATAGAAAAATATTCATGTACATATGGATAAGAAATTCAGATTCATAAATCATAAACATAAATGAAATTAGGATTAGGTATTAGAACATATGCAAAATTTAAAAATTAGTTTTATTGCTGGAGAAATTGACGGATTGTTGATTGCTTTAGGTTTGTTTGCTTCCATTTTTCTCATTTTCCACAAGACGAATATCTAAAGTTATTAGTTGTTGATATGCAACAACATCACGTTTAGAAAACGTTTTCAAGCGAGAAATTTGTTTGAATACTTCATGATAAATATTAATTAGATCCAAGTCTTCCATGAGCTACCTCCTCATCAGAATCACTTAAATCCTCCCCAGTATTAGTAACGCCTTCATAAACAATTTCAATATTGTCATTTTCTGTGTATGCAAAGTTATCAATATTTAAATAATCCTCTAATATAATGCCACTAAGTTGTGCAATTTCATTTAAATTAAAGAGTGTTGCTAATGGAATATCATCATCAAGCTCAAACAGTTCGACATTCGAATTTTGTATACATCCAGATTTTCGGAAACAGTTTTCTACGTTTGACGCTTCAATTTTCTCCCAAGAAGCTTTGGCAAAACACAGAGCATGAAGTATATTTATTTTTTTGATAATTATGATGCGGATTTAGCTGTATCAATATTCGATAGCATATCTTTTATAATGAAGTTTCTGTACATGGCTTTACAATTTTGAATTATGCCCTGATCTAAGGGCTGGCATATGGATGTTGTATTAGGCGGTAGAAACTCTAAAGTTATGTTTGTCAAGCAGATATCTCTGGGATGAGAGGCAGCATTATCTAAAAATAAAAGAATATTCATTTTTGTGTCCACGCCTTTTTGTGTGATTTCGGGCCGCTTTTCCAATGACTAATAGCTTTTCTTTCTGTCCAACCATATTGACACAAAACATAATGTAAGTCTTTCCTTCGACAATTTACCACCAGTACATTTCTCTGATTTTAGAGCCAACATTTTGTCAGGTATGGCTCGAAAAAATAGAGACCAGATAACCAACTTGGAATAATGGATACCCTAACTAACACATGCGTGTGTTAAAAATATATATAAGGCAATCATATTCTTTAGGCAATTAACTAAGGTCATGAAAATTTCCGTCAGTATAAGAGAAAGAATTCTATACTTAGACGTTTCTAGATTTACTTGCGCACATGTGCATGTGCATATGTACTCGAATATGTACATAGGCTTTAACGGGATCTTATTTATTTGTTTGTACTAATGCCCTGCACTTAGAGTCGCGAGTCAAGTGCGGTTGCAGTGCAGCTGTTGTCTCCTTACTTAATTTTCACAACCGAGCGGATAATTGCTTTTACCACAAGCGACTCGGCGCAGTCGGATACTTGGTCACTCATACGCCACGTCAGCCTAAAGATCTTGCAAAAATTTGCTTACTGCCCATTAGAAGCCAAAAAAGTTAGAGAGGAATTGTCATCATGAGCGAAATGAACAATCAAACAATCCTAGTAACTGCAAAACATTTATCTTCTTTCGTTCATGACGTCACGAACGAATATAGTTTTTGTGAAACGAACTTCACAATAATTAACCCGACGAAACTGTCGTAACCTTCAAATCTTATCATTGTTGGGCAGGATGGAATATAGCGTGGATTCTTCAATATTCAAAACTATAATCTAAGGCTAAGTGTTGAATTGAAATTACATTCATCTAACATCCATTTACTGTCATTATACTCCCAGACAACCAGACAATAAATAGTTATACATTTTCGCTATTGCTAACTGGGCAACTAAATGTTTCGTCAACTTCCTCAATTTCGTAAATACTCGTCCGTGCCACATGACCTCCGCTGCGCCACAAGCGGCATAATTGCCCAAATGCACATTTCGCGACGGGACGCACTCAACTCCACTTTGCGGTGCCGTCTCCGCCAGTAAGCTATATACATACATACAGGCATGCTGGTCAACTACAGCTGACGTTCCGCACCGCAAAAGCTATACCACCCAGCCATACGATACATTAGCAACTTAGTTACTAAATACCGTCTCTCGAGGGTGACCCTGCGCAATAATGGCGCGCCAACTCATATGTGAAAAGAGCAGCAACAACACAAAAAAGGAAAACTTAGCAAACTGGAGAAAAGCAAAAATTAAAGTAGAAAATAATTGCGCAAATAGAGAACCACATGAAATCATTGCCGCCGCTGGTGTAAGCCACAACAAGTGCATCGCGTTCAGCGATTGTTCAGCCACTTTCGGCACAGGCAACAAACAGACCAAGGCCAATTGCAGCGCTATGTCGAGAAATTAATTATACCATGAGTGACAATTATAAAGCTACACGTAAGGCGATCTTTTATTTATAGAAATTGTATCGTTTAGACTATTTTGGGGTAACTATACAGAAGTAATTAAAGCGTAAACGAATTTTTAACTGTTAAGTTAGGTTAGTGTTCGGTTTCGGGTCTATTTTCAAGATTTTTATTACGGGATGCCTACATGTAATTGAAACATAGGTCTTTTGGACCAAAACATCCTCATGTTTAAAAGAACTAGATTGAGAGCTTGAAATCCCGTCCCACAATGCTCTTATACCGAGTTGTTGATGAGTGCTCTCAGATAGCAGAAGTGCAAGTCGATTAGCGAAACGTTCGGCTGTCTGTAGTGTTTGCAGCTTCTCGACGTCGAATCTTCCTTGTGTTTGTTAACGTGCGTTTTTTGCTGCACAGAAGCGTGTTCCTTTCTTCGCTGCAACAAGATAGTGGTTCGAGTCAATGCTAGGACCTCGGAACGTACGCACGTCTAAAATACCGAAGGCTTTCTTTCGTCTAACACAACATGAACGATCTGGTTGGTCGCTTTTCGATCCAAAGAGAGCCAGGTAGTAATGAATTTTTCTATGCTGGAATCTAATACTACAGATAACCATATTTCGGGCTCTGGCGAAGTCGATCAGCTTCAACCCATTTGAGGATGTTTCCTTATGGAGGCTAAATTCTTCTTTGTCTACCCTGGCCTTAAAGTCGCCAAACATGATTTTTACATCTCGGCGGGAGCAGCTCTCATAGGTGCGCTCCAAGCGCTTATATAATACATATTTAAGCACATCGTCCTTCTCTTCCGTCAGGACGTGGGCGCAAATCAGAGATACGAGTATGTTGAAGAACTTCCCTTTGATGCGAATTTTGGCTATACGTTCTTCCACCGGGGTAAATGCCAGTACTCGGCAACGGAGTCTCTCTCCCATCGCGAATCCCTCACTAAATTGCCTTTACTCTAACGAGGACATCAACCAGCTGTGCAGCGGCACCTTCCCATTTAAGGGACCGAACATTGCAGGTGCATGCCTTTAAATCGTAATCGTTAGTTCGTCTGCAGTGGTCGTCATCAAAAGGAGGTCACTCATCCCAGGCTGTTCTATTCTTGTCTTCATTGGGGTGGTTTTTTACACAACCCTGGAGAGGGGATGTTTCGCCTTCTCACTTTAGTTCGCCTTCAATCGGATATTTTTTGGCCACCCATAGGATACTTGATCTAAGACCAGAAGTCGAAAACTGCTTGAACCATATGTAAAATAATCATTTCTGGCCACTACCAAGTGAATGGCTCTCAGAGGACTTTCCTCACTTGCGTGAACTTTTACACATAGCTCCATCTTCAAATTTAATATATCCTCAAAAAACTAGTCTTATTTCGGAAAATGGTATGTGCTTCGTGATTACTTTATAACCTTCTAACCGATTTTGGATAAGTACACTATATTAAGAACCCAAGGGAAGCTTGTCAGTATAGCTTTTCCCACGCAGTGAAGGCATTAAGCACAGGCAATGGCCTCCTAAATACTCTACAACCAGGTAGAGGCTAGCCTTACTGAGGACAAAGATATAACTGGAATCCTTGCGGTCGATCTTGGGCCAAACGGCTTTTGCGCCAACACATGTACTGATGGTGGCCCAGCGGTGGCTAAGCTTCCGCGAAGCCCAGCTATCTAGTAGTAGAACACAAGAGAATAAGAGAGCATCGACCCGCTCCCATTCTACCTAAAGCGGTTCTAGGGTGCCTTTTCTTGCTAGCTCATCAGCTTTACAATTTCCTGCGATTCCACTGTAGCATGACACCCATACCAGTCATATCACAAAGACACTCGATGCTATTGATAGCGAGGTTAGCCACTCTTTGACCAGCCCTGAAAGCACTGTTAATGAGTTAAAGCCGCTCTGCTATCTGATGAAGGTTACTTCTCTGAAGGAGGCTGCACTCCGGTTCAGTAAATCTAGTGCTATCTTAATGGCCTTGACTTGGAAAACACTACAGTAGTCAGGAAGTCTGAATCTGTGGTTGATAGAGAGCTCCTAAGGGTAAACCCCTCCACCAACCTTCCCTGCTAGTGTTGTTCAGTGACATTTTACTTTCGACATCCTCTTTACTCATTATCAAGGCCAAGACAATATAAAAACACTAAGTAGAATGTAACAACAACGACCGTTTCAATTAAAACTCAATTATTGGTAATTATTAAGTGACACCACTTACTTTGAATGCCAGTAATAAAGTCATGATTTATAACGACTTTACTTATTAGCTCTCATATGCTACCACCAACAGCGCTTACTCTCACTTATAGTGCCACACACATACTTACACACTTATTTCTTGTCCTGCTGCGAAATTAGTCGCAGCACGAAATGGTATGATGCTCACAAACCCAAGAACAACTTCAACACACACTTAACCTAATTCGACAAGCTTAAATGAATTTGAAATCATCGCGATTCGATTTCGATTAGCTGCAATTGAGTTCACTTTCTATGCTTTCAGTGTTAATTGATGGCGTGGACACGTCCACCATGACGCGCGACCAGCTGGAGCAGTTCGCGTTGAAACTGAAGGAGGAGATGGAGCGTGAACGTGAAGAGCGTAACTTCTTTCAATTGGAGCGCGACAAAATACGCACATTCTGGGAGATCACCAGAGGACAGTTGGGTATGTCCTCACTCATGGCAATTAACAGGGATGATTTATACGCTTTCTAACTGGTTTTAATTGCTATTATTTGATGTAATTTAATATAGAGGAAACCCGCTATGAGGTTCGTCACAAGGATCACGAAGTGGAGATGGCACAAGAGCTGGCCGATGTCGACACCAAACACATTATGCAACAGATGAAGCATTTACAGTATGAGAACCAAAATAAAATTGGGGAAATACGCGCCGAGGCCATGACACAGCTGAAGCTGGCGCAGGAGGATCATGTGGCGCAGGAGCAGGAATTGCTGAAGGATAAGCGCGATTTGCGACGTCTGTTGCGGGAGCACGACGAAACGCATGAACTGCAAATTCAGCAGCTGAAGATGAAACACAATGATGAGATGGCGTGAGTAGTTATTTTAACAATTTTTACTCTTTAAACTCCAGCGTGTCAGGCTGAACATAAAAGTGTATTTGACTCGGACCGGTCCATTCTTAAATCTCCATATGTGATTGGGTAGGGACTTTAACCATGAGACAAGTTTTTGTAGGTCTAATGGCATCGCGGAGACTCTGCATTATGGGGTCTACTTTATCACAAACATAAGTATTTGAACAAAAGTATTTGAGTGACCCAAAGAATTCAGTCAAAGTCGTGTAGTCCTCGAAAACTTGCCTCATGCGAGTTGTCCTTCCACCTCTGTTAATGACGATAAGATCGAAAAAGTTGCAGTGCTCAGAGAGATAACAGGTGATCTCAAAATCTCTTATGGATTGACTGTAAGTACCGGTGCGCAGTTGGATAGAGGTTGTGGACGAACTGCTCTTTTGCTAACTAACAATGTAGTCCGTTTTTAAGGATATGTGGACGACATTGTTATCATGGCTAGAGGAAAATTTGAGGACACTCTCAGCGATATCATACAAAGGGGACTAGGCGTAGCCAAAGGATGGTGCAGTTGGACTTATCATCAATCCATCGAAGACGACCATCGTCCCGATTACGAGACGCAGGTCCCTGCCTGGCCTCAGGAACCTAACCCTTGGGACAGAGAGATGGAGATGACAAATACGATCAAACACTTTGCTTTCATGCTGGATTCCACTCTGCGGTTGTAGCAGCATGTTGATCTGACAAAGCTACTAAAGCACTTATGGTTTGTAATCGGCTAGCTGATAAATCCTGGGGCTCCAAGTCAAGGATTGTCAAGTGGTTGTACGTCATGATCGTGCGACCGATTATCATATATAGAGCGGTGGTATCGGCCCAAGCTGCAACGACTCGCCTGCATCTGCGTGTCGGGTTTATTTCTTTCAGTCTCCGTTCCTTAAAGGAGCTGCTCCGTAAGGAATGGGCTGGGAGGGGTATTGGCAACAACTCCAAGTCTTGCGCCAAAAGTGACTAATGGGTGGTTACAACCTTAAAAGGCTTAAATATGTAATCAACATCACAAGGGACAAACTCAGGCTACTTGTCGCCTTCTACCCTGGCCATTGCAGGCTCAAGAAGCACTTATATAACAAGAACCTTTTGTGCGAATTTCCGGCTCTGCCAGATGGAGTCGGAACTTCTTAACACCTTCTAATTGACAACACAGCAGTCGGTAGATGCAGGATAAAAGCCTTTAGATCCATGTTTCCAAATTTGGATTACATCAATAGCATCTAGCAATATATTGGAATTTATCAATATGCTGAGGCTAAGTGAGTCGTTGTGACTTACGAGAAGGCACAATACACCTTAGATCACGGGGCAACCCTCATTTATTTATCTAATCTAATCTGTCAGTGCCAGACTCGTACCAAAAGATCTAAAGTAAAAAAAGGCGCTGAATAGAAGTCGCTAAGGATATGTTGGATAATGTAACTGAGGGCCCCATATTTTTCAAACGCATCATAATTAGTGAAGAGCCTTGAGTTTGTAGTCGTAACCGGAAAATTGTTAGAGTGTATGGAAGGAATTAAGAGAATTAGGATTAACTTTTGGCATACTTGTATTGGCTTAGGACCCCCATTTTGAAGGTGTTAAAAAAAAGATATTTTGAAAAAGAAATTTAACTGTGGGAAATTTTTTTTGACAGTCCGGGTCAAATTTGATCATATTATATGGAGCTAGTTAAACTGATTAAATCTTCTCACAGTATCTTTATACTTATAATGTAAACTGACAAAACTGATATCATTGCTTTCCGCTTCCAGCGAAGCGCGCATACAATTCCAACGCGAAGCCAAAGATATGGAACTGCTGCATGAAGAGAAAATGAAGGCGCTGAAAAATGAAGTCGAACTGGTGTACCGCATGCAAATGTTCGAGGTGGAGGAACGTAAGAACACACAAATACAACGTTTGATTGAAAGTCACGACACCGCCTTCAATGACATGAAGAACTACTACAACGACATCACACTGAACAATTTGGGTCTAATCAGCAGTTTGAAGGAACAACTCGAAGCGTTGCGTAAGCAGTCCGAACGCAGCGACCGCACAGCCACCGAAATGATGGCTGAAAATCGCAAACTAAAAGAACCGCTCGAAGCAGCACAAGCCGAGCTTGCCGATTTGCGGCGCAAGATGGAACATTTCGAGCGCGATCGCAATCAACTGGCGCGTCTCAAAGCACGCAACACTTATATAGAGAAGCAATTGAAGGCGCTCACATGGGAAACCGAAACGCTGTTATTGCGAAACGACACGCTCAAAAAGGAGCGCGAAGAACTCAAATTGAAATTTGACGATGTCGTTATGGAGCTGCAACAGAAGACGGGCTTAAAGAATGTGCTGCTCGAACGCAAGATATCCATGATGGAGCGTGAGGGTGAGAAACGCGATTTATTGCTCAAACAGACACAGATGATCTGCGGCGCTTCCGGCGATGTTACACAAAATATGCAGAAGCAAATCGCATCGTCGCTGGATGAGAAGAATAAATTGATTGACGAGCTGCGCTACGAACTGGTGCGCGTCATCAAAGCGCACGACGATCTGCTCGCCACATACGAATCCAAATTGACGCAGTTCGGCATACCGCAGGATGAATTGGGCTTCGAACCGCTGCGCCTGTCCGAGAAGCATCGTTATTTATGCGGCCCAGCTGGCCTGGTGACCAAAAATCAATGAAGAACTCCTGCCAATATGTCAATGATGCAGACACGCTTATCGGTTTGGCATGTTTCTTATTTTCGTTCTTTTTTTTTGGTTTTGTTCGTGCACTTTTGTATACGCTTTAAGCTGGCATTAACGCGAGAGGCTAATGGACTGAATGGAGGGTAGTATTTTTTTAACTTCTGAAACTTACAACAACCACAAGCATATTTTTTAAAATATACATACCTAGATACGAGCCTGTGTGCGTAGTTGTGTGTTACGTTATTGTATATGTTCGTGATTTTTTTCACATTTTGTTTGCTGCCTCTGTTCAATGCTTGAATGGAACTTTCGCTTTATGTGCGATGATTTACTGGCACACTGATGCGGCTGCAGGCATACTCGTTGTTGTTGTACTGCAACAACACTGATAGCATGTCGGGTCGTTGGCGGGTGGCGGGTGGTGCGGTGGCATGTCGTCGTCAGTTGCATGCCAGCAAGTACATTATTCAAAAATTCCGCTATGTTCGGGATGTGGTAATGGTGTTGACGTTAACGGTGTTTTGGCTGCAGCAGATCTTGGCCATTGGCCAAGAATACGGTGCAGTGGAGTGCACTGAGCAAATAAGCGCTCTTGCGCCAGCAGTAACGGCAGTTGAACTTGAAAATGACACAGCAGTGGCATGATAAATTGTAAGGTGAGTGAAAAGATAAGAAGGTGTGTTTAGTAGGAGGAGGATTCGAAAAATAATTCTTCAGGTGGACTATTTTAGTTGCCTAAGAAACTGAGGGTACAAATTATCGTAAGCTTTAAGTCTTTTATGTTTTGCAGCAAAGGCTTTTGTGAGGTTTTTCCACTCGGTTTCACACAGTCAGTAAAAGAAAGATGTTTACGTAACGAAACAACGATTCTAAGATCAAATTTCTAGATTCTCCACTTTACTAATGTTGTCTTTGGTCCATTCCCCATAATATTAGCTTGAGAAAGACCCAACTGACTTCGATTTGTGAGTAATAATCAGACTATAATTGAACTAATCCTAACTAAAAGCTGAGCCATTTCGTGGTTTCTTACTTTTTTAAAGAAAAAGCACAGAAACTTTAAATTTAATGAAGAATGACACGCGAGATGTTTTAGTCCAAGTCCTGAATGGAAGCGGGATTGTCCGCATAGACTTTAGACTATTCCCTTAGGAAAAAGTCTAACGGTTTTATATCACTTGATCAATCGACCGGCCAAAACGTGAAATTATCTGCTCACCGAAATGTTCGCTCAATAAATCCATTGATTGATACGCTGTTTGAAAGGTGGCCCTTGCTGAGAGCGAAGAGTTGCCTAGACCTTTTGGGATTTACCCTAGAAGGATCTTGGGACTGTACAGTTGTTGATAGTTGACCAACATTTCAACAATGAACAGTTCAATAATGAAGCCAACGAAGCTCCCTCCGAAATTATTTAGACTGGAATATACAATAGCAAGCTAATCAGCCTTACAGTTTCCCACAATACCGCTATGGTCTTACACCTAAACCAGTCTAATAGTAAAATAGCTCGATGCTAAGGATCGTTCATCCTTTCACTAGTCTTGAGCGCACAGTCAGCGAACTCAAGGCTAATATCGCTACCCTACTATGAGAGTGGACAGTAACCACTCCAAAGGAGGCTGCACACCGAAGCAGTAAATCTACAGCTATTTTTATAACAGTTACCTCCGCCTGGAAGACGCTTTAATGGTCAGGGTGCCTAAAACTAGAGCTGATGAAAAGTTCCCTTCACCAAGTCTTTCCGCAAGCTTTGATCCATCCATAAAAAAGCTTACCATCGCTTTGCTCCAGCGGGTTCTTCTCTCCCATTTCTTCGACGAGTATATGTAAGCAGAGAAGTGACAGCCAGGGCTAGGCTCGATGACCTGGTAATCCAAGTATTTTGGAATGAAGTCCAAATGTGTTAGGGTTTCCGGGTGCCTAGACTCGCAGTCACCTAAGTACCCAGAATCTCTGAGTCTGAGGGCAGCTTTCACAGACATGGACCTTGCGGTTATATCATCCGTTGAAATAGGTAGCGATACATTCAACAGCTGGTGCGGTTTGTAGTGCAAACAAGAATTCCCTAGAACATTATAGGCTTAACTATTGATTCATACAGACAAATAACTACCTTTGGTGACAGTCCCCACCTTTTGCAATGGCTTCCCTGCAGAAATACAGGAGAGCCGATGCCTTCTTTGCTCTTTCCATAAATACATACATACATTGAAGCGTGAAATTTCTCAGCCAAAAATGGGAGTTAACATTTGACAAAGGGAAAACACATTTTTTAGTGTATTCTGCTTACTACCTACTACAAAAGGAAAAGTACCGTTATGAAGAAAATTGTTTTTGTAGAATTATTTGACTTACCATAGAAATAACATCATTTGTTTTTGTAACGGGAACGCATTTTTTAATATTTCACAGAAATATAATGTCTTTATAGCAATGAAAACAAACTGTACATATGCATGTACATATATGGCTATCCTATATAATAACAATTCATATCCTCTTAAAAAATAATTATTATTCCACCGATATACAAAAAATAAGAATTATTGAAATTTTAAGAATTATGAACATGATTTAAAATTTCCATTTTCAAACTTTCCTGCATTTCCTCTGGTTTCTTTTGCAGAAGTTCGTCTAAAAATGTTAAAAATGCCTTATTTTTAGACTCCTCTTTAGGAGAGATTACTCTCTCAATAATACCACAAAGACGAATGAAACTTTCGTGTGCACCACTTTCTTGCACTTCCTCCGATTTTTTCTGTAAAAGTTCGTCCAGCATGGCTAAAATTGCCTTATTTTTGTGCTCCTCTTTATTAGAGAACACCGTCTCACCATTGCTGCAAGGATTACTCGAACGTTCGGGTGCCTCCACGCTCAGACGTTTACGTTTTGACGCCTTTTTGGGTTTGGGTGCTTCGATGCTGGTTTGGCTTTCATTTAGTTCACTTTCGTCCTGCAGCGATTCTACCCAGAGGCATTCAGTGGTTTGATACGAGTCACTCTGTGGTGAACCAGCTGAATTACTGTAGTCTGGCTGGTCGTCGATGGACCATTGTGGGTTAAATTTCGTTCTATAAATAATAATTGATGTTATTAATGAAGTTTAATAACAAATACATATATGAATTTGTAACTTACTTTCTAGGATTGACGTGTTTCGTTAAAAAGCGCATTAACTCGAAATAGCACCACTCGTTCTTCTCTTCCGCAGCATCATCTGTCTTCGATTGCTGCAAAACCACCTCCCGCACAAATCGGTCGCGTAGTGACTTCCAGCGCTGCTTACACTGTTCAACTATTGAAAGAATAAAATATATATTTTTTTTCGCTGGGAATTTTAATAATAATGAATGCTAACCTGAAGCTTCCGTTGCAATTGATGCTGCCTTCCATGCTTTCTCCTTCAACATTTTGTCCCGAAATAGAAGCGAACTCTTATCAAAAAGACAAGGGTGCAATCTAACAGCTTCGATTAACTTCTCCTCCATTATTAAAAACTTTTGTATATAAAATTTATTGTTAGTTTACTTTGTTTTCTTTTCTTGTTTTGTGCGGTACGAATCAAAATAAATATGTAATAACAACAGCTGATTGTAAACGCATAAAAAGATCGGGGTTGCCCAACTTTTAGTTTTGTTTCGCTTTGCTTTGCTTCGTGTCGAAAACTTTTTGTGCGAACCCACTCAGGTGAAGGCATACCCAGAAGACAACTATCGGTTATGTAACTGGTGCACTAGTCAAGAGCGCTAACAGAAATTTGTGCAAAAGTTTCTAGTAGTTTTAAAAATCTAACCGAAACTGTGGGGTACGTGCGGATATATCCCAGTAAATCACGATTACCGAAATTCCAAGATATTGGACAAACTAGCTAGAAAATAAGTATATGAAATGGTTATGAGACTTATAGTTTTTGAGATATTAAACTTAAAGTATGGAATATATCGATTTATAATGCCTTTTTCACTTATATTGTACTCTTTTATATCCCCTAAAAAGTAAAGGAGGTTGCGCCTTAGGTGTCTACAATCCACAAACTAGTTGTTTCCCGTATTACTAATGTTTTGACGAATGCTTATTTTTTTGAATAAAAATCCATACCGATGCAAAATTGAAACATATTCACATCCTTACGTCAATTTTTCTTGCGAGAAGAACGTTGAAGCAATAATTAAAACAAATTTTGGTTTTTGCTTTTCAGCTGTTCAGATGTGGATTTTTTAAGACGGATTTATTAAATTTCTTTAACAATATTTAAACAATGTTGGATTGAAAATTAAATCATTTAAATTATATAAAGTTAACTTTTCTTGATGAACGCACTATATTAGCAGTAAAAAATTTTGTTTTGTGAAAATAATATATTCTGGTAACTTCACAAACTTATTTGCCGTGTAAAAAAAATAAATTCGTACTTTTTAAATAATTTCCAGCAAATAAATCACTTTTGTGCACATATTAAACATAAATAGGATTTATAATTTACAACAAAAAATATAAACTTATATATCAAAAAAGTTAATACAACTCGAATTTTTGTATATAAAATTATTCAGGCTGTTTTTTTGTTTTCCTCGAGAAAATTCATGTCATGTATGTATGTATGAGTTTTGGCTTTCGTTTTACGTTTAATTGTAAATTTCTCTTTCTTAAGTGTTCATTAATTTCGTTTTGTTTAAATGCTAATATCTATGCAGATAGAATATTTTTAACTTTAAGAATATTTGATGCTTTACAATTAGCAAAGTCCTTTTCGTATTTGAACGTATTTTAACGTAGTTTTTTTTTTGTTTTTGTAAATCGATTTAATCGCTTAGTAATTTGTTTCTTATTTTTACATCGAGAATTCTAATATATACTTATATATGTATTTATGATGTAGCCTTATAAATTAATCACTTTTAAACTTTGATTCTAAACTAAATACTCTCGCTTTTGCGGCTATGCGAAAATATTAATTCCTCACACTTTCACTATATAGTATGTATATATGTATGTACGAGCATACATAATAAAGTTTTTAGTGTGAATATAAAGAGTTTTCAAAGTCGCAAAATTAAATATCTAACAAAACATTCGTTTTTAAAGTTGCTAATATAATGATAAAAACTATTTTTTCTTGTAATAAAATCACTTTCGGCATTATAACGTTATACTAAACATCTTTTCATTCATAAACATTATTTAAATTAAATTATATTACAAATTTAAATTGTTATCTGGTTTACAGTTTGATATTTGCCTTTGCTATTTTTTACTTAATTCATTTTTAATACTCTTACAATGTTTTTGAAAAATATCACATCAGTTTTCAACGATTCAACGGTTCTATTTTTTAATATGTTCCTTTTGCGCATAACTGTGGTTGTGATGACTTTTTAGTCACATTATATCTGCTTTTATGTGTATAGTGTCTGTCTGTTGCAACAATTAATCACTTTTTCGTGTGTAACAATTTTATTGTTTGTTTCAGGTTATAAAACAATAATAACAGAAAATTATTACTTTTTATTTATTTTCGTATGTAATTTAGTGGTAAATGAAAGCAAAATACGATTTTAAAAATTTGTTCTTAATTTTTTTAAACTGCTATTTCACTTGTTTATTGTTGTATTTATATTTTTTCGTTTATGTGCTTTGCGTAAATTTTGAGGATCTATCGGATTTTTGAAAGGTACTTTTCGGTTGCGCTTGATTTGTTAACACTTTTGCCTAATGTTGAATATTTTTGCTTTCAATTGTTTTATTTCCATGTAATTTCTTATATTATTGTTATTGCAAATTCATTCGATTCGGTAATACAAGTTTGCCTTTTTTTTGCTTGCCAGCTATTTATTTCAGTTTTATTTTTGTTTTGCTCGTTCGTTTTGGTTTAAATTCTATTTAGTTTCGTTTTAATACTTTTAAATTTACTGCTATATCATTCGTTAAACGTTTAATTTTTGCTTTAAATTTCTTAGCGATCACAACGGTTTGTTTCACAGATGAGTGTTTTATTTTTTGGAAATTTTGCAAATTTCTATGTTTACTTAAATCAATATAACTAAAGTCATATACATATAAATATATGTGGTGTTTACAATTTTTAACTATAATTAGCAATACCATTTTCTTCAAATAACTAGTTCGGTAGCAGCTGTTTGTTAGTTATAATAAATTATAGGTTAGGTTGAAATATTAATATTACTTCAGTTTTATTGTTCTTTGTTGCTTTTTTACTAATTAATTTACAACAATACAACTTATCGTTTTGCTTATTTTAGTCGAACAGTTTTTAATCGTTTTGTTATTACTACAGAGTCTGATTTTTATATGCAAATTTTGTTCGGCAAGTTTTATTTCTCAAATGGCACGTTACCTCCAAAAAATTTCGCTTATGCATGTACTATTTGATTTATCGAATAACTGATTCTATATATTTTCTATTATGTTGCTATATACCAGTTTTTGTTTAAAGGCAGTCAAAGATTCAGTTGCTTGTCAATACAAAAATTTCACTATTTTATCAGATAATTAAATTTATTTAGTTTATTGTTACTCCAGTTGCAGTTGTGTACGTTACGAAAATGCTTTCGACTAATACAGAGTACTAACTTTCCAATGCACTTGCAGTGTGTGGCTGTGTAGTCTGTGTGTCTGGTCTATATATTGCAGGTTACAATTGGAATTTGGCAGCATTGTTTCTGATATAAATTTGTATTTTTTCATTTCAAATTTCTTATATATTCAAGTTTAAAATAAATATATGAGATTCTTCACTTTTTCTTTCTTTTTTTTAAATGTAACAAATTGGAATTCAACATAAAGTAGTTTACAATTTACATTAAGGCTAAGGTAATTATAACGACAAAAAAAAAACTTAATTACAAATGAGTTCCAAAGGAATTTCTTATAATTCATATTCTTTATGCCGTTGATTCTGTGTCGCGAATTTTTCATGTCCTTAAAGTGCTTTTTTGTGTTTTTAAGTGTGTGAAGATGTTATGTTAGCATGAATAAAATTGTATGCTCTAATTAAATATTTTATCGAAATAATTTATAATCACTTGCAAATATTAAACAAATCTCGAGTTTCTCAGTACAGTTTACTATTTCGAATCAGTTCAGTTTCAATATCAGATTTTTACGCGTATTTGTTTCCGTTAAACATTTGAATTTCATACAAACATATTTTTGTAAATATATATACATACATTTTATGTATGTGTGATTATGTGTCTTGCATGCATGTGTGCCAATAATACACGCTTGTCTTAAAATACCATTAGTATAATGCTCCTCATTTCATACAAAGTATAATTAAATTTACAATAATTTAGTTTAATTAGGTTTAACTTAATTGGTAGTTTGCATTTCGAATTGTTTGCGATTTTGCAGTTTAAGGCATTTCAGTTTAGCATCCATATTGGTACGTTACGTCTATGATTTCGTTCAATTTTGATTGATTGTATCCATTCAATGGTATTGTGTTCAAAATTTTCAATTGCATGGTTTCTTTTCTTTTGTTTGCTCGTTTGGTTTTATTTTAAACATTATTACTTTAAAGCACGTTTTGAACGGTTGCACATTAACTAGTATTATTTAACAGAAATTCATTTAAATAATTGAGACAAGCATACATTTTAATTACTTTGTAATTATTGATAATAATAAAAAAAGCGTAACGCTTAATAATGTTATCGCAGAGAGGTGGTATGTGTGTGTTTGTAGAACGAAAATTAACAGCATTAATTAAAAAAATGAAATAAACAGAAAAATTAGTATGCAAATTTATACATGAACAAATAAGAACACTTACTCTAAACACTAGTAAAAAGAAAGAAAATTCACTACTATTATCTTTCATATTTATGCGTACTACAAGCTATGATATTAATTACGTAATTAGTTATACATGGCGTATTGCATGTAAATAGAACATTTAAAAGTTATCGTTAGTGTAAGTATGTATTATGTTTGCACTAAGCAACTGGATTACTTATAACGCACTTGTAATATAACTTTTGTGTGTGTATGTTTACATTCAAATCACGTTCACTACCACCCAATTTATGAAGTGAAATCAATTATTACGCTTACCGCTAAACAGAAAGCGAAAAAAGTATGTTTAGTACACTTCACGCACACCTTTTTTTCATTATGCCTAACGCGAATACCCTTTCCAATTTGCTGCGTTCTGCTGTCGAAAATAAGTTCGGCGCTTGACTTTAACCAAAACGATTCAAAGCGAAATTGTTTACCAAATTTGTAGTGTGCTCGTCTAAACCGCAAATTTCAAGCACGTTTTCGTTACGCGTTTCTGAATAACGCATCGACTTGCGAAATTTCAACAAGTCCAATATAACGAACCTATGAAATAAAAAAATTTACATTAGTTATATATACTTACGTTAATTGGCGGATTGGGGAAAAGTATGCGTCAGTTAAAATTTACAATAAATTTTGCAATTAAAAATATATAAACATTACAATGAAATTAAATTCAAATACTTTTCCTACAAATTAAAAAATATGCGGTACTTACTTTGCTTTTGGATTTTTCTTTTCGCGATATTTGTCTAAAAATTTGCACAGAAAGTCGGAATTATTTTTTGGATTACCGCGCCCAGCTGTTGGTACAATGACGAGAAATACATCATACACCTGCTTACGTTCCATAGCACGCAAAACGGGCGTTATGAGACGTTGGCTGGTTTTTGTAATCTACGGTCAAATAATATAAAAGGAAACTTTCGGAAAATAAAAGCAATTCCAGTGCCTAGTAACTTACATCCAACAAATCACAATAGTCAATCGCATCTTCTACAGTTATACCAGCCTCCCAGGGCATCTGACCCAAAGTAAGCTTGTCATCGATCCAGTAGAATACATCGACTTCCTTCTCTCTTTTAAAGTAACCGAAAGCCAAAGCTATTGCAGCTTCGAGAAATCCCAATTTTTTGTGATTCTTTAGAGTTTCTAAAAATATGCAATAAATTTGGGTAATTTTACCCGCACACATGTATATAAACAACAAAACACTCACTTTTCCTGTAATTTTTTTGTATATTTATTGTGATGTGCATACGCAAGCCTGTGCTTTGATTGTTGCCAAAGGACTGCTGGTAAAGCTGCTTAAATAACGGCATTTTCAGCGCTTCAACTCGTTTGGGTGCCAACTAGTTAATTCGATATAATTATTTTTGTACTTTAAATCGCACCTTTACCGTTATACTTACTTTTGCTATGTCATCTCGCATACCCAAGTCACGCATTTGCATCAGGAACACAATCGGATGAATATTGTCCTTGCGCAGTAGTTTCTTATTTTCGAACAGTGTCTGGCACAATTTCATTATTTTTGGGTTATCAAAATGATAACGTGCCAAATTGCGCCAACTCTTTAACAGTTGCAAATATGACATAGTTGGTATTAACGCCTCCATAATAGGGCCGAAACGCAGTAAATGATTGGGCACTTGACTGTAACGTAATTTGAATTTGCGTATAATTTTCAATGCCTCTGTCTTATTCTTGGTTGTACGTAGTTTGCTGACGGACAAGATAACGGACGGTGACAATTCCGTGTTACTTTGTGTTTTTTCTAGATCTGTGGTGGCTGTCTTTGCAATTTGCTGTGTTTCCTCCACTTGTGGCTTAGCGTCTGCATGATTTTCAATAGTTGTAGCTTCCTCACTTGATTCAGATGATTTAAGTAATTCAGTACATGTTTTGAAAAATGGTGTAACAGTACCCACAGCACCGATGGTTTCGTCGTTAATATGACATAACTTAATAAGCGCTTTGTGCGTAAACCCATGTGCACCGCGATGCGTTAGCCACATTTGACGTAACTCTTCGGGTGATTGATCTTCATACCAAGCTGTGATGGCTTTCCGTGTCGTATTTGTGAAGCCTTTATGTTTCAATTCACGCTGGATGAGCATAGCATATTTGCAAAACATGAAAAGATCTTCATCATTTAGTATTAACGCCGGAAAGGCTTTACGCACTGATGTTTTCCATTTCATGTCAACATCACTAGCCAAATAAGCGGCATATACGAGAAGCGGCTATTTGAGAGAACATAAAAACAAACAAAAAATTGGTAAATGTTGAGAACAGCGGCATTTTTTAATTTACTCAGCAAGTACATGACAGAGAAATGTTTAATATTCACCTCATCTCGTCGCACGAGTGTAGTTTCCTGCAGTGCTTGTCGCAAAATTAGAAGCATTGCTACGTCATCCAGTGATTTGCAGAGAACCTCTAATTGCGGCCAGTATTGCCCAACATTGATTGAGCCTCGCAGATGTATATATACGGGTTCAAACCTGCCAAGATAGCAGAAGCGCCGTAGCTTATCTTTTGCATCCAATTCCATCGGTTAGCTTTTCAATAAGCCGTATTTTACACCCAGCTGCTTTGTGATGACGAAAAATCAAATATTATTAAAAATTCGTTAACCATACATGCAGCTACTTACAACGCCAAAGTCTTTAAAGTTATCGTCACCGTCCGCTTTCACTGTATTCTTTTTGCTCTCCTAAAGTCTACGGCCACAGCCCAAATTGAGGCACGCAAAACCAATTCTTGCCTCAAAGCGAACCTAATCACTCGTTATAGCCTTTGTCGTAAATATTATCGTGCCTGTTTAAGATTTTAAAATGTAAAAATGGTCAAACTCAAGAATGAAATGAAGAAATGTGCAAACAGCACAAAACGTAGTGAAATGCAAATTGCAATAGCTCTACTTTATCTTGGGATGACAAAGGTTCGGTAGAACTCATCGATAAACGAAAAGGGAAGGGAAAGTAAATTTCGATAATTGTGTTTTGGCATAAGCTTGTATTAAATGTAGCTTAAAATTTCGAAGAACTAAGATATTTGCAGCAATATTAAAAACTTTAACTCGGTAGAATTCTGCAGCTAAAACATCAACAATAAAGAACATATTCCGAATATGACGTACATACTTATGTTGTAATGATTTCGTATCTCTTGCAGTAGTACATTACTCATTAATTTGCTATCGATTTTCGACTTTGAGAAATAAATTTGTCGCTCTTTACACATTTCCAATCAGAAACAGATGACAAAGAAAATCATACAAAACGAAGCTAAGAAAGAGCCTATGAAAACAAATAACGGAAAATATAAATATAGAAATCTTGATTGATAGAATTCGTTATGAAGAATAATATCAAGATTGAATGACTTTGTAACTATACAGAATTCCTAAAAGCCTTCGTTATATTCAATTAATTAATAGTAATAAAAAACATGCAGACTTATTATCAAATATAAACTCATTTTCTGTAAACAGGCCTCTCCAAATGTTATAAGGTAGTTTGGAAACCACTGTACAAAAGTACTTAAATTTGGTAGCACTTGTGCGTCGCTTGTGTAAACCGTTACGGAAATATTTTATTCAAGTAGTGTATTTGTAAATTTTACAAGTAAAACTAGTTTTTGTGCTTCGATCTAAAGAGTTCCCTGTTAACAATTTCTTAACAAGTTGCATATATTTCTTTAATTAAAATAATATGCGCGTAAGTACTTGCATACATGTAAGTTTAAAATCCAATGAAATGAGATCTTCCCCTAGATTTTACGCTCACAATACTTGAAATTGAAGGCCGGACACAGCCTTGATGACACAACTGCGACTAAAACTTCAACGGTAAGTACCTAAGCTACTTAATAATTTACAACTAGTGCCGTAATTTTACAACCTTAATATTATCTCTTCTGCACATGCATAAATATGTTTGTCCTTAGCTGACTGCACTTCACGATGAAACGCAAATTCGACATAAGAGAATGACATCAAAGGCTATACAAGATGTAAAATCTATACAAACCGTTACTCAAGCTACACGTACTAGATTGCGACACAATTCTGTAATTACAAGTAATGCCGAAATATTACAACATGCTTTATTGTCCGCTAAAAACAATCTCAACAAGATTTGTCCTGACACTGCGGTCAAGCAATCGCCTATACAACAGCGTCGTCAAACACTAGCTTGTGTTGATGACGATCTGTTGAAACAACAGATTTTGGATGCATTAAAAATTAAATTGATTAACACACCGACCGATCAATATACGCGCATCAATGTGGTCGTAAGATTCTATGACGAAGGCACGATGTGGTATACACGTTTCTATCGTAGTTATCAGGATGTGTTGTGGTTAAAAATACCTCGCGGCGGTAAAACCACCAAAACAAAGTGGCATTTTAAATGTGAGGTGTGTGAGAAAAAACTGTGCTCTTTCGGCACACTAAAATCTCATCTTAATATACATATGGGTTTTTTCCCATATCGTTGTGAAGATTGCCCAAAGCAGTACCCTGCTAGAGGCACTTTCGTGCGTCATAGGAAGACGAAGCACTAAAGCAAGTTTTAAAAACAATGATTTAAGACGACAAACCCTATACATAGACAGGGTTTAGAAGCAGTGACGAAAAAAATACCAGTGGACGAAAATACTTAAAAGTATTTTATAATTAATAATTGAACTGATTGTTTTAGTTTTGGTTTTAAAGTAAACAAATGTGTTAGCCCAGTGAAAAATTTTGACTTTTGTACAACATTTTTTTGTATAAATATTAACTAACGCAAATTGAAAAAGTTACAAACATGTGTATATAGAATTGATATTATTTGCAAAGCAGCAAGAAATAAATTTAAACTTTTTTGTACATATTTACACAAACGTATGTATATAATATAAATTTAGTTTCTACTTATGGATTTGTGTTAGTCTGGCAAAATAAAAATCGGTTAAAGAGCAGACAAACTAAATAAGTTTTTAGAATATAAGGATTTTGTTCGGAAGAAGTGTTGATCTGGAGAAATAGAAATCGTTTAAAGAAATTTTATGTTTATGGACGAACTAAATAATTTGTTCGAGTATAAATATGTTGGTTGAAAACAGTGTTGAGATTTTATTCATTCTAAATTTCTGGATTAAAATTAAAAAATGCAAAAATTGGAATTGAAAGTTAGTTTTTTCCGAAACAACTCAGTTTTAAATAAACTATGATGTTTAAGAACTAGAAATACATTGACAACTTTCGTCGGAATTACCGAGAAAATAGCACAAAATTGTAAACAGTAATACCTGAATAATACACCAAATGTTATTGTATAGTTTTAATAATAATTAAAGTAATTAATAAATATTGATTTTGAAGTGAAAGATAATATTTTTATTATTAATTTTGAACTATTGTGGTATTATCTGTATTATTTTCTCATGTATTCATTATAAGTACTTAAATTATATATATTTATACCCTGAACAGGGTATATTAAGTTTGTCACGAAGTTTGTAACACCCAGAAGGAATCCTCGGAGACCCCATAAAGTATATATGTATATAAATGATCAGCATGTCGAGCTGAGTCGATTTAGCTATGTCCGTCTGTCTGTCTGTATATATACGAACTAGTCCCTCAGTTTTTAAGATATCGTTTTGAAATTTTGCAAACGACATTTTCTCTTCAAGAAGCTGCTCATTTGTCGGAACGGCCGATATCGGACCACTATAACATATAGCTGCCATACAAACTGAACGATCGGAATCAAATGCTTGTATGGAAAACTTTCACATTTGACAAGATACATATATTCACGAAAGTTGGTATATATTATTTTCTAAGGCAACGATGTAATCTCCGAATAAATTGATCAGATCGGTTAACTATAGCATATAGCTTCCATACAAACTGAACACATAGTTACTAACAGAAATGCACCTGTGAAGGGTATTTAGCTTCGGTGCAACCGAAGTTAACGTTTTTTCTTGTTGTGTATTACATTCAGAATTTTTGTCTTGTTGTAGCGACTGAATTATGCTAACTTGACAGTCCTTGGCCGGATAAAAATCCGGGTTCGGTTCCGTTCCGGTTACGTAGACCCAACTGTCGTGGGAACGGCGAATTGTTATCTACATTATGTTGCTTATGCTGAAATTCCTTTCATAATAGTAAATTAAGCTGTTAATTAAAACCGATAAAAAATAAACAAAAAAATATATATACAAGAGTAGGAAGACCACCATTTCCTTTGGGGTGATACACAATTCGTGCCAAACTTAAGGGATCGTCTCAGTGGGACCCTCCGAAAAATCACTGATTTTCGCGATTTTTTTTACACGATCTTGTTTACGAATTCAAAATAAAATTTTTACGGTTATTTATTGAGTGCATAATTGTTGAAATGACACGTAAAAAAAATTTATCTAAAACAAAAATTTCAAAAATATTATTAATGTGTAAGAAAAGGAAAGGGCGGTTTGAACAAAAACTATCGAATTTGGCCCTTTTTTCGAGAGTTTTTCTTAGAAAAAATAGGAAGATTTCAAAATAAAAAAAAAAAACTTCCATAGCGCGTTAGAGAAAGGCGTTAAAACGTTCTCTCCAAACCTTCAAAACTCTTCCTTTTGAGAGTGGAAACCGTTTAGGAAACCACCATTCTGAGAAAAACGCTTTTAGAGATGAGTCTCAATGTTCCCCACTCTGTTCCTTTTCGACAAGAAACGCTGTAGTGGCCTTAATAATTAGAATTTCGATTTCGAAATTTGAGAAAATGTTTATTGCGATGTATACTATCCGATAATACAACAAAAAAAATCGATTTTTCGAAAATTTCATACCCTTAATTGTTCGTCTCTCTGCATTTTTCGTATTTTACGGTCTATAACTATTTTTATTGCACCGCAGTAAAAAGAAAAATATTATTTTGTTGTTGTTGTTGTTTTGTGATTTTATTTTATTATTAATTATATTAATCTTATACGCGGCTAAACAATTTTATGAATAATTTTAAAACTGGCATATATTCCTACTGTTATTATCTGCGATAACGCACTCCGCTCAAATTTAACAGTTCAGTTTTGTGTTTTTTGTTTTTGTCGAATAAGCAAATATTTAATGACGCAAGTATTTTGCTTTAGATTTTTATTTATTTAGTTTTTGTTTTCTATTATGTTTTCGCTCATGTAACATGTGGCACTTGCATAATTTCAAATTTCATCGCTTAACCAGCTTATTATTTAAGTGTTGCACTTAATTAAATTTTAAATACACTACTTTTTACTATTAATTCAAAGACTTAAGCTTCTTATTGCACTTAGATTATAAAGTAAAATGTAATGCTTTGCATTCGGTTTTCTAGTTCTCAATTTTATGTAGTTTAATTGCATATTTATTATTTAAACTGCAAGTTTATATGTATTAGTGAAGTGTAAGTTGAAAAATTGCTTTTAATTTGATAATTTTTTAGTTTTTTTTTTTCGTTTTGCTACGTTTTTGCTTTAGCGCTTTCTTAAATATGGCTTTACGGCTTCGTCTTGGCGAAACTACAAATGTGAATATATCTATATATGTATGTATGCGTTAGAATGCAAAATGGATTCGAAAATGTGTTATTTATTGTTCAATATTGCCTCAATTGTTGTTAGATGTCTGTGTTATTTACATTTCTTCGCCGTTTCTCGGTTTGACAATTTTTTTCGTGTTGTAACTTTATGTTTATGTACATATGTATACGCGTATTTTGTCAATGTTACAATGTTTTTCCAAAACTTAAGCGTTAGTAAAGAAAAAAGCGTTTATGCGTGGGTTAAGCAGCACTCTCGTATTATCTGCGTTAAATTATAGAGCAAAAGCAATTTACATTTTCGGAAATTTTTTTTATAAAATAATTAAATTTATAATTTTAATTGTTCTAATTTTAATAATAGTAATTTCAATAATCAAAATTTCTATTTTTTTTTTAATTTTTTTATAAAATAATTAAATTTATCATTTTTCATTTTAATAATTAAATTTCTTAATTTAGTCAACTACATTTTATTTTCTATTGTTATAATGTTGCTATATAACATAATTAGTTCGATATTTTTCTATGAAGACCTTGAGGCAAATTATAAAAAAAAAGTTTAATTTTTTCTATATAAATAACTTGCATAAGGCAGTATAATATAAAATATAATTCGAAATTTTTATATTATTCTCATTTAATTCCATTTTATACGTTATTCGGTAATAATTGTAACAATAATAATAATTTATGGTAATAATTTTAATAGTAATAATAATTTAAATGTTTTAATATTTATTTTTTTGTTTTTAATTGATTTAATATTTTTATTTTTATATTTGCAGGTCTAGAAACTTTGAGTACCATCTTTTTCCCATATTCTTGATAAAATAAGCAAAACAAAACTTCTGTAAAGGTTTGTACATAAGTTATAGTACTTAATTTCTTTAATTATATTTTTTATTATTTTATCTTTATAGATGTCGAAGTGTATTGTACAATACGAAAATCTAGTAAAATATTTAAATATTTTATATACACGCATACTTCAAAATTATTAAAAAGTAATTAACGAATAAACAAAAATAAAAAATTGTACAAAAATTGGTGATGTGAAGTGAAATAAAGAATAATAAATAAAATTCAATGTTGGCAATGGTGCATAAATCAATAAACTAAAAATATGCAGTCACATACATAAGAAGGTAAGCAACTAGCGTGTAATAAGCAGATATACATATATGAGTGCTCATTTCCAAAGTTGATTGTGTTTTTGCAAACGCTTCCTGAAGTCTCAATTTTTATCCCAAAAATAAAAGAATTTAACGTAAACAAACGCTTTGTTTTCAAATAAAACCGTACCTGCATTAGATTAAAGAAGTAAATGAGGTTTGCACCGCGACTTAAGGTCTATTGTGCCCTCAAAACACCGTACCTAAATACTAGCACGTCGTTCTCACGACAATCGGGTCCAATTAACCGGAATCGATACGGATTTTTATCGGGCCAATGACTGTCATTTCGGCATTATTCCTCGAAATTACTATACGAATTTTTTCTGCTATAAACACAACAACAACTGGCATGAAATTTATAATATGCGATTTTTTGATAATTTGCATTAAACAAGTAAATCTGAAACTTTGTGAAAATTGTAGTTCTAGTATAAGATTTCTCGCTCCACAAAAAGGATTATTTCTAATCAAATAATTTCCTTTTAAAATAAAAAATATGAAAATTAAAGTTTTAGGTCAAATGAACTGAGCAGTCATACAAGTGATTTGTACATTGCTAAGTGTTGCTCATACGACATGGTGTACCATACGAATACAGTACATTCAATTCATAAATTTAACTGCGTATAACTTCATCATCATACCATTTGTACTTTTTTGTAGAGCGAAAAATTGTGTACTAAAATGTCTTAAATTTGTAGATAAATTTGCTTTTGAAAAAAAAAACGTTATTGCATATTTTCAAAAGTCCCATATAAAATGTATGGGAAAGTTAAAATTATTTCGACACGGCCTAAATTGAGAATAAACTATTTGTCTACGTTGAAACCATTTTTAATGACAAAAAGTGAAACTTCAGGGATCGTTTTACAAAAAAATAATTAACTTGGGGGGGAAATAACGAACCTATAAATATGCCTGTATTATTGAACCAATACACAAAAAATATAATTTGAAACGAAAAATGTTTATTCAAACACTTTACATACATATAATTTGATTCAAGTTCTCACAATTGTCGCTACCTAACCACAGATGAATCACAGACATATGTATTTGCTTTCTTTGCTCAATGTTTGACTCAGTTGCTTTTACTATTTTCTCGCCACTCGAACACGGTAGGAACTTAACAGATAAAGTTATGGAATATTTTAAGTAGAAACATTCTGAACTATAGGAAAATAGGTGTTAACGATTATCCGTAAGTGGAAGGTAGACTAGATCGTCAAAGTCACTTAACCATATTCCCCAAGATTCAATCGGATTAGAAGGCTAGCTGGTTCCAAATGAGGTTTCAAATTAATTCAGTATAATGTAAAAAAAATAAAGTAGGAATAAAGTTATTGAATGCTTAATCACGTAAATATTGTTATCGAACTAAAGAGATCACAAAGAATTTTAGTTGAATCCCAAGCAAGCGACATATCGGTTAAGTTACCGTTTAGTTACCCAATATCGCTACCTGAGATTTCGGTTAAAGTTTCTATGAAATCACCGGTTAATTAACCAAATGTGCTACCTGAGATTGGTGTTAAAGTATGGATTTTATTAAAGCCGTTCCCACGACAGTTGGGTCTACGTAACCGGAACGGACCCGGATTTTTTATCCCGTCAAGGACTATTAACTCGGCATAATTCTGTCGCTACAACAACATTGCTGTTAAACTTTCTATGAGTTTCTTGACACCAAATTGGTGACTCTAACCGAAAGTCTTGTGTACGTGTGATGGTTCATTCCTTTCTTACATAAAGACCTTATGATAAATTCTTCCAATATTTCAGCGTTTCAGTAGCCGTGACTTGTTGAGAAATATACCGTGTTCAGAGTTTCACCTGTTTAAAAAATTAGTAAACGAATATTATATACCATACAATTCCTTACAATATATGTAGCTCTCGAACTAAAGAAGTTTGGGAAAATTTTTAGTAGAAATTTTTTTGCGAAGAGTTGCCACCCTCGTACTGCAGTTATAAGTTAAATACTAACACATTTGTAGCAAAAAGTTCAATGGTAGAGTCATCTCCACCAAACTCTCAGCAACATTTCCCAAAACTATTTAAGCAATATTTTATGTCACAACAACAACCACAACTGAATTATTAAATGTAAAACGAATCAAACCCAATTGTAATTAATTACTAAAAATCATTAAGCAAACGTTCGTATTTATAAGTTTCATACGCTTGACGCCTCAGGACGGAGTTTTCCCAATAACAAATCAACACTTCACAAGAAAGTGAAGTTTTTTCTATATTTTTTGTATGATTCATGAGAGATTTTGATTTCGCTTATATTTTTTAATTTATTTGCTTTTATTTTGAATTTTTCATATTTTTAATAATCACTACATTTGTTAAGTATAAGGCAAACGCAACTAAAATATTTGTTTATTAATATTAATAATATGTTTTCATGAATTTCGTTAATTGAACAACTTTCTTGACTGCTTTAACGTTAGCTGATATCATGCGCTTACTTGACGACAATTTTTTTTACTAAAACTAATGTTAAAGTTTTTTTGTTAATAACAATTTTAACGCTAGAGCAAATGAGTTAGGCGCTCCGTTTTATTAGCCAAAAATATTGTGTGTCAATATTTCACTTTTCTTACACACTGTGCTTACGTAGCTTAATGAAATTATTTTTTTTTTTTTAAAACAAATTTTTCTGTTCCTTATTTTTTTTTCATATATTATTCGTATATAATTTTTGTTTTTTAATTATAATTATAATTTGCTATTTTTTTATTAATTATAATTATAATTTTTATTTTTTTTATTATTTATAATTATAATTATAATTTTTTTTATTAATTATAATTTGTTATTATTTTTTATTTATTAATCGGTTTTCGTATTTGTTTTGGTTAGTGTAGGCGCTAATAATCAACTGTTATTATTTTACATGAAATCACAGTCCGTATGTGAGAAAGAACGTGTAAATGTTTATGCATAGCTTTAATTAAATCCTTATCTATATTTTTTTTAAATTTTTTTTAAGCATTTAATTGTTTAATATCCTTGTTGGTTTTGCTATATTTTTTGTGTTAACAATTTAAATGAAAAAATTAATTTGCTCTTAATTTTTATGCCGTTACGTTGTGTGTATGTTTTCATGCTATTGAAATGCTATGTGTTTCGTAAATTAGGCATTTATTCGTAATTTAATTTTTTTTATGTAGAATTTTGTGTACTTCGAGAATTTGCTTGCTTATAATGTCGTCACAACGTTTTAAAATTTTTATTTTTTAATTTACAGTTTTTTTTTATTTTCTATTTATTTATATCTCTATTTAGACTGTTCTTAGAACAAAGAATTTTCCCTTATAAAATTTTGAAATTGTGATTTATTTTTTAATTTTATTTTTTAATAGTTGGAAACGGGTTCGAAAGCAGAGATTCTTAAGGTGAGGTTAGAAACAAAAATATTGGAATTGTTCCTTTACATACTCTGTTTGAAGGTTAACAAAAATGTCTGAATGTTCAAAGAAACAGCGAAATGTGTTGGGTTTGGCGTCTAACCGCATTTAGTTTGTAGGTTTTACGTTATGTTTAAATTAATTTTTTTTATAATAGTTAGCATTAAATATTTGGCTTGATTTCGTTTGCGAGTGTTTTCAGTTGTTGTATTTTATGGCGAAATTTAATTTTAGTGTTTGTTCAATATTTTTTAATAAATATATAACTGTAAGTATTCATGTTTTAGTTCCATTTCATGCGCAATATTTACCAAACGGTTGCAGCTGCTATTTACCGGTATTTGTTATTATATTGTCTTCGAAGCAGTTGTAAATGTATGTTTATAGGAATAGGAAAAAAGTCGTGTTTTGTTGCGTGAACTTAAAAGTGGGTGATTTAAAGTTAAAAACATAAAAACATCAAGTAATCTTATGACAAACTCGCTCAGCTTTTACATTTAGCGTCTTTAGGTTCTTGAGAAATAAAGCTTATTCCGGTAATTGTTTACTTTATTGAACAAAATCTTAACACTTTAATTATATTCAAGGAGTTTTTGAAGCAATATGGCATGTAAATATGCTTATTTCGAAAGAAAAGGTTAAGGAGTTATATACAGTTAGAATTAAAAAAAAATCGACTATTTTTATTTTATTTTCTTAATGTACATATATTTCAGAATACACACAGAAAATTTCATATCGTTCCAGTGAATATTTCCGAAGTTACGCGCAATTTTGAAAAGGCGTTTCAGAGTGTTTGGAAACCCAAAAAAGCCAAACTTTAAACGCGTTTTTCTCAAAATGATACCTATTTCAAAAGTCGGTGACCAAGATTATTCCAAAACGCCTAAACCGATTAGTCTCAAATTTTAACACGAGCTTTCAGATATATTTTTAGTAATTAATATTTCTCAGCGTTAAGTACTTTTTTTAACAATTTAAGCCTGAAATGTTGGTCAAAACTCAATTTTTTTTTACAAACCGCCATTTGTTTATTCAAACAATTTATATACATATAATGATATTCATCAAAAAGTTCTCAATATTGTCACTACCTAACCACAGAATAATCACAGACACACTATGTATATTTGCTTCCTTTGTGTAATGTTTTGCTTAGTTTCTGCCACTATTTTCTCGTAACGTAGGAAAAAAGATTTTATTTTCTTTAATTCCATCCTTAATCTCATTGGTTTCTTTATTTCAGAGGATTAAGTTCAGAGTTATAGTGGTCACCCCAAAACGTCTTTTTTGAGAGTAGCTCCCGGAGATCAGCTAATACTAATACTATGTCTTAGAGCACAGTTAAAAGATACCATAATATATGTAAAAGATTTTGGATCCATAAATTGAAAAAGTACACAGATCTACAAACAAAACAATAAAAAACGTTAACTTCGATTGCACCGAAGCCATAAAACCCCTCACAAATACTAAACTTTTTTTTCCATTTTTTTAAATTTTTTTCTGAACCATCAACATCTCAAGAATATTGTGTTAAAGTTTTAGGTCATTCGGAGAAAAACTAACGAAGTTATAGCAGGTTGAATAACGGTACCTCTAACTAACTGCGCTGAGTGTACAAAACTTTGAATCGATTTTTCCAAATCTGTCATTTTTAAAGTCGGTGACCAGCCTACAGAAAAAACTACCGCATCGATCGTTTTGAAATTTTGTACAAATATTCTACATATACATAGCTCTCGAATGACGTCGAGTTTTTCCAAAAATTATAATTTCTAAGAATTTTACAATAGCAAATAGGTCGATTTTTTCGTCTAAAATCGTCATTTTGGCTTGAAAATAGTACCAAAAATTGAAAAATTGAAAAATTAAAAAAAACTCGACGTCAATTGAAAGATAAACTAATAAACTAAAGAAAACATTTTGATTCTTTGATTTCAGGTGATCCAGTGATGCTGTAGTCTGGTCACCGCACAACAACTTTTTTTCGATGTGCCTGCAGAGATCGACGATAAATCCGTTATTCCTCGCTATTTTTCGATAAAACTTTTTTTTAATAATCCTTCAAATGTTGTACTTTCATATAATAATAAGTAAAATAAACCTACGGCAATATTTTTTTCTAAAAAAATTCACGAAAAAAGGTCTTTTTTCGACGAAACAAACCTTACCCCCCCTTAAGTAATGCTTTGGGTAATAGCTCATACCAAATTTCTTTAAGATTTCTCTTCAAATCAAAAGTTTTCCATACAAGCCCTTTGTTCAGATCGTTCAGTTCGTAATGCAGCTGTATACTATAGAAGAGAGAAAGATCGACTGAACTCGCCTTGCTGATCATTTATGCATTTATTTTATAGGCTCCCTGACATTTCGTTCGTATTACAAGCTTCGTGGCAACCTTAACCCTCCTTATGGTATACAAATTGTCTGGTTGCCCGATGCCCATGATTTGGTTAATTAGTTTCCAAGAGGTAATGCGACGTCATGAATATATTTATAGACAGTTTTTTTGCAAAGTTTAAAATGTGTTTTACTACATATGTATATATAGGTAATGAACATTTAAAATTGGCCTACTACGTAGGTAAACACAATAGACATGCTTTATCTATTTATGAGACAGCTGAGCAAACCCAATAGTCTGGGCATCAAGACAGAGTGCCCATTGTAAAAAAACATCATATGTGACCTGGTCTACGAAAAGGGGGCTAACGTGCGAAAACTAGTTTTCTGGGAAAAGTTGTTAAAAATAATCGTCAGTTTCTCGTTATCTCATTAATTGTTCTCCTTTTTTTTGACACCTAAGCCCCCTTTTCGGAGACCAGGTCACATATTTTGAAAGCATATTATTACCAATAAACTCGTCTTTGGTTGCACATCAAATTGGGACTTGCGTAACAAAAATGTAAAGGCATTAGGTAAAACTGGTCCATAGTTTATGCCTCTTTCAAGAAAGTTTCAAAAGTAAGGTAATGAAAGGGATAGAGATATTACTATTACGGTTTTCCACTTCACTCGATTGAATTGAATTGAGGCAATTCCAGTACATATCAGTCCAACTATTTTTTGGTACTACGATTTCCAACTGTTTTCGGTCAAAGTTTGATTGATGTTGCCAACGTGAAAAATTAAGACTTAAGCGATAATTAAACAGCAATAAGCTTTTAAATTTGATGATTGGTGATTGAAGAGAAGCAAAAGCTGCAAAAATTGTATATTCTTCTAAAAAAATATTAATTAATGTTTTTGTTACAGAGTTGTAAACCGTATACCAAAAAAAAGTTGAGGTTTGACAGCACTTCAACCGACATTTGATTGATTGAGTTGAATGCAGTCGGCTTGAAATCCGTAGTAGGGGTCTAAAAGTTGGTTCTTTGATGACCCTTGGCATATCTTGAAAATGTAACTATCAAGTTTTTATCATGGTACCGATTGTGCTTGAAATCAGTAAACCTGTGCTATCCTGTAACGCCGCAGGCTATATAGATCAGAGGTTATGAAACATAAAGTTATTGACTAAGACAACTTCCATATAAACGTAAGGAATTTAGGGTCAAATTGATCACTGATCACCGGAAAATATAGAGAAAAAAGTAACATGATGTATTTACTGAGCTCACATGTTTCTCACTGAGAAGAGTTTCTAGGTACGAAGCAAACCTTTGGAACCATATTTTCCACTTCTCTGAAAAGCAAAATAACTATTGATAAGTTGACTATTTTAGAATAACTTATACATAAAATCGGTTAAAGGATTGCAGTAGGTAATGTGTCTCCGATAATAAGTAAATTAATAAGTGACGGTGCTTTTTATTGTAGAGATTTGACTACTTTACTATTGTGAAATTTTTTTTGGTGAGAAAAAGTGTTGTTATGTAATTTTATTTGTCAGCGAGTGTGTTTGAAATGTGTGTGTTTATGTATTGATATTATTATTAAATTTTAGTTATTTTTATTGTATTAAATTTTCGCATTAATGTTTATTTCTGAATAATTTATTGTTATAATTTAAGCTTTAATTATTATTTAATAAATGTTTAAGCTATTTTATAATTATAAATACTTGACTAGTTATATGTTACGATAATTTTAAATTTTTTCTAATTAAATTTTAAAAATTCATAAGCACTTAATTGCATAACGATGTACAAGAGCATCAAGAATACACATGACTCGACAAAGTCCACTGCGCTTGCGAACGCATAGAAATACTCGACTACCTTTTACCTTTTATTTTAACACACTTTATTGTTGCATAATATTATTTAAAATGCCATACTCGTACGCCGTCCACCGCCGCCGCCGCCGCCGCCACCCGCACCCATACGGGATCCACCACGCGGCAGTCCACTATGCGAAACGCTGCGGCCCATTCGCGCCTCGCTACCGCGCCGTTCACGCGCCTTCCGCAACAGATCGCTCGTGCTCGGCCGACGGCTATCACTCGCGCTGGATGTACCGCTGCGCTTGCACGACATAATGTCCGACGTAGAGGAGCGTCGTATATTGCCCGAATCGATGGCATACGGCGACAGGTAGTACGGCGAGGGCGAACTGGCCTGCGAACGCGAACACATGTCGTAACGATTGATGTGCAACAGCTGCGAACTGGAATGATTGTCGTCTTCGTGTGAGCTATTGCGACGCGACGAGTACGGTGATTGCGGATAATCGAGCAGTAGATTCTCCGCTTCCTCAGCATCGACCGATTCGATCTTCAGATAGGGCGGCATACGATTGTTGATGGCTGTGCCGCCACGGCTACCCAACGGCGTGGCGGCGTCCAGTAAACCGCTACCATTCGCATTATCGGTTCTACCATCTCCCTCGCCAGCGCTACCGCCGTCGCCGCCGCCGCTTTTGCTGCCACCACCGCAACCGCCCAGCGAAGACGATTGGGAGTGCGAATGTTTGTTGCCGTTACGCAAGCCCGAATATAGAGATTTGATGTGAAAATCGAACGATTTGAAGTTGAGCAATGAGCGACGCTTTTGAGCTTTCGGTTCCGTCTCGGCGCTGGCATCGCTGGTTGGTATCAACACGCAGCCGTTATTGTTGGTCGGTGTGGTGGCGGTTGTGATGGCGTTGGTTGTGGCACTTAAACTAGTTGTGTTGTTGTTGTTTAATGAATCTATTTGTATAATCGCGGTTGAACTATCTAAGCGTGTTGTAGTTGTTGTGGTTGTTGTTGTTGTGATGCTAGCCGACGGTGTTGCAGCAGTTGCAGTTGCTGCTGTCAGCGTTGCGGTCGCAGCGTCTAAATCGTAAATATTTGTGGTGTTGTCGACTAAACTACTAACGGTATTATTAATTAACAAACTTTTATTGGTTGTAGATTTTAATAAGTGTGAAGAATGGTGCTGTTTTTGTAAAATTGCTTGTTGTTGTTGTTGGTCTGTGTAATGCACATGTAGCGGTTGCTGCGCATGCTCCGGCTGATGTAGTAGTAACAATTGTTGCTGTTGTTGTTGTTGTTGCTGTTGTAGTTGTAAGTCATGTTTACTTATTGTTGTTGTCATTGTTGTACTACTTAAACTAGTTTTACTACTAATCGCTTTCAAAAATTTATTATCGTTATCTAAGGACCCCTTTTGTCACTGAATAACACAGAAACCCTGCTTTGACGCATCCTTCGCATCGGCCTCCTCGCAGAACGCCTCTTCCTCATTTTTCGGTGACTCTGCCCCACAAGGGCCGCCGCCACTGAGGCTAGGCGGCCCCTGAGGGCAGGCTGATTGTCACCGAAGTGCGAGTGTCGATATCATTGGCGGCCGCACCGGTTTATTCTCTAATATGCGCTCCAACTCCATCAAGACGCTGGTTGAGAGGCGTGGCAGTAACTGCAAGCACAAAAAATTTTCGCCATTCTAGAAAACAAACAATTAAAGCTTAATAAAGCCGGCTAACCTGCAAGGATTGCAAACTCTGATGCAATTGTTCCGCCGAAGTTGCACCTAGAAGCAGACATTGCACCGGCTCGTGCTTGAGTGACCAAGCAATTGAGAGTTGCGTTGGACTGCAACCCAATTTCTCAGCCAGTGCTGCCAAATCGCGCAAGCGATCACAATGCCGACGCCCCTCGTCCACACGATCTTTACCCCAGCTGCCTTGTGGCGATAAGGCCGCCTGAAAGACAAAGATAGTCCATAAAACAAAAATACAGTGAACGCGGAAGGAATTATTTTCTTAATTTCACCACAAACTTACATTTCGGTTAATTTCATCCTCTGTCCATGAATAACTTTGACTTTTCGTCTTGAATGAACCCTTTGGCAGAAATAGTTTTTCGCCATTTTGCGTATCGGCCAATGCCATTGAAAGCGGTCCCCAAGCCATTAGGCCCACACCAATCTTATTGTACATTTCTGGCAAATAGAGCTCGCACTTCTCGCGACAAAACATATGGTACTCTGATTGTTCGACTATTGGTGTAATGCAATTGAACTGTCGGCAGTTAGTGTAGGCTTCCATAATCTCGACATGTGACCAACGTGCGGTGCCCCAGTACATAGCCCAGCCCTGCTGAATGACATAGTTCATGGCACGTACAACTTCTGTGCGAAAGAATGGACAGGAATTAGGAAGCCATTGAATTGAAACTGAAAACTGTTAACATTACTCACCTTCCATGGGGCACATAGCGTCCGCCTTGTGTATAATCACAATGTCTATATATTGCAATTGCAAACGTTGTAAACTGGCTTTGACACACTCGATGATGTGCTTGCGTGAAAGGCCACGTTCTTCGGATCTGCAGACGGAGAATAAAAGATGTTATGAAATGTATACAAGATTGTAAGAATATAAAGCGATTTTTCCTCACTAACAGTGATAGTATAATGGACCATATACTTCAACTATAATGGTTTTGAATAGGGACTCTACCTCAAGTAATGCCGATCTTTAAATTGGTCTTTATGGATGCTAAATTTTAAGTATTTTAAGTGGTTGGTCGTTGCTACAGTGTATAATAGTTTTGTTCACCTAACGGTTGTACGTATCACCTAAAACTAAGCGAGATAGATATAGGCTTATATAGCATATATATAAATGATCAGGACGAGAAAAGTTGGAATCCGAGTGACTGTCTGTCTGTCCGTCCGTCCGTGCAAGCAGTAACTTGAGTAAAAATTTAAATATTTAAGTATTCAGGTTTCTTAATGAAAAAACTGTAATCGGACCACTGCCACGCCCACAAAGCGTTTATAAAAAGCCAAAAGTAAGGACTAACTTAAGACATAAAACTGTTATTCGGCACAGGGGATCGCAGTAGGAGGGCGCACCTGTGTTGAAAAAGTGGGCGTGACCCCAGCCTCTAATAAGTTTAATTACATATCCCCTAAACTGCTGAAACTACAAAAAAAAAATTTGCTCCGATTTGAATTGGAATATAACCCCGCTCACTCACCATATAACGGTACTGTTTAAAACTATTAAAAACGCAATAAATCAGTAACTAATTACGCCAGGCACATTCAATTATACCTTTTTTTAAATTTTACCTTCCGGAAAATTGGACAATGGACGTGGCATCACACTCTTTTTAGTGAAATTCCATATCTCGGCAACCGTCCGACCGATTTCGACTAAATTTAGCACGCAGCATCCTTCCATTTTCCTATATTACAGTATGAAACTGGGCGAAATCGGACTACTTCTCATATAACACAATTTTAAATTCCACTAGATTCTTTCACTTTCTAGGTACAAATCAAGAAGTAATTAGTATAACGGAATAAAACTTTGCACTAGTAATTCCTTTAGGGTGTGTTACCGTACAACCAAAAACTGTTCAAATCCAACAGAAACTGTTTAAGACCCTAGGTGCGAATATTTGGACCCCATTATCTTTTGATCGAAAATATCGTTCAATGTGTTAGATATATAATTGAATTGCAAATGCCGCTTGTTATATTATACTTTTAGAACAAAATGTTCATTTAATAATTATTGTTTAATGTAATCATTTTTCAAAGCACCAACATATTATATACATATGTAACTAAATATTATATTTTATATTCATTAAGTATTTTAAAATATTTTCAGATTATATAGTAAAATCGCATGCGAGATCTTTTATTTGACACCTCAATCGCCAAATTGTTGCTAATTCACAAACAACATTTCAAGGAGAAGCAACAACTACTGTAATGTAGTAGGCATGTAGCGAGTGCATAACCCCTTCTCTGTGCTGCGTAGCACATCGCAGGGAAAGGAGAATGAACACAAACAATGCACACCTTCACCACATACGACAATCACAACATCATCAGCGCTGTAGTGGGGAACTCTGCACAATTGGAATTCTTCAATCGCGATCGGTCAGCGGTCAAATTGCGCGTCGGTTCGTGTTGCGGGAAAAATAGTAATAAACTCTTAAGAAATTTATAGCAAAAGTGCTTTTTAATTATTTTGTTCAATTTAAAATCTAAGTCAGTGTTGTGCAAATTAAATTAAAAGTTAAATAAATATAGTGACAAGTTAACTTAAGTGTGAAAAGTTGTAAGTGTTCTAGTAAAAGCAAAAAATGTGCGTAAAGTGAAATAGAATAGTGTGTATAGTTTGTAATTCTGTTTTCTATGATATGTTTGTGTTTGTTAATGGTGTTAATATGTAGCAAGTGAGAAATCGAATATTGTATATCATTCATAAATAGTGCTTTAGTGAATTAGTGAAATAATTGCCATTTAAATATATTTTATAAAATGTGAAGTCGCTGCGTTCGTTTTTTCGGTGGTCGTCGATCGTCGTTTTCTAAATAACCAACAACGTTGTTCGTATAACAAACAAACAAATAACATCAGTCAAGGAGAGCAATAATTTGTCTGCTGTAAGACTTCATTATTTGCATATTTCTAAAATTTGATGAGAAAATTAAAATAAAATTGAAAATTTTACTTGAAATAATTATAAAAAATTTTTTTGACATATGATTTGGAAAGGGTCATAAAATAAATTTTTAACTGATTTTATAAATTTAGGAAAAGTTATATTCATTTATGTTTTAAAGGCGTATATCCACTTGAAAGTAAAATAAGCATACTTTAATTTAAAATTAAACTAAAAAACACGCTTCTAAAGCTATTCAAACTTAAAAGTTAAAAATTAAACGTAATACCAAAATTTGTACATATGTCGCTCAACTAATAGATAAATACATACATATATATTTTTTTTAAATAGTTATACTATTTGTATATGGAAATGTATCAAGTTAGCCGTTTGTTAAATACAGAAGGAAGCGCCAGAAACGCTATAAAATATATATTTAAATGATGAGCTTGGCGCGCTGAGTCGACATAGCCATGTCCGTCCGTCCGTCTGTCTGTATATACGCAAACTAGTAACTGAGTTTTTGAGATATCCTCCAGAAATTCAACAAACGTATTTATCTCTCTAAAAAGCTGCTCACTTGACGGAATCACAGGCCGTTTTTTGTCGATTTCGTCCTTTAAATGGTTGCAATAGTCAGGAAGTCTGAAGCTGAAGTGGATAGAAATTTCCTGAAAATACATATAAATGGCATATGTACATGCTGAAAGATCTGTATTAAGTCCTTATATGGGAAACTTTCTTTGACGAGGTATCTTAACGAAATTCGGCATGGATTAATAGCGAAACCAACGGTTGAACTTCTGTAGAAATTTTTCAGATGGAGTTACTATAACATATAGCTGCCATACGAACTGACCGATCGGCAGCCGGTTCTTGTATGGGAAATTAATTTATTTGACCACGCAATCTGTACAATAATGAGCAACGGATGATGAATCACAGAGAAATGTTTCAAATCGAACCATTTGAGCATATATGTATGTATGTACATATGTACATTAGAAAAATTTATATCTCGCTTCCAACTACTTGAAAAAATATCTTGTTCCTTAGATTTTGTAGGAAATTGAATGTTCTACAAAGAAGGTCTCCATAATTTTTTCGTAAACCCAACCGTTTGAAAGATATTAGTAGCATAGTTTGATTATTTTTGGGAAAATTTTTTATTTATGAATTTTATAACTCAATGAAAAAATCATTATGAATGATGAAACTCATAGGTTTTTGGAGAGGCTTTCTTAGAGGTGACTTCTACAAACCTATTTTTCAGAGTACCAAACGAAATTTTTTTTTTTTTTTTTGAATCACCCTGATGTACATATGTAGCTGCCATACAAATTGACTAATCAAAATCAAGTTTTTGTGTAAAATCTAGAATTTCAACGATATTATAGCTCCGATGCAACCGATGTTAACATTTTTTCTTGGCTTTCCTTACTCCTACGTCATCCTTCCATATACATACATACATACCTCCAGTCAATTGTATTAGCAGTTAACATATGGAGATCAGCGTATGATTCAAAATAATTTTCTCAATTACAGAGAGACTGTAACATGGATTACCGTTAGTTTAATTCAATTAGTTCTTGTTGTATATATGTATGTCGTTCACATGCTTATGTACATACATACATTTTTATATATATTAAAGCATATACTCATATTTTTTTGCAAACGGACTTGTGTCCCTTTTTATACTCTTGCAACCCTCTTGCTACAGTATCTGTATCACCTAAAACTAATCCAGATAGATATAGGGTTATATATTGGGTAGTCGAAAAAGTCTTTTCGCCCTTCTTTTTTATTACATTCGTTTTGAACAAATATTTAACCCTTATTAACTTCAAGCTATTGACTTTGGATTAACATATTACTCGGTGCATAAGGCCTTGTTATATGTAATTGGTCTAATCATTGGCTTTTTTCGGAAATATCAGTACCGCAAATTCTGATGGTGTAACATTTCTACTCCATCGTCTTCCACAACATACAACTAACATAATATTGAGACTCCATTCAAAATAAGAAATCTTCATAATTATTCCTACATTAGAGAGTTAAATTTTTTTACTTAAATCTACCATATACAGCTCTTCAGTACGCTGAAGGCAATAGATCGACAGAAAGGTCCTAATAAAAGCTACTTTACAATAGGAATAAAGCTTAATGCTTTAACAGAGATTTCTTTAAAGAGGAGCAGGTCTTTCCATACTTAATATATTCTTTCTCAGACGTGAATGTCTTACAATGGTCTGCCAGTTTAAAATCCGATTGTAGTTTCTACCCAAAAAGAACCACTATTTCTACTACGACGCATACAAATAATACAAGGAAATTTGGTTTGAGTCTGGATCTGGTTATCCACATTTTAACCAGAAATGTCCAAGCAAAAAAGTTGGTGCGGTCTTGAGCAGCTGGTGAATTAATTCTTATAAGTTCCTTTAAAAGTTGATTCAAGCTGTGGATATTAGAAGGACACCTCTGCTCTTGGAAAACCACCAAAACGAGTGTAATGAAAAATTACTAAGAAAGTTTTCTTTGGAGAGCATTCAAAGTCTCACTGGAGAGTAAAAGTGAATGGAAGGACTCCCCCCTCCAGGAGTACCTTGGTAGGATCACAATGAAATGGTATACGGTAAATGGAATTGGAGCTATACCAGCGTACCAAACTGCCAGTACTCATGGGCAGGTTTGCGAGCATTTTTCAAGCTGGAGTCTGTGTCATTAGCAGATGTGTAGATATAATTATAGAGAAAAGCTAACACGGGGAACAAATAGTCATTCTCAGATATAGTCAAGAAGCACCTCAGGCAATTTCATCCAGTGTAATCCTAAAAACATCTTACGAGCATTAATCGCTGGGCAAAGAGGCATCAATGGATAGGAGTTAGCTGATATCCTGGTGAAAGAAGCCACGGCAACTAGTCCAATGAGACCGGAACCCTTCTTTTCTGTGAGCCCCCACACTTTACATCAGGAACTGCGGAAAGAGAAAAGTGCCTGTAGAAAATGCCACTGTCGACAAGTGTCTGCACTTCAATAGAAGAGGCTGTTTCTGGAAGAGTTCAATACAATGGTTTAAAAAGCTAATCGCTTACACCAAAAACAAATTAGGATAGCTTGTGCGTTGTGTCAGAGCACATATTGCTTGATTACCCCTCAATCGCAAGTAGAAGGAGTTAGGCTACCGAGCAAATAAATCTGGTTACAGAATTGATTACAACCATTATCTCAGGGGCTTTACTTACTAATCATCTTTGGTTTGATTGGATTTAACTAACTGTTGTGATAACAGGAGAGAGCACAGTAGACCATGGCTCGCAGTGTATTCCTCAACTTTCAATCAATCTCTCTGCCTGTAGTTGAGACACACTTAGGAGCCGAGTTTAAAAACTAGTTACAAAGCGTTACTCCTTTCTTCTTTTCGTAATTTGGCGCCAATTCGAAATACCAAGAGCTGCCAGGCCCTTCTCCATCTGATCTCTCAAACGGATTGAAGGACTTCCTCTGTTTCCCCCGTCGGGTACTGCTTCGGATACTTTATACTTTCAGAGCTGGAGCGTTTTCATCCATTCGGACTATATGACCTAGGCAGCGTAGCCGCTGTCTTTTAATTCACTGAACTATGCCAATGTCGTCGTATAACTCGTACAGCTCCATCCGAACTAGCGAATGCGATATTCGCCGTTGCCAATGCGCAAAGCACCGGGATGGAGTCATGTGTTAAAGTTCACGTGAGTTAGGAAAGTTTTCTGATCGCCATTCACTTGGGAATGGGCAGAAACGATTCTTTTACATATGGCTCAAGCAGCTCACGATTTCCGGCCTTAGAATAAGTATCCTCTGGGTAGCCAAAAAACATACGTTTGAAGGCGATACATCCACACCCCAGGGAATGTGCGCTGGGTTTGGAACACGCCATATAAAAACAGCCTCAAAGAAAAAAACAAAACACGAGTAGTTACTATGAGTAGGCCGCATTTTGCCGGAAAACATTAAACTGAAATAAGAACTATAAAAAAAAAACTTTCTCATCGAAGAACTCATATGTACATGTGTACCCCTTATGTTACTTATGTATTGAATAACTTGTTTATTACTTACTTGGTGCTCCAGTAGACCTTTGTTGTAATCACATATGCTGTACGCTTCCAGCCGGTGCGCTGCAAAATCTTTCCGATTTCCGTCTCCGAATGCGCCTCAGAGATATCGAACAAATTAATGCCACTCTCGATGGCCAAACGCAATATGGCTTCGGCTTGTTCGTCACTAACGCCGGGCGAAAAAACGGGCCACGTGCCCAAGCCGACATTGGAGACGCGCAAGCCGCTCTTGCCAAGATTCTTGTAGCGCAAACCGGGCGTCGGTGTGGAGCCATGGCGTAACGGTAGTGCCGGATTCGAACCCAAACTTATCGAACGGCCTTCACAACGCGTGCAGAGCAGACACAAAGAGAAGAGAACATTAGTCGGTAAATTGGCTCAGCTAAAGCCATGAACAGCTAATTTGATGCAACTAAGCGATATTGACGTGCAAACGTATGAGTTAGCGACCAATTGCTACGAGCAGCGTGTACAGTGGCGTGCAAATATTAATTTTGAGTTCATCACAAAAAATACAAAAATAAGAAATATATGGTGTAGAAGAATCGTGTGCACGAAATATTGGACTTGGTGGTGGACTTTTGTTGACCATAGTTTGTGTGTAAGCAAATTATAATTAGTTGATTACAAAAAATGGCGCTCAGTCGCGATAGTAAATTTAATTTGAGTGGCCATAGTGACATTGCCATGTGCGTGTTGAGCCGGATGATGGTGAAATAAAAATTATAACCTCAATTTACAAGTCATATATTTCATATTAATTACATTATTACCGGACAACTTTACCTACTTTGGCGCTATGTACTATCTATTTGAACAACAACAATACTGATTAATAGATACACGAATGGATTAATGTGATTAATGAATGAATTTACTAAAGTAACTGTTATTATGTAGACACAAACGTAAAAAATTTTCAAAAACACACAAAAAATTAAAGGCAAAATTTGTTCAAATAACGTTTTTGTTGTCTACAAAACAGTAACATAAATAATGAAATATTATTTTTGAGCTCTTGAAATACTTGGAACAAACACGAGTACACACGAAAACATGAGAAAGAAATGAGAACACTAATCATTAGAACACGAGTACAAGCGGCAGAAATTGGTAGTGAGAAATTTGATACCGAAATCAAGATGACCTCCCGTACCACTGAACTCCTCCATGCAGTCGAGTGACGCTATTGGGGCCCGGCACCTGCAAGTAAACAAATTTTTTGAAAAAATTAATAAAAAATATTAAAAATATTTTTGTTATTTCTTCAATTGTTATGAATATATATATATATGTATATTATATATATATATTTATTTATTTATACATATTTGCGGAAGTGGATAGACCAACAACGTGCAATACCCAATGGTTGACCACCAATCGGTCCCTTGTATCATATTGACAGCACGCATCAGGCGCTGTTGACCTCCTTGCCTATCCAACGGCTGTCCGTTATGTCTGCTTGCCATACAGATTGACGTCTCTGTTTTACTGTTTAATAGCAATCATAATTTTTTATTTTTCAACTCTTGACGCTGGCCGCCACTCCATTTGGCCTTCGCATTGCCACACTTTCGTTTACTTGCACCGCTTGAGAGCTGGTGGGTTTGTGGGAGGGGCTCCCGTTGCGCGGCTTAACAGTGTAATCCTTCGAATGACTTTTTACGCTCGCACTTAAGTGGTTTGCAAATATAATTTTCCCTTGCTTACTTAATATTTAATGGTATTATTGACTGGACTGTTCATACAGGCTTAAACTGACACACTGGCCGGTGGCTTGACGCTCTGCTCAGTTGATTGGCATTGAGTTAATACTTGTTGTTGTGCAGTCATATTAATCGGTACTGAATTCTCGTACTCAAAATAATAAAACACTTTTTATGTACAGTGATTTTTGCAGTTAATAATGCTTTTGTAAAATTGTGTATCCTCTGGGACAAAAGAAATAGTAATCGTGAAAGCTTTGATCACAAGTAGACAGTTAGTAGACACGACAAAAGCTTTGTTTGTGAAAGCTCTCAGTCAAGACACTCAGTCAAGTTAGACTTAGAGCTTTTACAAATGAAGCTTTCGTCCACTTTCTACCTGTCCACTTGGGATAAAAGCTTCTACAACAGCTTGACACTCAGTTAAGTTAGACTGAGCGCTTTCACAAATGAAGCTTTCATCTACTTTCTTCACGCAGCGTAACTTGACTGAGATCTTTCACAAATGAAACTTTCGTCAACTTTCTACTTGTCTACAGATCAATCAGAACTTTTAATTAACTAGCAGCCCTCGATTGAAAAGATGTTTTCATGGGTTACTTAATCTCTTGTTCCTATCTATTTTCTACATTTTTCACCATATTATTTTTAGGAAGCTCAATAAATCATTTGAAAATTATATTGTTGAAATGTTAACATTTAAAAACAGTGTTATACCTCGGAAGAAGTTTCTTCACAGACTATTGAATGAGGAATGAATATAGGTAGACATACACCAATCATACCAATTTTTATCGGCTTTCTTTAATCAAAGTCGGCTTACTACCTTGAGCTTTATATGGTCGGATTTTATTGTTCGGAGCTCGAGCTCAGACTGCCTCTTCCAGGCAGAAGCTTTTGCGGTTAGATAGTTAAAAACGCAGGACACAAGATACAGAAGATCAGTATAGATATATGTATATGAAACAGTTGATGATATTAAAAAAAGTGCTATCCATCGGCTACCGAAGCAGTACAGAAAATACGGGAACTATAAACGATATACAGTGAAACTTCCGAGAGCGCTGACAGACGGATCAGAACGAGATAGAATTCCTTAAGGACATGCAGAATCATTATGCTCATTTGCAAGGCCCCTTAGGAATAGCACGCATTCTTCGGTCTCGAAGGGACTGCAGGACGGATGATAGCATAATGACAGGTCACAACATAATAGAAGAGCCTGAGTGACGTCCATACATGCAGAAAGTGCAGGGAAGTAGACATAAGAGAGATGCTGGATCACCTCCTATGCTTCTGTCGAGCATTATGTAGAATATTCGCTGTTTAAGAGACTAGATTGGATATCAAGTCGCTCTTAAAGTTCGCAAAAAGCGTTGATGTCCAAAACCTGATGTGGCGAATTCTTCAGCTGAAATTAAACTGAATCTCCATCTGGCATTACCAAAGACCAGTAGGTCTATGGCCGGTCAGTATAACCTAACTAAACTTAACCTCGGACTTTTCGATTAAAATTAGGTCCTCCGAGTAATATCTTTAGGCTTAAGCAAAAGATGGATGCAGAACATGATTTTGTGGCTTTGGACGGACTTCAGTAAACTATCTACAATTGGCTTCGTCGCCTTGTTTAGAACTCTAAAAACATCGTTGATAGGACCACAATCTTGGAATCAACAACTGACCAGATATTTACCATGCACCACATCTTAGAAAATACCCGTGAAAAGAGGATCGACACACACCACTTCTTTGTCGATTTAAAGCTGCTTTTGACAGCACGAAAAGGAACTGCCTTTATGCCACTAACTACTTTATGCCGTAAACTGACGTTGAGCAACGATCCATCAGGATCGGGAAGGACCTCTCTGAGCCACTCAATACCAAACGAGGTTTCAGACAAGGCTACTCCCTTTCATGCGACTCTTTCAATCTGCTGCTGGAGAAAATAATGCGAGCTGCAGAGCTGAATAGAGAAGGTACAAACGTTTATAAGAGTGTACAACTACTGTTGTACCCTGATGATATTGATTGATTGAGGCCTATGATCAAAATCCGCTCCGTTCGCTCTGCTTTCTCCAGACTGGATAAGGTAGCGAAGCAAATGGATCTGGTAAAGAACGAGAGCAAGACATCAACAACAACGTCATACTCGGAATCCAACGCAGAATAGCTCTTGCGGAGGAAGAGGAACCTCTCCACTCAATTGGAAAGAGCAGGTGGAGAAACACCTGGCAAATTCGTCAAAGCTTACCTCGAAAAATTGCAGCGAATTTAATGCTGCCTTAAACGTTTTCATTTCTGCTAAATGTCGTGTTGTCTAAAGTAACTTTCACTTAATCGTTTTAGCTTTAATTTGCCCCTATTCATGCATCACATGACTCTAATTTCCACAAACATAAATAATCCAAGCGCTAGCTGCTTGCACAAAAAACGAACACTAACTAATTTGACAATTTTGTGGTAAATATGCGCTTGTAGTCGTGAGCATGTGTGGGTTGATGTGCGTGTTTTGCTAAACTAACGCTCGGGCGGTGCTGAGTGCATATTTGCAACCTCGCTGCTGCCCCAATTTATAGCAAACGTGCACACGCACACACAGGAGCATATGTTCTTATGCGCAAGGCTTCTGTGTTGGTGATTTAACGAAGCATTAAAATGGTTTCTGTGGCTAAAGCTGATTTTTAAATAATTTAAGTACTTTAAATGCAAGGCAGCAGCATGTGGCAGCTTGCAACTTTAAAGCGCCGATTATATACATGCATATGTATGTCACATGTACACATGTGTGCGTGCGCCCGTGTGCTGGATAAGCGAGTTTGCGTGTGTACTTTAAACGATTGCTACTGTTATTGTTATTATTGTTGTTAAGCGGCATTTCTTTTTTGCTTGGTTGCTGCAACAATTTTGCCTACAGCATGTCCTGTTTCAAAGGCAATTATTGTTATGTGGCTAATTGCACTTGGTTTAATTGCACGCAAACACAAACATGCACTTAATAGCAGTGGATATGCAATTTGTGTATATGTGTGTGCAGCCAAAGCGAGTTGTTGCTGCAATTTGTTGGTTTCCTGCGATTTTCTGCAACTGTCACTAGTTCTGCTGCTGTTTGTACGAATGTTGCAATAACGGTACAATAGCGCGCACTTACAGCGGCAGTCAATGTTGCTCTTTACAACTTCATTAGCGGCGGTGAACTGTAAGCGTATCGTACGTAAGTTGCTACGTGGTTACGGTGGCAACACTGGCGGCTGTTGGCCCTGCAACAGATCCGTGTTAATCTGTAGGCAAGTTTTTCTGCTGTCAGCAAATGTAGTTGCGGATCTCATAACTGTAACAGCGGTGGCCGTGATGGCATCGTTTTAATTTACATTTTAAATTAAAGTCGCAGCAGGCCTAGTGGGTGGCATTCGTGCAATGTGGCTACGTGTTCGCAATTATTACCTTGTGAGTTTTTGAGTTCTGCCAACAGCGCAAAAAGTTGCTCATTTTTATTATTTTTTTCTTCTTGAGTTTGTTAAAGTTTTAATAGTTCACAAGAGCGCTTAAGTTTTCATGTACACAGCACGAATGCGTTGTTCTTAAGAGGTTACATGGGTTAACGGGTTTCAAAAAATCGAGTTTTTTATGGTTTTATTAATTCTACAAGAATTCTATAAGACCTCTAGAATATTATCTTAAATTTTCAAGTTGATCCGAGTAATAGTTTCGGAGTTGCAGGCTTGAGAACTTGTGCGCTCGAGTCTTGCTAGGCTAAGTGCGCCGTCTTTAAACGCGCTTTTCTTGAAACTGTGTTTTTGAAGTCGGTTGGCAAGATTCCTCGAGAACTACTCAACCGATCTTCATGAAATTTTACACATGCCTTTGAGATACAATCTTTAAAGACTTGCACGAAAGATTTTTTATTGATTACAACTATTTGAAAAAAAATTTCAGTGAAATTTTGATTTTTTTGTAAAATTGTCTGCCAAAAAATCAATTTTAAGTTTATTTTTAAGTTAAGGTTTTAACTAAAACAAGCATTTTTTTAACTTTAGATGATCTTGTAAGGAGTTATCCTGCCAATGCGGGCGCATCTTTTTCCCCGAGTGGTCACCGGAAATGGAGTCGCAATGGCCGAGTTTAAAATATTTTTTCCACAAATTTCGTAATTTCCTTTTTAATAGTGTGTAGTGTAACAATAAAAAAATGCTAAAAAAATATTTAATTTTTGTATGAGAAAACGCGAGGAAAACTCATGTAACCCCTTAAAACAGTAAATGTTAATAAAAAAGTATACTTTCCTTAAGCTAGTCGATGTAATATTGAATAATTATTTCATAGTTCTTTAATAAACTGGAATGCTGCTTATTGCGACAAAGTCCAAACCAACTTTGAAACACCACTTAACTAAGGTTTCATATCTGGTAACGCTTACAGTAAAAATGATGAAGAGAAAATTTAATTTAGGTTATTTTAGACTGTGATGGTGATTTCCTTGTCGGAGGAAATGAATATACTGTTTGGAGTAAGATTCGTCTTGCTACTACAAGGGGCTGCCCACAAGTTGGAGTTCTATCCCCTTTACTTTGCAGCCTAGTAGTAGATGAGCTCCTTGAGTTGCTCGGTGCCAAGGGTACGCCCATGACTGTCATAATAGCACGAGGTAAATTTGAGAACATTCTCTGCGACACAGTCCAAAGTGCCTCAAGTCTAGCAAAAAGATGGAACAATACGGTAGGGTTAAATATCAACCCCTAAAAAGCAACCGTTGTCCATTTTACAAAGCGAAGATCTCTTCCGGGCTTGAGTCCACTAACATTTGGTTGTAGAGAGTTGAAGGTGTCCAAAGAGGTTTCATTACTCTACCTAACGGTGGAATAGGCACATGGAATTAACCGGAAGATCCTGGGGCGACAAACCAGGTATTATATCATGATCGTAAGGCCTATTGTCATTTATGGAATGGCTAGGACCTCGATGGCAACGCAGTTTTCGGTAAGCCTTTAACTATCGAACCTGCAAAGACTCCCCTGCGTCTGCGCAGGGGCAATGCGCACTTGTCTAACCGCAACATTTGCAGATAAGCTGGAGCTCAAACGGCTGCATCTAACGATCAAACAGGCAGCGAAACATATCATGCTGCTCATGGCATCATATGGTATAATGTCGTCTCAACAAAGGAAGACTTTAGGGGAAGACACACCACTGACCGTTCTTCCAAGAGACGAGGCTAGGAAGAGGGTAAACTTCACAAAAAATTTTAGAGTTACTTTCAGCAGTAAGGCGGATTGGAGTGATTCCACGCTCGACCTACTACTGAGGGGCAGCACTATCCAGTGGTACACTGACCGCGGTACCGCAAATCAAACTATCAATACCAAAGGGATGTGTTCCGAACATTTATCAGGCAGAAGTCTTTGCCATAAGTCAGTGTTTAGAAATCAATCTTCATCGTAACTATCGTATTCAGTGTATCGCTATACTCAGTGATAGTAAAGCTGCACTAAAAGCGATCTCAGCTTATGAAGTCAAATCGCTATTGGTGGAGGAGTGCATAGGAGGCTGAACCGCCTATCAGTCAACCATGTTCACCTGACCTAGGTGCCGGGGCATAAAGGGGTAGCCGGCAATGAGCTGACCGCCGAAATAGCCAGTTCTGCGGCGGCTTCCAGGATGATGGGGCCAGAACATTGCATTGCGGTGGGGTCCCAAACCATAAAGGAGTTGTTCCGCCCGGACGAGAAAGGACAACAGGAATACGCCACGCTAAGTTACTACTGAGAGCTTACAACCTAACAAAGTTTAGAGATATGATCAACCTCCCGCGAGATAAATTCCGTCTCTTTGTCGCGATCTATACAGGGAACTGTAGGCTCAAGAAACACTTGTCCGACATGGGCATAGTCTCATGCACAGATTAGTGGTTTTGCGACGTGGAACAGGAAACTCCAGAACAGCTGATTCTAGAATACCCAGCAATTTGTAGAAGCAGGCTCAAGATCTTAGGATCCATTTACTTGGACAGGGATCACATCACCTCAGTCGCGCTGTAAACTCCAGGAATTATTATGGTATAAGAGAGGGGTATAAAGAGGGCACAATAGACCATAGGTCGCATTGCAAAACCTCAATTATTTTCTATCTATACCGTTTGGACTGGTGAAAGTCTGATTCTTTGTGAAAAGGAAATTCGAAGAAATGCTGCACGAGTTCACAATGAACCGATGCATCGTGTGGAACTTCGAATTGTTTCCACACTTGTTGTATTCTGCGACCCTAGTCGCTGACGACTCTTTCTTGTCCTCAGACTTCTAGAGGGGACTCAGCGGTTGGAACCATATTTTGAGCTGTTTTTTCTAAGCGGCTTCAGCTCGTTTCAAAATTGGTTATCACCTCGGATTTAAGCTGCAACAAATCCACTTTTAAGTACTGCAGCGTTTAAGTACTGCGTACGTCAAGCTTACTACATATTACAAGAGGCTATTGAAAGGATAAGAGTTTGTTAACTTTTCAATTATTTCGAGACCGCAATTACATGCAATAAAATTCAATTGGAACTGAAAATTGTTGCTTTCAATTACCCCAAAAACCCTTACGCTTAATGACCGCTACGTATGCTTTTTTATACCCCCCAGCAATTACAAATAGTGGCGGCGTTGCTTTTGTTTTTGCTTGCATGTTTACCTGTAAATTGTCACAGCATTCGATTCTTCGCTCGTATTATCCATATTGTTGTTGTTGTCATTGGTATTGCCCACACCAATGGCACCACCACCAGCACCACCTCTACCGGTGCCCGTTGCTGCCGCCACCGCGCCACCAGCCAGCCCACCCATGAAAACGGCTATGGGCGGATTGGCATTGACGGCATTCGCGGCTTGAATGTTCGACGCAGCGACGGCAGCTATGTTCGAGGGAATAACGGTAATATTGGCGTAGGTAGGCATGCTGTAGTTGTTCGCATTGGCGGCAGCGGCGGCGGCGGCGGTGGCGCTGGCCATGACAGCGCTCGGTGCATGGCCGTACGTCGCATGCGACGAGTGAGCGTGAGCGTGAGCGCTGGCAATGCCAATGCTACCGTTTAGTATGCTCAGGTTGCCGCTGCTCAGCGCGGGCGGTGGAGGTGGTGGCGGTTGTAGTGGCGGTAGCGATGAAATGCCGCCACTTAAATTGGCAGCGCTGCTATTGTTGAGGTTGGTGGCGGCGACGGCGTGTGAATTATTGGCTGTTGCTGTTGCTGTTGTGGTCGTGTTGTGGCTGCTGCTGCTGGCATGCGTTGCTGCAGTGTTGTCATCGTGCATGGTCATGGTGTTGTTGGCTGATTGTTGCTGTTGTTGCGAGTTTTGTTTTGTGGCGGTTTTGGTTGCTATTGGCATTTTACGGAATGCCGCGTTGTGAAGGGGGGAAGGGGGTGTGCGTTCCCTGTTGCCTGCTGTTTGTGACTTCGGCCGTTTTATTGCTTTCCGTTATTTTGTTTACGCTCAATTCGAAATTGGTTTTAATGTTTCCTTTTAATCCTATTTGCTATTTTTGTGTGCTCGTGGGTGTGTGTGTGTTTTTTTTTTTATTGTAGCTTCACTCGTGTTTTTGTCGTCTTTATTCGGCCATTGTTTACGCGCAGGCACAGCCAATGAATTTTATAAGCTTGACTGCTGGCGAAATTGCTCGCGTTCGTTTGGCGTATTGTTGTATTTGTTAGTTTTGTATGTGAGCGGTGTTTTGCGCGGTGCGTAGGTTAAAAAACTGTTTCGTTAGCTGAATAAATTCAGTTTTCAATTAAATTATTTATATTTGCTTTATTGTGTTTTTGGGTCATCATATTTTTACACTCGATTTCCTGCGTAAAAAACCATAAAGCGCTTGAATAAAATTGTAAAGATGTTTGTTTGAAAATTTGTTGCTTCACTTTTTCACTGGTTATAACTGTAAATCAACATATTTATGCAATATTTGTTTATGCCATTTAAATGTAAACTTGTTTTTATTAACACTTATTGGTAGAAGTTTATTGTTTGCGGACTATTTATGGACTATTTATTTATTATTTTATTTCCAGTAAAATTGTAAAAATATTTTCACTATCATAACTTGTAGCTATTGTGTAGCTAAAAGCATTCCCAAATTTAACTATTAATGAAGAACAAAAGCTTTACTCAGTTCAATCCAAAACCGAGCCAAGTTTTTGGGGTGATATTCAACTCTTTTTATAATTTTTTATACTACTGTGTTCAAAAAGTAATGCGAATTTGTTTATAGCATGTAAATTCCTTATTTATTCTTCCAACTTTATTTAATCCCCTTCAAAGTAATCTTCGTCCGATAACACGCGCTTTTGCCAACGCTTTTCCAGGTCTCGAAACCGTCGGAATAATCTTTTTTCGGTATACAGGGTTTGTCCAGGAAGTAATAGGACTGAATCGATTTAAAAAAATGTATTGAACCAATCGTTACAATTCTTTAAAACTTTCAAAATATGCTCCTTCTGCGTTGATGCAGCGGTGCCAGCGCGATTTCCAAGCCTTGAAGGCGTCACGCAAAGCATACTCCGGAATAGCCTTGAGAGGCGAAGTGCATGCTGTTTTCTGTCGTCTCAAGTTGCTTGCCTTTCATTGGGTTTTTTCAGGAATGAAAAATGAAACAAAAACAAGTCCGGGGGAGCCGCATCTAGGATGTAGGGCGGCTGCGGAAGCGTTGGGATGCCGGCATTGGCTAGGTAGCTGTTCAGACGGTGTGAGCCGGGACGTTGTCGTGATGCAACTTGCAATCGACTGCGATGTTTTGTATGAGTATCTTGAAGATTTCCACGTAAAACTTGGCGTTGACGGTATGTCCAGGAGGAACAAATTCATAGTGGACGATGCCATGAGACACATTGTCGGCCCTCCAAAAAGGCCTTTTGCTACCGAAATACACCACTTCTTGCAACAATATCGGGGTAAGCCTGCTTGTTCATATCAAACGTCTCTGTCGCTGATTTTCCGAGTTTCACACAGAATTTAATTGCGTACCTCTGCTCTAACGAACGCTGCACCTTCGGGTTGCACCATTCACAGAAACGCGTCGCGCGAAAATGATTGTCCTGACTCTCCAGGTCCCCGGAGGCAACTGACGAGCTAACGTTTGTAGGCTTCATGACCTTCTTCGATTCGGTTTTTATCTCCTTAATCGTGTCTGAATTGTGTTTTAGTATTTGCTGAAAAGCCAAGGAGTCGCATAGAGTCAAATCAGGTGAATACGCCGGCAGTTTTTGGCAAAGAATACGCGAAGAACCAATGCAGTATGAGATGATGTATAATCGTGATTTTGGCACCAATCGAGACTTGATGTGTTTCAGAAACAAATGGCTTGGGCTGAGCCGAATGAAATGCAACACTATTAGCGAGCGATTTTCAAGCCTTAAATTTTTGATTTTTTGGACGTGGAGTAAGTGTTTTTGATTGGTAAAAATTATTCAAAGAGGTTCGAAAACGCGGCGGTCATCAACATCAACTGATGATCAACACGTCAGTAAAATGAAGAAATTTGTGCTTGAGAATCGACGATTAACAGTCACAGATCTTACTGTCAGCGTTGGAATATCGGAAGGTTCAGTGAAAACCATTTTGGAAGATCATTTGAGCCTAAGACAAGTGAAAGAATGATATCTTCTAAAATCATTAAATTTTTTCGGAAAACAGCGTCGCTTTAACGTCTGTGAAACAATGCTTTCCAAATACTAGGATGTCATGAAACTTATTATTAATGGTAAAGAGCCGGATATAGACGATCAATCGACCGAATATCGTAGCAATAGGAGCCGAAGCCGAAAAAACCACGACAAAGCAGCTCAAAAATCAAGGTAACGTTGGCAGTTTTCTTCGATTATCGAGATGTGGTGTACTCTCTATTCCTTTCGACCAGCTAAACAGTCAATAAGGAATACTATTAAGTACTATCCAGAATTATGGGTCGACAACTCCTGGGTGTTGTGCTACGATAATGCAACGTCGCATACTGCTTTGATTCTTCGTGAGTTTTTCGCCGAATTCTCAACCAATATCGTCCCGCAACTACCGTATTCTGGCTATTCAGCAAACTCAAACGATTGCTCCGGGAAAACCGTTGTGAGTCAATTGAAGAGACTAAGCGTGAATCGATACGCGCTTTGAAGGCTATTCCGGAAATTGATTTTAAGAACTGTTTCGAGGATTGGAAAATAACGTTGGCACAAGTGTATTGGAGCCAAGTGCGATTAATTTGAGGGTGGCGACATCGAATTTGAAGAATAAATAGAAAATTTTAAAATTATGAAAAATGTCTTTATTATTATTTACTTATATTATTTCATATAGTAGTACAAGTTATCAAGTGAAAAAAGCGTTTCTATAATTTTGTATGAAAAGCAAAATTGCCCTAGATTATTTAATATTTTACCTCATTTATATTAATATCCCATTTTCACTTTATTTTAATAAAGTTTACTTTTCATTATTTCAATTCATTTAATTGCTTTATTTTATTTTATTTTATTTTATTTTATTTTATTTTCCTGTCATTTTAGTTTATTTTATAGCATTTATTTTAATTTTTTTATATACACTTTCATTTGAAACTGCATTCATATTCAAAGCGGTTTTGCCATAATTTTTGCTCCCGCATCGTGTTTCAGTCATTAAGAGTATTGAATTGCTCAAATATTAATTTTATTTACCTTTTTAACGTTTTTTACTAGAAAACCATTCATATGTATAGTATGTATGTATTTACGTATATTTATAGCTTTAATTTTAGTTGAATTTAATTACTATTTGATCACTTGTTTGCTTTGAAACTGTTTAACCGCAAATATTTATGCTGCTTTGCTGCTTTGATACTCAAATATTTTCATAATTCCTCTAATTAGTCACGTTTAAATAGATACTTGAAATTAACATTATTTCGCTACTCGTTGTTGTTGTACTTTAATAGAATACTACGACGATTACTTAGTTAGCATTAAATGTCTAAAAAGTTTGTTGCAAATTTTAAGGCAGTTTCGCTTGATTTTAATCTCTTAATTATTTCCTTATTATATTTCTGATTTCCTTATGCGATGTACACATATATACATACATATGTATATATTGTATACATGTGTGTATATAACAGTTGAACTTTGCTTTTGGTTTTGCCGGCACGTCTTACCTCCTGCAAGAGAAGTAGAAGTGGTTGGCTTAGTGTGACTTTCAAAGCAAGCAGTCTGTTTGCCGCTTTTCTTTCCACATTAAGCTTTGCAAGGTTTATGATTTTTGCTGCTGTGCTTTCTATGCCATTGCTACTGCATATCGGTGGTACACTCTTATTTTGTTTTGTGTACTTTTATTTGCTCTTCGTTGCTTACCAAGTTGTTGGTTATGACTGGGAAATCGCTGGGAAATGAGAAAATGTAATTTATGTACTATGTTGCAAGCAGTTTAGTGCGCATTTTTATTACTCGCCGCAGTGGTTTCGACGTTTCGCCAGTGTAGGGCTTAGGAGCTTGCTTCGAAGTTGGCTTGCTAAGCGCTTAATTGTACAAATACCCTTAAATATACCCGCGACTTAGGTAAGAGAAGTTCAAAGTTTCGTCATAATAACTTTATAAAGAAATTGTTGTTTTTTATTTGCCAGATCTTTTAAGAACTTGAACAAAATGCTAAAATGTATGAAGCATTTTCATCCTCAATTATCATAGTCTCTTGAAATTAGAGTTGGTATAGAATTTAGTTTTGAAATAAAATGATATTTAGATTCTATGAAAAGGCATTTCACCGTGACAAAACTTGTTGACAATTACAATATTATTAGAAATTTTATTGAAAAACAACCGGATCTACAGTCAAATTTAGAAATCGAAATTCAGGTACAGGTCCTTTTATGAAATCGATCATTTTTGTACAGTTATAAAAATTTTACGATAACATTTATCGATAAATTACACAAACCAAAACTGAAATCGATAACTCTTTGTAGCTTTTAAATCGATACATTTATTCACAGTTTGCAATAATACATATCGATAAATTGCATAAAGGGTTATTGAAAACGATAGTTATTTGCACTTTTATAAACGAGTTATAAGTTTACGATAATATTTATCGATTAATTGCGGAAACTAATACCGAAATCGATAATTATTTCTAGTTTTTAACTTTACTTTTGTAAAAAGTTTATTTGCTATTCAGAACATGACTCATGTATCGTGGCTAACATTTGAATGAAATGATCTGAAAAATATTTTTTGAACAAATGTATTAGACTTGTGTTTTTAGAGGTCTAATTGATCTAAAATAAAAAAAAACTATTAGCAATTTTTAACAATCAAGAAGCTCAAACGTGAACATTAAGGTCAAACTTGAAAGAATTTCGAAAGGAGCAAGAGTGTTACCGATAGATATGGAGACCATCCAAAAAGTCGGAAGAGATCGTTTTGGAGAATCTCAAAAATTATCGGATTTAGCAGTGTGCGTATGAAAACTTAAGTGTGCTTTGTGGCCTTAGCTGAAACAGCTTATGCACTTAAAGCTCCAATAGAAAGAAAAGCACTTAATCGAGCATCGGCTATAGAAAAACTTTTTTTAAACTCTATATACTGTTCCAAAAATAGCACGAACCACAAAATAAGATAATGTCTTTGCTTTTCATTTTGATAAAAGCCTAAATTCTGTAAATCACTATGCTATCAATTTTTAATTACAAATTCCATATGGCAGCCACTTAGCACTGTTACTCCTCACTGAGCAGATTAATTGAGGCATTGGTTAGCCAAAAATGCATACAGGCATTGTATAAAAATAGTTGGAAAACATACAAGAGACAGAAAAATTCCCCAAAAGGCAGCTCGCTGCAAAAATATGAGATCTAAAAGCAAAAAGAGATAAAAATAAATAAAGCAATCGATGCTGGCAGTTGAGCTTTGGGCCGCAATTTGTGTGTGCGCTTTTGTTGTTGGCCTTACTGACCTAACTAACGTTGGCCCGTTACCGCACAACTCGGCACACCCACTCCGAGCTCAGCCGCTGTAGGGAATTGCAGTGAAAACGACACCAGCAGTTAAAGCCGATACCCATACTTATATATGTATGTACATATGTACAACGTATGTTTTGGTATTTGCCAGGCACAATTCTGTGGGGTGCATTTCATAAAATTTGAAATTTTTGTCAAGGTTTTTGTTGGCTGCAAGTGCCATAAATATATAAGTAGAATAAATATAATAGATAGCCGAAGAATGTGTAGTATATGCTAAATATCAGTTGTATTTTATTCCTAAACAACTGACATCATATGATTTGTATGTGCTGTGTCACATATTTTGGATTAGACCCTTAAATATTTTAAATGCTTGCAATGTTATTTAATTGAATGAATGGCTGGCATATTCGGTCTTTATGTATTATTTGCATATTTCGCTTGTTTACTTGCGTTCATTTGCTTAGTGTAAGGTTACTGTGGATTAGCTCTGAATATTTTCTTTCGTCTTGCCTATGTGTGGTTTCACATTTCAATGGCAAAATATTTACTATGCCTGTCAAAACATTCGTTGATTACATATTTGTGAGTGCGCATATGTGTTTACAGGGTGCGTCATGTTTCTGATCGACATTCAACCACCACTTGAGTTTGTTAGACATATTTTGCAAACCTGAATTCAGTCAATTCAATCAACTAGACGTCAAGCTATAGCTTCCTCGATCGCCAGATGATGAGACGTTGGAACATTATCTGCGCGAACGACTAGCCGTCAGCCGGAAGAGACGGAACAAATTCCATTGCTCTCAATGCGACTTAATATACATTCGGTAGCTGGAGTGAAAGCAATTAGGTTTCTGCCAAATCCACTGAGTTGCTGGATAATACTTAAACTGTTTATTAACCTATGTTAAAAATTTGGCATGGAATTTGTAATATCATCCGTCTGTCTGTCTGTATGTATATGCACAAACTAATTCCTCAGTTTTTGACATTTCGATGATCTGCAATTTTACACACGTCCTCAAAAAGCTGCTCATTTGTCGGAACTGCCATACAAACTGAACTGAACTTCGGAGACAAACCTAGTATCAGCCTTTCATAAAAAGAAAAAAATTCCATAAATTCCTTATGAAAATAACCATCACTTAGAAGATAAAAAGTTTTAGTTCTGGTATTTTGAATTTTGCTGTTAACAGTTTTTAAGCAATGCACTTAAAAATACAAATCTTAATTGTTCAATCGGTAAAAAAAAGATATAATCAAGCCACCAGAAATCTGAAAGTAGCTCAAATCGATTAAAAACAAGACAGTATCAGAATTTCTCAAAATTATTGATGTTGATAAAAACAAAGACTACAGCTTATGAACCATGAACTATTTAAAATGTCCAAGAAGAACAAATGTTGTTGTAAGAAACTCTAATGGTTCATGGTGTAAATCTGACTTGTGTCAGAAAGCCCAAAAATTTTGTGAATACCTAAAATAGATTTTCAAACCGCTTCCACGCAGCAGACATACAGATGAGGAAGCAGTTATAAGATTTCCATATGTAGCCTGCCAAATGGACCTTCCAATAAAACATCTCACAGTTAAATATTGAGGAATAAATAAAAACATTTAAAAACTCGAAAGTACCAGTATATGACATTATCGATGCAAAAACGAACAGAGCGCTTTCAGAAAATACATGCAATATTTAACGTTATTATTCAACACAATTCTTTGACTTTCTCACTTTTCAACGCTGTGAAAATGTGCGGAGATAATAATGATATTGAAGCCTCATAAATCAAAAAATGATATTAAGCCATAAAGACCAATTAGTTTGCTGGTGCCATTCTCAAAATTATTTAATAGAATAGTTCTGAGAAGCATGCTATCAGTTATTGAAATAAACAAAGTCATACTTGAGCACCAATTTGGGTTTAGAAAAAACCTCGGAACTATTGAGCGATGTCGTCGAGTTGTCAACATTAAAATTTACGGGCCAGAAAATGAAAAGTACTGCACAAGAATGTCTCTAGATATTCAGCAGGCTTTTGATCGTGTGTGGCACACGGGATTGCTTTTTAAAGAACTCATATTTGTGTGGTCGCAGTTTTTATGTAATATATAGGAGTGACTATTGATATAGTTATTCAATTGCATCTGAGGCTCCTCAAGGCAGTCTACCTGTCCTCTATACAATATTCACCTCTGATTTTCCAACAACCGGAGGGGTTCTGATTGCGACATTTGCAGATGACACTGCTCTAAGCGGGGAGTCTGATTTAAAGGCTTTAAAAAATCGATTTTTTTTTGCTTAAGTCTCTTTAAAAATAATCTAAGAATATGTCACCATGTTAATTGGCTGGCAGGATAGAAAAAAAACTAAACGTCGTATGGAATTGGGGCAAATTTTATTATCTTTGGCATTAAATTATTTTCTATTTAAACTAAAAAAAGCTAAAAAAGTCAAATTTGAACATATTTTTAAACAACATAAAGAAAATTTGTTTTGGTCAAAAACCACTTTTTTCAATTTTTAAAAAATTTCGACAAATTTAAAACTTTTTTCGGAATTTTTTTAGTTTAACTAGAGAATAAATTATTTTAAAAATACGAATCTCTTTGAATCTTTTGTTTCCGATAGAAATTGCGACCTGCATCCTGCACGCCGTCCGACAAATGCACATGCGAGATGCCTCGGGCAAATGCTTCCCAAAGGCAGAATAGCAAAGATTTCGTATCCAAAAAATTTGTGAATGTTTAATATATAACTATAAACCCTAGAAATGTTGCTTTAATCAATTATTTCTTTCATTCCTAAAAAAATTCTCAAAAAAAAACTCGATTTTTTGAAGCCTCTAAGCAGGCTCCCCCCTAAATTACAGTGGCCTAAATCCCAGCTGGTTCTAATTCACTTATTTAACCTGAACTGAAGAGAATAAAAATATGGATGAAAAAATTGAATGTGAAAGTGGATACTAACTAGAATACTTGACATTTTATAAAAATGTCACTCCCGTTTCTTAAAAAAATTCAGTAAAATGCATTGAAATATACCTTTACCGATGACTTACGTGGAATTGAATTGTTAATGAAATAATATACATAATATTTTCTATGCTGTTATTTATAATAAATGAATCATTTTTACTGAATGATAACAGATTGCATATAAAAGGCTATTAAAAATTCTTTATTGATGTCACTGTATATGTATATATAGTACTATACTATTTCATTTGATTTTTAATTAAAGCTTTAACCTGTCCTTATATTAGCATACTTCGTTCAAAGATTAAACATTTGCAGCTTCTGCCACATTTGCTATGCAATTGTATTGAACTAGATTTAAAATTAGCTTTTAGCACGTCAATAAAAATTTAATGAAAGCACAGGTACGTTAAATTTTAATGGAAATATAAATTATCTTTTATACCTGGCAATAGCCATACAATAACCGAACAATAAATGTATGAATATACGTTTGTTTATGTAGCTGTAAATTACTACTGATACTATAAACTGCTTGATTATATTTTCATATATAAATATGTTTACAATTGCTGACTTTGGAAGTGCTTTCATGATTTGAACAGCAAAGCGCTTACAACTGCATTGCTTTACAAAGCCAATTGGTTGAACATGGCGTATGAGTAACGGTGACGTTGTGCTGACAGTTTGACACGTGGATGACGTTTTCTTACATGTGTTTGCGCTGTAGTTGTAATGGCTTAAATATGTGCGAAATTGAGTTAAACTAAAGTCGGAATTTTGGTGAAATTTACCGCACCTTCGTGGTTGGCTAAAGTCATATTTTTATAAGCCAAAGTTAGACTTAGAGCTAAATTTGTTTATGTGTGCTTAATTAGTTTAAGCAAATTATCTAAACCTTGCAAAACTCTACCATTTCGTTGGAGTTTTCATATATAGTTTTTGGTTTTTATATTTTATTAAGCACGTGGGAAAGGCTTTAAGCAGCTTCTGCCAATCAGTGCGGTCACAAAGCGAAACTTTGGCTGACCAACTCGCCAACTTGCAAGCTAGCACTTAATATAAAATTGTGCGAAACAAGAGGCAGCCAGGCGAAATGCGGTCTCATGCCAACACGCACTTAAAAGTTTCCAAATCTAAAGTACAAAACCACTACAGCGAGAGCAGCGCAAAAAATGCTAATCGCAGTTGAGTGGCGAGCTGAGCACAATGCGCACCCGACACATGCTTTGGCTAAGTAGCAAAAACTGCAAATTAATTTAAGTTTTTGGAATGCGCGCTTTAAGAAAATGTGGAAATAAGAGGTGGAAAAACTCGAAAGAATGCGAAAAAGGAAACGCGGAACAAGCGTCGTGTGGGCAGCGCTTTAAATAGATGTTTTGCTTGCACCAAAATGCTTTTGTTTTTACTATTTTTCATTTCAGCTTAATGCTGTGTAACTCCTCGGTAAAAGTGCTTGCAGTTTTTCTTTTATGGAATGTCAGCAAATGCAATGCCACTGGGATTTATTCTTTTACAGGGTGATTCTTTAAGACAATCCCTTGAATTCATTATCATTAAGATAGAGCTAGAAACTAATATTCGAACGGAAATTCGGTGTATGTTACTCTTTTATGTACATAATAGTATATTTATGAAGGATGTTCCCTCAAGGACTCCTATTCGAGGATCCCTACTTTTTTTTCCAAGTTATGAACTACTATTTATAAGTTGAAGCCCAACGAATACAAAACTAGTGAATCGGCTATATTCTTATTTCAAGTCAAAACTTTGTATCTTTTTTACTTTTCCGCTTGGCAAGGGAGCATACGTTCCACTGCCCGATCAAGAAGAAGTTCAAATAGCAATTACCGGTCTGAAGAGCAACAAAGCGGCGGGGGCCGATGGATTGCCGACCGAGCTATTCCAAAACGGCGAACTGATAAAGAGCATGTACCAGCTTCTTTGTAGACTATGGTCGGACAAAATTATGCACGACACTTGAAATTCAAGCCCATTACACAAAACGGAAGACCCCACAATCTGCGCCAACTACCGTGGGATAAGCCTCCTCTACATCGCATCACACAGTACGCTCGATAAAACCTTAATATCGTGTTAATATCTGTGTGAAAGATTAAGGCCCACTGTCATCAAACAGATTGGACTTTATCGGTATGGCTTTAGTCGGGAAAATACCCGTGAAAAGAGGATCGACACACACCACCTCTTCGTCGATTTCAAAGCTGCTTTTGACAGCAGGAAAAGAAGCTGCCTTTATGCCGCGACGTCTGAATTTGGTACCCCCGAAAATCGTATGACTTTTCAATCTATTTCTGGAGAAAATAATTCGAGCTGCAGAACTAAACATTGAAGGTACCATTTTCTATAAGAGTCTACAACTACTGGCGTACTCAGATGATGTTGACATCATTGGCCATAACAACCCCGCAGTTAGTTCTGCATTCTTTAGGATGGATAAAGAAGCGAAGCTAATGAACGACGACAAGACGAAATATATCCTGTAATCGAATAAACAGTCGTTACATTCGCCACTTGGCCACACGGCGCTGTTGACAGTCATAATTGCGATTCGTAGATAATTTCGTCTATCTTGGAGTTAGCATTAACACCAACAACTACGTCGGCGTCGAAATTCAACGCAGAATAACTCTTGCCAACAGGCGCTACTTCGAACTGAGCAGACAATTGAGAGGTAAAGTCCTATCTCGACAAACAAAGATCACATTGTAAAAGTCACTTATTATCCCCGTCTTGCCATATGGTGCGGAGGCATGGTCGAAGTCGAAGTTACGAGTTTTCGAGAAAAAACGTTGAGCTGTATGAGATATACGACGACATTGACATAGTTCAGCGAATTAAAAGACAGCGGCTACACTGGCTAGGTCGTATCGTCCGAATGGATAATGTTTTCATCCAGCTCTGAAAGTATTCGACGCACAACCCGCCGGGGGAAGCAGAGGAAGAAGAAGACCTAGACTCCGTTAGGAAACCAGGTGGAGAAGGACATGCTTCGCTTCGAATCTAGACGTGGCGCCACCCTGCGAAAAGAAAAACCGACTGGTGCGCTGGTTTTAACTCGGCTGTAACCGCTTAATCTAGATCAATAAAGAAGAAGAAGTGAAAACACCTTACAAAATGTGTACTAATTTCAATAAAAAATCATCAGCAGATAGTCCTCAGCAAATTGGCCAAACCGAGCTAATCGACGGACCTTTGCAAGACTTATGCTCTGGTCCAAAAATATACGAATGTGCCCATACAGCAATGTATGTTGCGTAATACAGAGATTAAAATAGCAAAGTTGTAGTGAAAGCTGGAAAAACCTGCACGAATATGCCTCATCGAAGAATGGTGTAAAAATGAGCAAAGAGAAAGGCAACACAGCGCAGAAACACCGTTGGAGCGGAAGGAAAGCTGATGAATAGAGCGCAAATGAAAATGAAATGCTTAGCTAAGTACCCGATTCATTCAAACAGACTTGGAAAAACCGAAAAAAGGTCGCGTATATATGTGAAGCTGCAGCGTTGCATGCGAGTCAACGTAAGTTTTCGCAAAATGACTGAACTCCCAACAATGGCGGCAAACGAAATGAAAACGACAGCAAATTTGTAGTTGCTGGAGAGTGAATGTTGCATAAAAATCACTGAATTTTGTACGCGTCAACTGTCAGCGACACACGCCGCCTATGTGACGGTACAACAATCTGGTAGCCAGCCAAACCAAGTTGAGATCAAAAAGAAAGTTTGTATACACACTCATACACAGATGCCGATGCGCTTTCCGTAAGTCAACTGCATTGTAGAGCAAAGTCAACATTTTGTTGCAAATACATACACGAAAGTTGCACATCACATCAGCAGCAAACGCAGCGGCACCATTGCCAGCGCAGTTGGCAGCACACCAGACAACAAATACTTGGCTGCCGTGGAAACGCGACCAAGCAGTGACAATTTGTAATTCGCTGCGAATGCAGAAAAAGTCAAAAAGCGCTGGCCTCCCCTCCCGCCCCGCTGTCGCTGAAGCATTGCCAGGACAAAAGAAGTTGCTTTCGAAAAAGTTCACAAAAGTATGACAGCCAGTTGGGCCGCCCGAAAACATATTCGCTTTTGAATAGTGAACATACACACACACACATATGTACACGTAGTGGAAAGATAATAAAAAGAAGAATACAAAAATGGTGGCTTTCGTAAGCGAGGCAGCGGCAGGGCGTACATGTAGCGATTACCCTGCTGACCGATTGACTCATAAATTTACTTGACAACTGCATGCAACAATAAAACAAAGTGACAGCAGTAGCAGAGAGAGATGAGTGCCTGCTAAAAAAGTGGCAATTAAGGATAAAAAGTGTGGGGTGTCAAGCATTTATCACATGCAGTTATTTAACCTCGAATCGGTCAAACATAGCTGGCGCCTTCATAAAAGTTCAATTTTACGAGCGAGGTTGTAATTTGGTGTGTTCAGTGATGCATAACGGTTGACATCTATAACTTTTATATAGGGAAATAGAAATAATGATGTTGTCAAAAACTATTGACATATTTCGAAGAATACTAATAAATAAAAATAATTAAATTAAATGAGTTTTTTAGTTGCTGCTTCAATCACCAAATCAGCATTTTCAGCTGGTTATCAGATTGTTTGTATTTACAAAATAATATATGGAGTTTTGATTGGAATCTTTCTGGTAGTTATGGTGCTTATATGGAGCGCTTAGGTATTCTATTTTTCTTACGTAAAGTTTTGCTACTTTTTTGTTTGTTTTAAAAAATATTTAGAATATGGTCCTTGTTATTAATTGTTTCTTAATGCCTTCACTTTGTTTTCTTTTCCATTTTTTACTTACACGTTGATGATCATCTTAATGACATTACTAAATTGAGTTGATTTTTCCAACTCTATAGAGAGACCCTAACCGTCATACCCTAATACACTTATCAAAATTTTTGAAATTTTCCCATTGCTTCGAAAACTATTTATTTATATACAGATCAGTGACCAGCGAAGCAGTGAAATTCTAAGTTATATTTCCTTAAGGGGGTATTCTGGTTTAGAGCCCGAGTTTTAGGTATTTTTTTTGACGCGATAAAAGAATCAAAAATGATTTTGACTATCCATTTTTTACATGCTTTTTATTGATATTCTAAGAATACGAAACATAAATAAAATAAGAAAAAAAATTAAATTTAAAAAAAACTGCATGTCGGCGAAGTAGAGACTAATGAAACAATGGCTTGTCCTGGTGTGCAGGATATAAATCCTTTCCGTGACCTAAAACGTTTTTGAAAAAAAAAATTTTTTTACAGAATGGTGGAGGTTTGAAAAAAAAGTTTCGTTTTTTTCCTGTTTTTTGTGGTTCGGAATTAAAAAAAAAAAACAATATTTCGAAAGCTCTGCGTAGTGCGATACTATAATGTATAAGAAAGCTCTGTGTAAAATTTCATGTGAATCGGTTGAATAGAACTTGAGATATCATGCACACCGATTCTAGAAAAGAAGTTATGATAAAACGAGTTTAAAGTTTGAGAACTAGTTGCGCGCAGATCTGAACAATTTCTTCGGAGATTACATAATTATCTTGAAAAAACCAGTATCTTAAAAACTGAGGGACCAGTTCGTATATATACAGACAGACGGACGGACGGACGGATAAGGCTAAATCGACTCAGCTGAACATACTGATCATTTATATATGTATATACTTTATATGGTTTCCGACGCTTCCTTCTGGGTGTTACAAACTTTGCGACAAACTTTATATACCCTGTTCAGGGTATAAATATCGATGCATACCCAAAAAGTTTCCATAAAATAAATTAATTTTTATAGCTCAATTTGTATGGCAGCTATATGATACAGTGGTCCGATTTGAATTCAGATTTATTGCTCTGCCCAATCCACAAAAAGGGAACTACCGTGAGATAAGCCTTCTCAACATCACATATAAGGTTCTATCGAGCGTACTGTGTGAAAAATTAAAACCCACGGTCAACAAACTAACTGGACCTTATCAACTGACCAGATATTTACCATGCACCACATCTTGGAAAATACCCGTGAAAAGAGGATCGACACACACCACTTCTTCGTCGATTTAAAACTGCTTTTGACAGCACGAAAATGAGCTGCATTTATGCCACTATGTTTGAATTTGGTATCCTCGTAAAACTAATACGGCTGTGTCAACTGACGTTGAGTAATACCAAGAGCTCCGTCAGGATCAAGAAGGACTTCCTCAAGCCGTTCGATACCAAATGAGGTTTCATACAAGACGACTCCTACAATAGTGACTTCTTCAATCTACTCCTGGAGAGAATAACTCGAGCTGTACAGCCAAATAGAGAAGGTACATTCATCTATAATAGTGTATAGCTGCTGGCGTAGGTCGATGCTATTAATATCATTGGCCTCAACAACCGAATGCACGTCTTCAGACTAAAGTGGTAGCATTACGAACTTTTGCATAGAAATTAATATTTCACAAGCTACGTTGTCGGTCTTTACAAATATTAATATGTTTATATTAATTCCTTCTAATTATATATATTCTTTCTGTCTAAGCCTGCTTTGAAAATCGGTTACCAACAAAAATTATTTTCATTATACATAATGCTATGGTGACAACTTCTTTGAATAGACAAAAAATATCCAAACGTGTACCCCGATTTTTTTAAAAATTGGCATTATGAAATTCATAGCTTGACTATTTCAGATATCATGAATATATTTTTAAAATTTGTTTGGTCGTAAACTGCAATCGATAACTAAGTGAAAAAACGTTGAAGTTACGATTTCTAAATAATCCTTTTTAGCAACGATCCATTTGAAAAAATAAGGAATGCTTTTATTTTATGGACAAAAATATATACAATATATATAATATAATATTTTTAACCCCTGAAAATCGATATCTTGTGCATTTATAAATACGATCTTGCTTTTTGACTTTTGCTTTCAACACCTACATACATCCGCCTAATGGTTTAATAAAATATGTGCTCACTACGCTCGTTCATCATGGCTGCGTTGCCAACCATGCTGCCGGTGCCAGCAGCAACAGTAAGGGCCATATGCCATTCAGATTGCAGCAAACTATAAAACGTGTTGTAAAATAGCAAAGTGAAAAACCCGTGCACTTAAGCTAAACTTGCGGCAAATGTCGAGCGCCGACTTCGGCCCGCGCAGCAACGCTAAGGCTTGGAGTGGCATGGTGCGCCCACTAAACGCGCCGCGAGCGTATTTTTATACGCTTTACTTTCGGTTTTGCGCTTATTCGTGCATGCCATCGTTTTTAGATTTTTTGGTGCGCCCAGAGCTTTGGCACTCATTCGCTTAGCTTACATTTTCTATGCCAGTTAACTGTATAAGTTGGCGCCACCAGCACACGCGTACAGTGGCTTCACTTGTGTGCCTGTGTGTATGTGTGTAGGTGAGACAGATTGTATAGCTGCTTGAATTGCAACTCATTTGCAATGCAGCTGCACTGCAACAACAAGAACAACAAACAATATTACGTTGGCAGCTGTTGTCACTCGAGCTTTTTACGCTGCTGCCATCCCCCCTCGCTTGCTATCCGAAATTCAGCCGTAAATTTACATTTGCTCCTAACGATTTCAGTCATTTACACGCGCGGATTGTTGTTGTAGTAGGTTGAGTGATCAGCGCGCCGCAGCGCCAACTTTAGCGTCCTTCACAGCTGCTGGCGTGCATTCAACTAGGAGCGTATTGCACAGAATTTATTTCTATTCTGTTTTTCTCGTGATCTCGTTGCTGGCTTTAATGCAAATTTTTTCTCCAAATCACCCGACGCTTGCATTCTAAAGCTGCGTCTTTACACGTAAGTGCTTGCCACAGCCAGCTAAAAGCGTATGAGTGCCCATTTCAAGCACCGGAAAATTGCAAGCAAATTTGCGCGTCGCACAGCAGCAGCAACCATGCAAAAACACAAAAAAAAATATAAAAAAATAACAACAACAACTACAAACAACGCCAATTGTAATAAAAAGCTGCGAACTTTTATTAACGAGCCACTGCTGTCGCATCTTCACTAACACGTTGACATCAGCAGTCACCGAAGAAGAGGCAGCCGCAGCAGCCGCACGAATTCACGCTTGCGAACTAATCGACTTTTTCCACTTGTGTATGAAACGCTCATCCTCCCTCCCCTCCCCATACATATAGCGCGAATTTATATAATCCGGCAAATTTGACTTGAGCTGCTTGGTGAGCAAAGTGATTCCGATGGCGCAATTTTCCACTTGCAACACACTTGCAGTATGCGAAATATCAATACATACACAAAGCTATACGTACATATACAAATATATATATGTATACACGAGCAGTATGAGACCTGGGTGGTTTTTCCAAGTGATGCAAAAAAATTGCTGGCAAAAAGTCAGTTTGGCGCTAAGCCAACTGCTCGTTCGCTGGAAGTTCACCAATAAATGCCACTGTTGCATTGGCAATGACAGGAAACAGCGTCGACGGCGCAGGAAAAGGCAAAACTGGGTCTCAGCTTGCAAAGGAAGGCATTGAGTGGCATAGACAGCAGAAATATTATTGCTCTAACGAAGATACTTACAGAGATAAGCACGAAAAAAAATATTTTCTTATTTCCACGAAATTAAAATACTGTGTAGACCATTTCTTCTTATTTGTCATGATGCTTCGATTTTACTATTTCATGTGGTTGAGTACGAAGAAAGTGTTGGAAATACGCCACATTCGGTTCATTTTGAAATGAATAACCTTAAAGAAGTAACTGATTAAAGGCAAATTCGTTTTAATATTATTTTTGATTTCTTCGATTTTCGGTCGTTTTCTATAAATACAATTTACTGCAATTATGTTAGAGTAAGCTCACTGGTTTTAAGGTTTCATTACTCATATTAAATAGCTTTGAAGAGTTTGGAGATGGTTGACATATCTTCAATGATAGTTTCGCAAATAAAGATCAAGTGAAATAGAATAAATCAGGTATCGTGTAGTATTTTTTATCGTAACCATAACCCATAATCTATAATTTATAATCTGCAATTTATAGTTTATAATCCACAATCAATAATCTATAATCTATAACCTATAATTTATAACCTATAATCTCTAATCCATAATCTATAATCTATATTTTATAATCTATAATCTATAGTTTCTTATCTATAAACTATAATCTATAATCCATAATCTATAACGTGTAATTTATAATCTATAATTTATTATCTATAATCTATAACCTATAATCTCTAATCCATAATCTATAACCTATAATCTACAATTTATATACTAAAATCTATACCTTATAATCTATGTGTAATTTATAATCTATAATTTATTATCTATAATCTATAACCTATAATCCAATTTATAACTATAATCTATAATGTATAATTTATAATATTATCTATAACTTATATTCTATAATTTATAACCTATAATCTCTAATCCATAATCTGTAATCTATAGTTTATTATCTATAAACTATAATCTATAACCCATAATCTATAACCTGTAATCTATAATCCATAATTTATGACCTATAATATATAGTTTATATTCTATAAACTATAGTCTATAATTCATAATCTATAATGTGTAATTTATAATCTATAACTTATTATCTAAAATCTATAATCCATAATCTATAATGCATAATTTATAATCTATAACCTATAATCTTAAATCCATAATCTATAATCTTTAATTCATAACCTATAACATAGAACTTATAATATATAATCTATAACCTATAATCTTGCCTGAAACTTCTTGAGTTTATATTTCTTTAAATCCCTTATGTTATCTTAAAATTACACAACGTTGTAAATTATGAAAATGGCTCCAGTATAATGTATTGAGAACGTAACGAAGTCTTTTACGCGAAATTATGCTATTACCTTATCTTAAGAATTTTCTCTTCATACTATCGCCCAATAATTCTTACAAAAATCCTTCTCTTACATCTAAAATTTCCTTATCTACGAGGTAAGACGTAAGTCAGCTAGAGATATAAGCAATAATTAAATTCTTAAAAATTTTAATTTGCTCTATCCAAGCAATTTCATCTCAGGAAATCCTTCAATTTGACTTTGCGAAAATCTTTTTATAATTTTTTTTTTGTCAAGATCTCAATCGGCAAGAAAACTTGCATAGAAATTTACGAGCCGCTGTCTGCACCGGCTTCGATAAGTGAAAATAGCAAATATAAAATCCCAGCAAAGGCAGCACCGTTGCCTGCGACTTGTATATTTACTAGGTTGTCTGTCGAAATGACATTGTGGCATAAATTTCGTTGCCTACTCAGAAGAGGGCAAAGATATTGGAGCGAAGAGACGCCGCGGCTATAATGTTGAGAAAAATCAGCCAAGGGCGATTTAAGGCATCGATGTAGGCTTATAGTATACAAGTGTTGGTATAAACATTTTTATACGTATTTTTTAGATGTATGTAAGTATGTAGGAATGGATGTATGTGTGTATGTATACATATATGCATATATGTATTAATACCTTCCACACATGGTAATAAGCAGGAGCTTAAATATGTAATGAAATTAAAATTCCTCGAAGTGTTCCTTTTCACGTACTTCGCATTTCTTTTTTCTTTTAGAATTTCGTCTTTCGTTTTTCCTTTTCAACATCGTGTATTTACGAGATAACGTGACATGTCAGCATATAAATTGAGTGCTCAGTGCTACACATACATATCTATTTGTACTGTATATACATAAGTGAGCGTGGTACAGCTTATTTCGCCTTTGTGTTTTTTTGTTTTGGGGAAGTATCCACATGGGCAAAAACTACAAAAAATAGTGAAAGGAATTGGAAAAAATTAGGCTAAAATTGATTTGAGATGACAATTGCGAAGTGATTTCGTAAAAAAGTAAAAAATTTTAAGGAGGACATTATAAGAAGCTGTGTAAAAATTAAGCTTGCGGTGGTGAAGATCATCGCTTTCGTGGAGCTAGTTCCTGTCAGGAGTTTATTCTCAAATCAACACTAAAAGTAAAGATTGTAAACAGTATTCACCAAATGTGAAGCAGCTTAAAGAATCAAAATGAAATCAATGCAGAAGGATCGAGTACTTCTGACCGAAGCTTAGTTTTTAAGCAACTTTTTTGTGACAAATTTTTCAGGATGGCGTTTTCTCAATCCTCAAGAAAAAGTTATTGATATTCAGGGAGAAATCTTGAAGTAATATTATTAGTAATCAAGTGTTCAAATTCCTGTAAGCGAGTGCGGCAATTGCCAGTGAGTATCGGGTTGTAAGATACTGCATATTACCATATGTGAGCAAACCTCATAGTCTCTGGTATCCGCAGCAAGTCTTAAGATAAAAATGCCTTTTTTTGCGGTATTACAACTAAATTTTTATTACCTAACTTATAGTCATTTAGGGGCGGATCCTGAGAAGTTCTTCGCTTACCATGTTCAGCTACAGCTTTCTCTGTATTCAGACGATACCTTCTCTCCTTGAAGACAAGGGTAGGAAAGATTCATGAGGTCAATGTTGGGTGGGAGCATTTTTTTTAAGGAGGTAGGTAGGTAGGTAGGTAGGAGTGCAGCCCTATCGAGCTCAATTAGCACTTGATGTACCATTTTGATACACTATTCGTAGAACCTCCTGTAACTGCTATTACGTTTCACCTTCTCTCTCAAACCATTTTGAGGTTTCGATGAAACTACTTATGTCCGATATGCTTTTGGTGGAAATTCATTCAAGGTTTGGTGCTTGGTGGATTCCGAGTGTTTTGTGTCGGATCTGTGCTAGAGCTGGGCATTCGCAGAGAAAGTGGAAGATTGTTTCCTTGTTCCCTGCTACTCCGCAGCCACGGCAGATGTCGTTGTAGGGCAATCCCATTTTGGACGCATGTTCCCCAAATGGCCAGTGCCCTGTTGTGGTAGCTTTTACTCTGTGGATACTTTTTCTTGACCTATTTAATAAGTCGTTGGTTCTTTTCCTGTCATATTTTGACCATAATTGTTTGGCTATGTTGCATTTTGTAATGTTTTTCCACCTGTTATTTTCAACTTGTTGAAATTGTCTATTGATCTCTCCTTTGATCGATCCTAGCGGGCTTGGTATTAGCTCCGCATCGGATTCGTTGAGGAAAGCTCCTGCCTTTGCCAACTCGTCTGCTTTTTCGTTACCGAAAATGTTCCTGTGGCCGGGAACCCAGATCAAGTTTAGTTGGAGCTTGTCTTTTATTGAGCTTAGTGCTCTCTGGCAGTTGTGAACTAAGCTGGAATTTGTCATAAGTGAAGCCAAGGCCAGGAGTGCCGTATGGCTATCCGTAAATATGGTTGCTTTATGTATATCCCCTTGGTTTTCTAATACAACTTCGCAGGCTTTTTCTATGCTTAGTACTTCTGACGTATAGAGAGAGATATACCTAGATCAGCGGAGAATACCCCCGTGCCTACTCCGCAGTCCATTTTGGACCCGTCGGTATAGACTGAGATGGTATCCTCCTCTCCTATTGAACCTCTTCCCCATTCTCGTCTAGATGGCATCCTCACCTGGAAGTGTCTATTGAAGTCCAGCTTTGGGAGAATGTAGTCTGATTTATTAATGTTGAGCTTGTTTAGGATTACACTATGTTTTCTATTATTCTTATCGCCGCAATAGCGGCTGTTTTGTGAATAAAAATGTCCATTGGTAGTTGATGCAGGATCACATTGAGCGCATCAGTCGGACATGACCTGATTGCTCCAGTAACACCCGCACATGCTGCTCTTTGTATACTATTTAATTTTTTAATGTTTTATTGTTTGTTTAGATCTGGCCATCTTACCTGAGCTCCATATGTAAGTATAGGTCTTAGGACAGCCGTATACATCCACATGATTATACTTGGTTTAAGGCCCCAATTCTTGCTGACGATTTTCTTACAAGTATAGTAGGCCATGTATGCTTTGTTTATTCTTTTTTCTATATTTATTTTCCAGGACAGTTTGGTGTCAATCTCCACCCTCAAGTAATTAGCTGTGGGGGATAGAGTGAGTGTTGTACCATTTAGTACCGGAAGTTGAAACTGAGGTTTTTTTGGTTCTGCTTGTGAATAGTTTTTTTAAGGAAGATGCAAGATGGTCTCTTCATCAGACATACGTTTACGTTTAGAGGAAGGTTTTGGATTCTCATCTTGATCACTAAGACATTTAAATGATTGAAACAACATTTTTAACTCGACCAGTTTGTTCCGACACAATTGACATGCACCAAAACTCATATTTTTCATTTCCAATTTTTAAAATATATTTCTTAATTCACTATTACCGTTTACAACTCAACTCCACTTCAGTTAAAATTTTTTAAAACTCAACTTCACTTCAGTTGAAATTTTTTATTACTCAACTCCACTTTAGTTGAAATTTTTTATTTCGGTGTTATGAACGTGTCCACAAATTTAAGTCGAGTTCTTATCGTTTAACAGCTTTTTTGTGGTGCTATTGTGTACAACTTCTGCTAATCCGGTTGTGGACGACATGAAAATTCTTATATGTATATGCTTTTTTTAAATTAAGTGCCATGCATACTTTTTCTTATGATTCGCATTTTTAACAAGGTATATTAAGTTTTCCACGAAACTTCTAACACCCTGAAGGAAACGTCGGAGACCCTATAAAGATTATTTATAAACGTTTATAGTGACGTTCTGAGCCGATTTAGCTATGTTCGTTCGATCTCAAGTTTTGCAAACGATCTTTTCTTCAGCAGAGGCTACTTATTTGTCATAATTGCCGATTCGGACCACTATAACATATAGCTCTCATAGAAACTGGAGAAATTTTTTATTTGACAAGATATACTCCCGAAATTTTGCATGTATTATTTTTAGAGACAGCTTTATAATCTCCAAGAGTTTTATTCTGATCGGGCCACTATAGCATATAGCTGTCATACAAACTAGCCGATCAAAACAAAGGCCTTGTATGGACAACTTTTTTATTTGTCAAGATATATTGCCAAAATTTGGCATGTATCATGGTTGAAGACAGTTGTGTACAATCTTCAAAAATATTTTTCTGGTCGGGCCACTATAGCATATAGCTGTGATACAAACTGACCGCTTAAAATCAATATTAGATGATTTTTGCTGTACACCTGTGAAGTGTATTACATTCCTGGTGCAGACAAAGTAAACGGGTTTTCTTCTTTTAGCTCTAAAATAACTAAAGCGCAGCATTGGCAAAGAAATTCGAAGAGAAGTCACAACTTAAAAGCGGAAGTTACGTATACGCCAAGTTGCCGGCCAAGCCAATATAGCCACCTTATGACATAACTGCTTAGTGATGTGAATAACTTATTTATTTGCACAATAAACAATAGAATAGCGGAAGAGCTGATATTAATGTTGCTTATAATAGCGGCATTTTGTCAAAACTTCTATCGTAAGGTTAAAATTAAGAAAAATTCCCACGCTTTTGTTTTGTTGACATCAGCAAGTAACATAACACCACAAAGACAAAATGTTATTAAAATCACGTATACTACGTAATCGCGTAACGTCATCGTCATTATATGTATATATAATAAATATATACATATTTCTATTTATATAGTATAATGTGACAAGCTTTAACCAAAACACCAAAAACCTCAGCAATGTAATGCAGATCCTGCTGCCTCAGCTATTTGGCTCGCCTCACCGCTGCCGCTATTTCAACCAATTGCACGTTTTGAAGGTCAAAGTGTATAAGTGGCTGTGAGCGAAAGATGACCCCACTTACAAATATACAGTATATATAGAATATATATGTATATACCAATGCCCCGCACAAATCTACAAACTTGCTTGGTTTTGTATGTGTGTGCGCTAAATGAAAAGTTTAGGTGAGAGGACTTACTGGCGCCGGATGCTGACACAAATACCTACAAACATAGTGACCGTGAAGTGGCTGTTGACACACACACCTTTACGGCGCACATTTATATAACCAAAATACGGCAAAAGAAACTAGAAAAGTTCACATAATAACGGTAGAAAGGTATGCTCAGGCATATGTATGATTATTCATAGCTTAGACACAACGCACAGGTAGCACAAGAGTCTCAAGCTTATACATATGTATAGTAAGCGTATGTGTCACATGTGATTTGCATGTGTTTTACAAGGTGCTTGTGGCGTTGGGCGTGCATGTTAGTTTATGCATGAGCGTTTATCCTGTCACTGCTGTCGCTTTGCACATCTCTCTTGCCCGCCAGCTTCGTCATGTAGGCATTTTTCACAATGAGCTTACTACCGACATATGTTCGCGCGTGAGTGTGTGTGTGTGCAGGAAAAGTATGCAAAGTGTTTGCTGGTTGTTTGCACAGACGTACATTTTTGTTGTCGTATGTTTTTTAAGCCGTTACTTCGGCAGCACTGTCCCGCTTTCTTTCACACTTCTTGTCTACATCTTCCTGAGATTTGTTAAACTTTTTCGTCCGCGCACAACATCCTCCCTAATGTGCTTTGCATTACTAACTACACACAGACACATATATTTCTGCTTTGCCAAGTGTACTTGAAATTATTATTATTTTCCGTTATAATTGCAATGCCGTTACTTTGTAAGTGTTGCTGGCGCAATGCGTAGCTGTCGTGGGTCGCTGAAGGTCGCAGCCGCCAAAAATAATTACACTTGTAATTTTGAAAGTTCAGAATTTTCATCTTAGATTACCGCTCCCCAATGTTGGTTTACTATTTATTTTTCTTATTTTTGTTGTTGCGATTAACGTGCTAATATTCTGTTACCGTAGCAGCTACTTGATCAAGTGCTTTGAACCAAAGTGCAGCCATATTTCATTTTATTGTTGTTGCTACTTTGAGATAAGCGACTAAGATATTGAGATAATATTTTGAAGTGGCTGGCAATTTTCTCAAGGGCTTAAATGAGTGATAGACGCAGCTTGATGACTTAAGTGGCTTTTGAGGTTATGTGATATAGCTTACATACAAATATTCGAATAAGATTGTGTTTCGAATATATATTTTATTAGCAATCTAACCGCTTGTGACTTTTATATTGGATATACATCGAAATCAAAATTGTGTTATTTACTGCTTACGCTTCACTACATCATATTACATACATATGTATATGTATGTAGCATTAAATTTTCAGCTTCCGCTGACATTTTTTTTTCAGTGAAACCTCTCATTTCAAGCCAAGAAAAATCAAGGTAAGTTTTTATAATTTGTTTTTTCATAATTCTTAATTTGAGTCCCAAACATTTAACCAACCGAAAGCGGAGCCAAACATAACTTCGAAAGTATTTATATTAGCTATATGTGAGCGAGGGCAAGTTTTGACCTGATTTTAAACAACACCAAAGTATTTTCCCCGAATTTTTAACTAGACCTAACAGAGTTATCTCTTAGAGTGAGCGAGATGTTAAAACCTGTCATATGAACTCGGGCCCACATATTTAGAGTCTAGGCCCGTGAAAAGTTGTAGTCCGATTTCAACACTTTTTGAACATAAGATAAAACAACTTGAAGGCAGTATTTCCGCACAGTTGTATAATGACAATTGCATTGACATTTGAGTTGTAACTAAAAAGTGAAAGAATAAGAAAAAATTTAAAAATTGTGTTATTTTGGAAGTAGGCGTGGCTGTAATCTGAATTCACTCGTCTTCACAGCGTATGATAGGAATGTGTGGATAATTTCTCGCACTAAATTTAGTTGCAAGTAGTCAAGTAGCGCCTAAGTAATAAGATTTCACCTAAAAGTGGGCGCTGACACGCCCCTTGTCCATTTTTCACATTTGCTCCTATAGAGCTGCTATCTTGATTGTGGCTTGTGGCACATGAGTTATCGCACTTTTAGTAGTTAGTAGCAGTAGTTCTCAACATAACCGTATGGGAAGTGGGCGTGGTTATTTTCCGATTTTACCCATTTTCACAGAATTTGAAGAAGTGACTTCTTCTTAGCAAATTTGCGGTTAAATTAAGCGGTTTGGAGGATATGTGCACTAAACCCTTTAGAAGGTGAAATCACGCTTTTAACTAATTTTTGGACCACAGGTGTCTCTCGCTACTGTGATCCTTTGTGCCAAATTTGTTTTGTATCTTAAGTAAGTGCTTCGTTACAAATTATATAAGTTTTTTGGGTGTGGAAGTGGTCCGATAACGCCTATTTCTGATACCCTCCTCTTTTGGCAAGCAATATATGCAGCAAATTTCATCGAAATTTCTCAAACCATATGCAACTTCTCGATTTTGCGCGGACCGACGGACATACAGTCACTTGGATTTCGTCTCGTTAACCTGATCGTTTGTATATATATAACTCTTAAATTTATTTTTATTTTTTTAAATCAAACACCTTTTAAATATTAAGTGAATATAATCCCTTAAGTGCATTTATTCAGATGTCTGATCAACGATCGCACGTAGACTACTCTATATAGTCCTTTGTGAAGCTATAAAAAGGAAGAACTCTACACAGGCGTAATTTCCATTCCCGCCAGTTCGGTGGGATGTCTGAAGGTATGCTCTCCCAAGTGTTTAAGTCTTGACTTCTCTTAGACTTACAGACGGCGATCGATCTTGAGTCAAAAGGCCTTTGTGACAGCGCATGTACCGATGGTGAGCTAGCGTTGGCCAAGCCCAGTTAGTAGTAAAACACAAGAGGATACGTGAGCACCGACCCGCCTCCATTCTACTGATAGCGGTTCTAAGATCTCTTTCTTTGCTAGGTCATCAGCTATGAAATTTGCTGCAATTCCGCTATGGCCTGGCACCCATACCAGTCTTTTCACAAATACACTCGGTGCTATTGATAGCGAGGTTAGACACTCCTTGACCAACCGTGAATGCAGGTTTAGTGAGTTCAAGGCTAGTGTCCCCGCTCTGCTATCTGAATGAAGGAGACTGCACTCTAGAGCAGTAATGCAATAATGACTGCAACCTCGACTGGGAAGACACTGCAATACAATCAAGATTTGACCCTTCAGTAAAGAAGCTCACTTTCCCTCGCGATTGTATGCAGGGTAGTATCCACTGACTTGCCTTTACAATAAGCATGTTACACTCCTTATAGAAAGCGCCTCGTTATGTACCAGTCCTTCAGCATCTCCAGAGCTTTTAGTAAGAACAAGGAGAGGCTGATGGGCCATCAAGTGCATATAGTGTTTAGTCTTATTTGAAAAGATTGCAGCTTTCCTAAGGAAATATTATCAACAAAAAGTTTTCTAAATTTAATTTTGTAATACTTTTATTCTTATCAAAATTTTGACCTTCTTCTCCATTATGACATTAAATGCTGTCAGTTTCTTTTAAAAAACAGCAAGTTGGCACTAGAATTCCCAGAGTATTTTCTGTACCGTGATCTTCATAGAAATTAATATTCTTTTACGGGTATAATAGACCCTAGATCGCGGGTAAATTCTCATTTACTTATCTTCTGGCTTTTAAATGCACTTCTTTTATTGCTTGCTGAAACCGACCGATGAGTGTAACTGTTCCTTTCTTAATAAATTGCGCCAATAGATTGCCATATCAAATCCACTGAGACTCATTGCACGTTGAATGTGCTGAAAAAGTTTTGCAAAGCTCTGCTACCCGCGTGTGCACTCCCAATCATTAATATAAGCAAACGTTGCTGTGGCAAACCCAGCAACACATTGCCGGACGCGCGTTGCATGCATGAAATCAGAAACGGAACATATGGCTGTGCGGTTCCCGCTGGACGTATGCCACAAATACCAATGCGCGGTAATGATTACCAATTTGCTGCAAATTTACTGCGAAAAGCGAGCGAATGGTGCGGAAGTGTGGCGAAAAGGCGCTGAATGCAAATGACTTTGCGATGTAAATGTGTAGGGTTGTAAGGTTGTAGGGTTATATGGTTGTATTTATGTACATGTGCATTATATGTTTTCGCGTTGCAACCTCGATATGTTCCAGAGCGTGTGTTTGCTTCGCAGGGAAAACACTTCGCATCTGCGTGTAACCGAAATACTTTGGTTGATATTAATCGGCGTTTGTGGGCGAGGCGGTGGAGTGTATGTTTGTATGAATATTAGGGTGTTTGTTATTTATCAAACTGACTGTTTTGCTGATGTTCCTTGAAGTATGAAAGTTTGCTCGAAAAGAGTTATCCAATTTAAACAAGCTCTTTATTTTCAATTTAATTCGCACTTAAATCATGTTGCCCTTATCATGGGAAAGAAATTTATGGACATTTTTTAACTTTTGCATTAAAAAGAATACATCTACAGTTTGGAAAAAAAATTATATTCTTGCTTATTGATTTGTTCTTTAAAAACTTTCTTTAAAAGTTATAAGTAGTACACCATGTCGTATGAGCAACACAACATTTATAATGATCAGTGAAATTTCAGCAACCGTTAGCAAAAAAAAAACAAAAAATAAGCTTACTTTAGGCTCACCGAAGTTTTAATGCCCTTCACACGATAAATTTTTCTTGCAAGAACTTGATTTCGATCGTTTACTTTGTATGACAGCTATTTCCTATAGTGCTCCGATATCGGTGATTCCGACAAATAAGCATTTTCTGTGGGAGGAAATGATTTGTGCCAAGTTTCAGTACGATTCGCAGATATATAGATGGGTAAACAGACGGACATGGCCAAATTGATTCATCTTTTCATGCTGATCAAACACTCGTGGCCACGCAAACCTTACCACTTTCTTAATTTTTTTCGGACTTTTTCGTTCGTTCGAGATTTTCTGCAATTTTGTTTTTAGTAAGCTAAAGTAAACTAAATTATTTTATTTAATTATAATTATAGTTTTAATTTATTACGTTTAATGAGTACAACACAAATTAGCTTTTCTGTGCTTATACAAAAGCGGCCAATTTTATAGTTTTTAAAGCGATACACCGACTCAACTTCTTGTTCAATAAAAAAAAAATCAAATATTAATTTAAATTATAGTGTAAATGAAATTAAATTAAAAAAATAAAAACAATAATTTTTTTATCGCATGTCAGTCTCTTATATTTCGAGCTCATTTTGTAAAGCTCACAATCTTCCAATTGATTTATCTGTAGCTGAATGTGTTTTGTTTTTAATTTTCAATATTTTTGATTAATAACATGTCATTGACTTATTTCTAAATAAAAATTTCTATACCGCAAAAAGGACCGCTATAAAGTGTAGTCAAATATGTACAATACAGGTGTTACAAATATCGTCACGAACTTAATGTACCCTGTTGAGGGTGTAACAATCAAGTTGTGAAGAAATGTTCACCCTAATGTATATACGTAAAAATATATATTATACTTTAGTACCGAGTAATTTTTAGCATGATACACGCTAACACTACTCAGCGCAACTTTCTCATATTCTCTCCACTAACTATTCTATAGCATACTTGCTCATAAGTAATTAATTACGTTGAATTAAATTAAAGTAATTAAAATACAAATATACCGTTTATTATAATGTCTATAATCAACAGTAGTGAGCTGTCATACCAAAAGTGGAGTGAACAATTGTGAAATATGAAAATGAGTCCGGCAAACCGCAGCCAACCGCGCCAATTAGGCAATCAGCAAACACATTCATCAGTCCGATCAGCAGCGGCAGTAGCAACTGTGGGAAAGTAATTAGCATTGGTAATTGAAATTTTCAAGTTAGTTGTACGTCTGCAGCATAATTTTTGGCGGTGACAGGCGGCAATTAACTATGCAGCATTGTTGTTGGGGGCTTGACATTGAACACCTTATGCTTGAGCGCTGCTCTAATCGGTTTCTTAGATCTGGTTTTCACACATTTTCAAAACTCTGCCGTCGTGCTGGCAGCACTTTAATGTTGTAACTGACAGTTACTGACTTTTCATATTGCATGCATTTGCATTTATTTAGCGACAACTCAAGCAAGGTGGGATATGAGAACAGGTGGTAGACGTAAGTTGTCAAATCTTGTGGAACTAGTGCGAAGATATTAACTTGGTTGTCGTATTTCTTTTTTAGAAGACATATTTTTGTGTGAACTTTTGCTTTGAAGGGAATGAGGTGGAATTGAGTTCCATGAAATTAATGTTTTGAATGTCTGAAAAGTAAGGCACCAAACGACACAAGCAATATTTAGCATTTTTTCACACTTACTAATACATTTCATTCAAATGGTGGCAAACATTTACGCTTGCAAGCAACAAAAGCTATAATGAGTTCATTTTACACATTGTGACCTAAAATGCAAAACAACTCTTCATCAAAAAAATCCAAATTCAGTTTTTTATTGCTTACGATTCATTACATCATATTTCATATATGTAGTATAAAGTTTTCAGCTTCCGCTGTCAGTTGTAACCAATACATAACAACGTATAACCAATATATAACCAACGTATAACCAATATATAACCAATGTATAAGCAATATATAACCAAAACACAAATTTTGTCTCAATATGAGTGGTTTCTATTATATCGTAAAACTTATGAAAAGTGATGTTACGTTATTTTGCATTTTAGGTGACGATATGCTTCACTTCATATCTAATTAAAAATTCAAATTGCAATAAATATCTATACTGAAAAACTACTTAGCAAGTACTCGTATTTTATTTACAACTTTCGGTGAAAAAATTTAGGGTTTATGGGTCATTGCACTACCTACAAACAGCTGAAAAAGTGTAAATGAAAGCAAGATATTAAAAATGCGTTTAGTTTTCGGCAGAAATGAAAATTAAAAGTCCAACGCGAACAGCAGTGAAACTTTGCTGTTTGTATCGTGAACATTAAATGCAATAGGAAGATGCAAAAAATTTGGAAATTTTGCAATTAAATTTTTTTTGACAATAAACTTTTTAGATGAAAAAAATTTCAATATTGGAATTCTAAGAATTATTTAATTTGTCATTGATAACAGAAGTGCACTATTTATAAATTAGTTAAACGCTTCGATTTCTAGGACGCGACGTCGGAAATAGTTATATAACAATAGCACTTAAATAGCTTTGTCGCATTCAAACCATGGTGCTTTTGAATAGGTGCAATTTTGAAATAAATACTATAGTATTTTAATGACACTATCTGTGTTTAATATTAATTATGTACATATATTACACTTAGGTGTTCACGTTGAAGTTTTTTTCTGCAAACGCCGCCGGAAAAAATTATCAAATGTAAAAAGACATTTGGCACAGATGTCGCTGGCAGTCATAACAACCTAGAAAAAAAATATTTTGACGATTGCATTTTCGTATTTTTTGTCCACAATAGTATAACATAAGCTTTGTTTGATATTTTACATTAAGCAAGTAAATTTAAAATTAAAAAAAAAATGATATTTTAATACAAAATTTTCCGTTCAAAAACAAATCTTATTAATTTTGATTGTTTTCAAAGTTATCAAAGTTATACGCAGTTGAAGTTGCATCAAGTGTACTGAGCATTCATACAATTGAATTATGTGTAAATGCTGTGTTGCTCATACGACATGGTGTACTGGACTGTATCTGCATACGCGGGAAGTAGTACCTCAGTTTTTGAGATATCGTTCTGAAATTTCACACACGTCTGTTTCTGCCTAAAAAGCTGCTCATTTCTCAGAACCACTGATATCGAAGCACTATAGCATATAGCTGCCATACAAACTGAAGGATGAAATATATGTATTTGTATGGAAAACTCTTTTATGTGACAAGATCTTCATGCAATTAAGCACGAGTTATTAATAAATTCACGAGTTATTGATAAATTGTTCAGATCGAAGTACTATAGCATATAGCTGGCATACAAACTGAACGAGCAAAATACAGTTGTTGTATGGAGAACATTTTCATTTGATAAGATATCTTAACGAAATTTGGCATGGATTATTGTTAAAAGAAAAACATCAAAATTGATTCATCAAAATGTCAATAAAATATATCGAGACAAAAATATTTTTGTATCCTTCTGTGCTGTAAAAGATACACTAATAACATTTTTCCTGTTTTAAATAAGCATAATGCTTCTAATATATCTGCTTTATTTACAAATTTCGAAAAAAATATGCAAATGATATGTAAAATATTAATTTGAATAATTGTTCTTGTTTAAGTGTATATCCAATATATTGTGGAGTACACACTACTGCTTAATTAAAATAAAAACCGCTTTACACACTTTGGCTTGTTAACAATTTTATTTATAAAAATAAATTTATATTTTATAAAGTTATAAATATCGACGAATTGAGAGACTTCGATTCAGAAATGATTTGCCGGAGCTGGCGATCGGGGTTCCGCGGATCGAGGTCGAAACGGCTAATCGTAGATCAGAGAGATGTTGAAGCCGCGCAGGGTATATCTTTGTAGACGAAGTAAATTAGCGTAGAGTGCTAACGCGACGCAGTGCACAAGCGAATGTTGATGTGCGATGAGTTTTTTAGCGAATTGTGTTCGCTATCCCTTTTCCCATAATTTTTGTAGAGTGTGTTGATTGTTTGGTGAGTTGTGTTGTGTGGTGATGTATGGATATGGTGTCATCGGACGTGGTGAGTTCAGCTGTTCTATTAGGATGCGCCAGTTTTACCGTGTATAGGGGGTAGATGCTTAACTCATTTAAACAGTTCTCAAAAAGAAAAGTTAGTTAAGTCGATGTACTTTGATACGTATCTGGTCATTTGATTTGTTTTATCAATTGAAATTAAAAAAAAAAAAAAATTATAAAAAAAGTGGCAGTTTTCTAAAAAAATTCTGAAATATACATTCAATATGTGTATACATATAATTAGAAGCAAATATGGCTTTCATCACTCAGTATGCTCTAACAGTTAATTACTTCCGTTTAATCTACATACATATGACTATTTACGGCACAAGTATCAAAAGAGTACTAAGTTCACTAGTTGTCGCTATGTACTATTACATTTATAATATGTGAGCGCCTTTAGAGTACCCTCTGAAGCTCTGCTTTAGAGAATACTAAAATATTCACAATAAGGTCAAACTTTGTTTTTGTATTTAATGAAGCAGTTTCTAAAGCACAGTCTTAAAAGTAGACACGCAATTTTCATTTTTTTATTTAATATTTTCGCATTCTTTAATAGTTTCTACTGTCACACGAATGTATTTGCGTAATAAAATTACCTTCTAAAAGAACTGAGGGAAACTCAAAATTTAAAATTACTGAAAATTGCCAATTAACATTATTTAAAGTCTAGGAGGATGAAGTCATGTGTAGAAGTTCACGCAAGTGAGGAAAGTTCTCTGATCGCCATTCACTTGGGAGTGGCCAGAAACGATTATTTTACATATGACCCAAGCAGCTCACGACTTCCGGTCTTTGACCAAGTATCCTCTGGGCGAAATATCCCCTACATAGGGTTGTGCGCCACGTAAAAAAAAAACACCCCCAATGAAAGGAAGCAACAAGCCTCGGATGAGAGAGGCTTGGACGATGACAGCAACCGATGAGTCGACGTTACAAGTTTTCGAGAGAAAAGTTCTGCGAAAGATTTATGGTCCTTTGCGCATTGGCCACGGCGAATGCCGAATTCGATGGAACGATGAGCTGTACGAGATATACGACGACATTGACGTAGTTCAGCGAATTAAAAGACAGCAGCTACGCTGGCTAGGTCATGTTGTCCGAATGGACGAAAACACTCCAGCTCTGAAAGTATTCGACGCAGTACCCGCCGTGGGAAGCAGAGGAAGAGGAAGACCTCCACTCCGTTGGAAGGACCAAGTGGAGAAGGACCTGGCTTCGCTTGGAATATCCAATTGGCGCCACGTAGCGAAAAAAAGAAACGACTGGCGCGCTGTTGTTAACTCGGCTATAATCGCGTAAGCGGTGTCTACACCAATTAAGAAGAAGAGAAGTCTACTATTTATAGTTAAGTAATCATTCCTAAGGATTTCATTACGATTCTGTAATCATTACAAATTTCGTTCTTCAGATTTATTTTAATGCTTTTTTTATAAGTAAATAGGCGTGACAAAATAATGAATTAAGTAATGTCCATTTAATAAGTAAAAAAGCGCGACAAATAGTGAGTTAGGTAATCATTACTAAGTATTTCATTACTATTAAGTAATCATTAAAAAATGTTACATTACATTTATTTTAATGTCTATTTATTAAGTTAATATGCGAGAAAAAATAGTTAATTAATTAATCATTACTTAGTATTTCACCAATATTTAATTATTATGTAGTTATTACCAATTTTGTTAATATTTTTTTATGTTTTTTTTAATAATAACCAGAGTTATAAAACTGTTTTGTTGCTTTGAAAACTTGAGCAAAAGTCGATGCTCGAGATTTACGATTGAGTAGAATGGATATATTGGCTAAACGAATAAAAATCGAATTTTAACCACAAAAAACGTAGGCCAAATGTACAAAGAAACCTGAATGAGCTTAGAGCAAGCTGACATAAATAATGCTCCTGCAACAAACTACGGTATATATGGCCTATGCAAAAATCCACATATACATATGGATGCATACATATATTCATGGAAGACACGAATACTACCTCATTTTCGACAAGCAATTTCTTTTCACACAAACGCACTTTATATACACAATCGTGTATTTTTTCAGTCTGCACAACAAAAGTTAAATTGCTAAAATCGATTTGAGTGAAATGTAAACCTTCACCGGGCACTTTGCATGTGGCATTTCATAGCCTTAAATAAAGTTTAAGGTTGTATTGTTTTGCCAACTTCCAACAACTTCAACAGTGAAATCTAGTAGTTGCAACAAATAAAAAAAAAACGCAAAATAAATCGCAAAAACGCAAAATAAATTTGCATGTCAAGGAAACGAGTGTAGTGAGCCTATAACCGCCACAAGCGGTTTTAGACTCTACACGAGCATTGCGGCAAACGCTTTGGGTGTTTTTGGCGTTTTCGGTGTTGGTGTATATGTATACTGTTGAGCATTTCGAAACGAGTTTCAGTTGCTTTCTTTTTTCATGTTTGTTTTGCTTAATTTTTTGTAGTTAACCGACTGCAGGTGAGCAGAAAAGTCAATAAAGGAAATGATGCCTGGAATTGTTGCAAACAAATAAAAATGCCAAGTGGCAATGACATAAGAAAGCTGCTGATTGAAACACAAAAAAATTGTATACAAAAAAAAAATAAAAAAGGACAAAGTATGGAATTTTTATAATATAATAAACTAGATTGTTTTTGATTGGTCACTTTGCATGGCAGCTATATGTTATAGTGATTTTATCTGATCAATTTTTTTGAAGAATATAATATTGCCTTAGATAAGTATCCATGCCAAGTATCTTGAAGATACCTCGCCAAATAAAAGAGTTTTACGTACAAGCACTTGACTCTGATCGTTCAGTTTGTGTGGCAGCTACATGTTATAGTATATATGTATATAAAAATACATGTATATAGAAATACAGTTCCGACAAATGAGCAGCTTTTAGAGCGGATAAATGATGTCAGCAAAATTTCAGATCGAAATCTCAAAAATTTAGAGAATAGCCCTCGTATATTCAGACAAGGTTAGAGACACATGTGGATCGATTTTGTAAATTTTAAGCAACAAATCAGATTGTGTTTGAAATTATACATACATATATTTGTTTTATGCCTTTAAAATGTCTATCATATTAATCTTTATATATGATAAAAGGTCAGAATAACTATATTTGGTATATGTATGGGGTTAGCGTAACGTACTTAACCGAATTTATAAATTTTTATATATTGGGTAGTCGAAAAAGTCTTTTCGTATTTCTAATTAAACTTCAACTTATTTTTTTTATACTTATAATGAACCAAATATGTACCATTTTGGTCGACCATTTCCTATTTTTCCGATAGAATCATTATTCCATCAGTGTAAAACTTTTCTGGTTTCTCGGCGAAACACTGCGACAAGTAATTTTCACAGGCTTCTCTTGAAGCCAATTTTACTCCATTAAAAGAGTTCTGCATTGACCGAAACAAATAGTAGTCCGATGGTGCAAGGTCAGAGCTATATAGTGCATGCATCAAAACTTCCCAGCCAAGCTCTCCCAGTTTTTGCCGAGTCATCAAAGATGTGTGTGGTCTAGCGTTGTCCTAATAGAAGACGAAGCTCTTTCTGTTGGTCAGTTTTGGTCGTTTTTTTTCGATTGATTGCTTCAATCTCATCAGCTGTTGACAGTAAAATGTAGAATCAAACGTTCGACTAGGGGATGATTCCTTTCCAATCCCACCAAACACTCAGCATAACCTTTTGAAGCGTCAGTCCTAGCTTTGCGACGATTTGTTGGGCTTCACCACACTTGGACCATGATCTCTTTCGCACATTATTGTCGTAATTGATCCACTTTTCGTCTCCTGTTACCTTTCGCTTCAGAAATGATCCGATTTCATTTCGTTTCAGCAAAGCATCGCAGATTTTAATTCGGTCCATCAAATTTTTGACAGACAATTCATGTGGTACCAAAGCATGGAGCTTCTTTTTATAGCCAATATTTTTGAAATGCTTCAAAACCGTTTGATGATGGAAAGTAAAGTTCCTTAGCGATATCGTGGTGCTTATGTGAAGGTCCTGATCGAATTGGCTTGCGCGGCATTCTTCCTTTTTTACACAAAAATGTCCAAATATTGCGGTTTTTTCATTATTTTCACTCAATTTTGAACAAAAGTAACTTTTTTTCAACTTCCCCGAATTTAATTTTTTTTGGTGTTCCTTTCCAACACTATATGGTATGACACAATGTGATTGATAGCATTGGAGATATACGACTGCAACGCCATCTATTGAAAAAATACGAAAAACAAAATTCGACTACCCAATAAGAGGGTTAGCGTACATTCTTAACCGATTTTATCTATTTATTTACATTTTTGGTATTACATACAATAATATTGCAGACTGGTCTATGTTTTCGAAATACACTCAGTTAACTTCGTTCGTTCAGTTATTCGGTTTCGGCGGGCGTAAAAATGTATACGTACATTGAGTTTTTTTTATTTTGAGAGCAGAGACGATACCTGAACAATGTTAAACGGAATGTAGGCGTGGTTTTAGTCCTTCTTTCTCATATTGCCAAACCAAAAAGTAAACAAATTTAGTTTTTTCATGTCCTATCTGTATCATATAAGATAGACTTTCAGAACTAAATTGGAAAAAAAAATACTATTGTAAAACTAAGTACTAGCTAATTTACTCCATAAAGTATAAGATTATTCAGCGAACACGTAAACTGTATATTAAATAACTTATGTAGCGATAAAAATTGATTTCACACAAAGCCAAAAGCTTATTCCTTGGCTCAGCTGCGATTGAGGAAATAATATATACCAAATAAGAAAGAGAGAACAAAAGAATATTTAGCGCATAAAACGTTGCATGTCAATGCCGACAAAGCGAATATAAAAGTCAAAATCAGCTCGATATTCACAAATACACTCAGAAACACTAAAGCACAAAAAACTAGCAAGAAATTTCGTCAATAACGCTCCAATTGGCACGGTGTACGAAAGGAAATGTAGACCATGTAATTTGCCACTTTCGCCAAACAACATTGACTTTGACTTTAACCGCCACCACCACCACCAGAACCCAAATAAAATAATAAAAGCGTAGGAAAATGACTACAAGAGAAAAGACGAGGAAAATCGAAGCAAAAATGCTGAAATTTTGGCAATGGCATGCAACAATGCCAAGCGTGTTGAGCAAATAATAACAAAAGCATTGTTTCGTATTTTTATCTACAACTTCACGTGATTACAATAACAAATACGAGTATGACTACAATGACATGATTAGTTGTGTGCTAGCAAGTATGGATTCAAGCGTTATGAAAGCTATGAATATGCGGCGTCAGCGTAAATTATATCCAACCACCGCAGTCAAAGCAAGGATATCGGAACCTTTTCACCTAAAAATGTTTGACTTCAGTGGCCTAAATATGGTTGGCCAACATAAATGCAGTGTTGATAAAAATCAAGCGTTAGCAAGGTGTGTGTGTGTTGCGAAGGAACGTACGGCTCGATTCGCTACTCATTCCCATTTCGTACAATTAAGCCATTCAGGCACTAAACAAAACGTTTCAGATCACTGCACCTCAAGGTCATCGAAAAACATGGTTAATCTGTTGTAATCTTATTAGGTCATATTAAAGCGAGCTAGGTTTTGGGTAAAATGGCAAATGTGGTTGAGGAGATATGGTTATGAAAATATGTTTATATGGAGTTTTGTATGTATATCACGTTTGGATATAAAATGTGTGTATTTTACTGGCTAATTTTTGTCATTTTGTGGCTCCAATAATTATATTTTCATAAAAATGCAAATCTATTTAGACAAAGAAAAATTATTTTCAATTTGATTCAATTTGATTTTTGCTCATAGAAGTTGGAGTAGTTGTGAGGAGTATGCACGCTTTAAGCGTATTCTGGCGAAAAGTCCTACTCCTACTCCTCTAAGGTATCTGAGTAATGCGGTTAGATCACGAGAAGCGAGTAGTTGTTGGAACTACTATTGGATATTCACTTTCCCTTTAACCATTCTGCTGAACAAGCGACACTGGGAGATTGTCAAGAAGGCTTTACAGCCTTCTTGAGCCTTTTGGATGAACGCCATCTTACGTGGGCGCTGAATTCTTTCAAAGCTTGAATCATACCGGCGTAACAGCAGAGAACAGTTGGAATATTATAAGGCTGACTAACCCCATTTACGCGAACTGCGTGACATAATGTCATGTGCCGAAGGGCTGGAGACTGGTTAAGGTTGCGTTTATACCGAAAGCCTGGAAGAGCTCTGACATCAGTGTCAAGAATTTTAGGCAAATTAGCTTATCCTCGTATCTGTGGAAAACGTTAGATAAGCTCATCGATCTGTGCACTTATGTACAAGGATTTTATCTCCGAAATGGAGAGAGCCTTCAAAAATTTGCTTAAAGATTTCGTGAAACGAGGCTATCGGTCGATAGGCTAATGAAACATCCTAAATACCGTTTACAAGCTAACCAAAGGGTAAATCAATGTGGTATCCAAGCGGTTTAGCCGTCACCCCAAATAAAATTTAAATGGTTTTACTTACTATGTCCACGTATAAAATCCACATCTTCATCCTGTTGACAAGGTGAAATACCTAGGGTGTCGTTGATAGAAACTTTCATTGACGCCAAATATTAAGGAGAGATTTTGAAAGGCATCGGTTGCCTTATATTGCTGTAGAGCAGCTATGGGGAAAAGGAGGAGATTCTTCCGAAGTTGGTATTTTTGGCTCTACAAAACCGTAGTCAAGTCAATATTATTCTTCGGTGTATTCGTCTGGTGGAAGGTGCTCGAAAAAGCTGCACTTGCTGAAAAGCTTGAGCGTGTCTAAAAAGCGGCAATCAGCGGCATCTCAGGTGCACTACGAACTACACCAACAATGGCACTTCATAACATAGCACCCGAAGTATGCTCTAAAGCTCAGGGAAGCTGGGAACATTAAGGGAACCGAACAAGGACACGTTGCAATTCTCTGCTTCTTCAGCTGCATTCCTGGAAACTTAGATCACTGCATCGCAGTGGCTACTCGTGGGGGGCGTTTTCTCTGCTCACATACCGATGAGGGATAAGAGGATGGGTAGAAGTCGCTGGAGCAGATACGCAGTGTGCTTTTTCACGGATGGGTCGAAGCCAAGAGGGAAGGTTGCAGAAGGAGTTTTCTGTTGTAGCTCTCCGTCAATCCTAGCTTTAGGTTACCGGATGACTGTAGCGTTTTTAAAGCAGAAATGACTTCTATTAAGGTAGCGGTAGACGTACTGATATGAAGTGCAGCTTTTATCAGGGAGGTGAGCATTCACTCCGACAGCCGTGCTAGGCGAGGAGAGTTTGTCCTACCCCGCTCACATCGGAATGGAACCGAATTGAATCTCCTTTGACCTCTAGCGTTCTAGCACTGAACCAATGGCCCCCCGTGCACTCATTTCGCCCCAGAGTAGAACGCTGTTATAGTAACTCTTAATTATATATATATGTATATGTATATTCACCCGATTCAACGCTTACTAGTGAAAGTAAAAAAAAACAACAAAGCAAAACATTGTAAGCATTGTAGAAAATAAGTAAGTCAAACTGGTCTATTAATATGGTCTATGAAAAATTAACTTTGCCGAATATTAATATAAGCCAAGTGGTGTAAACGATTTTTCTTTTGAAGAAAGAAGTGGATATTAATGATTTTCTGCCATGAAATGCTTCATAAATGTTGGCTACCACAACTGAGTGCTGTTCAAGAATGATTGATGATAGTGCATAGCTGTTAACTGCTTGCTGCCAACTTACAGTTTGTTTGCTTATGTACTTGCAATGTTTATACTTCCATCGATTTATTCGAAATTAATATTAGCTGGTATAGTCAGTGTGTCTACTTTGAGAAGAGAAGCGAAATACTTACAATAAGTGTCATGACACCGATTTTAATAACCAGTTATGCAGACAACTGCCATTACAGTGCAGTTGCTAAAGTGAGTTCTGAGATATAAGTATACTATAAATGAATTATGTACACCTTTATTCAAAGTGAAAACTTCCAGAAAGGTTTAGGTTATAAACCCTTTTGTTCAGACTAATAATTTCATATATTTCGACGTTGAAAATATCAATGTTTTTTTCATTGAATTAGATATTCGACTTTATGGCTTAACGTTTTTGCCATCAAGGACAGATTTAGGTTGTAGATTTAGTATTTAGTGAATTTAGTGGATGTTCCGATGCTTTCATCTTTGTTTGTGACTAGCTCTTCTGTTTTTTTTTTTGATTTCTCAAATATCAAACGAGCTAGTTCAGGAGAGATTTGCTGAGTCATCATTGTTTCCATAAGGCTTTTATAAAAATTTTAAGGTCTTTCTATTAGCGACTGGCCGCTTTTGGATATGTCAGGTCAAAGATTCCTGGTAGATTTTTACCCATATACCCCCTTTTGATCGCTAGAAGTACATTTTTAGCTGGTTGCATTGACGAGATATTATCTACTTGCACTACGTTTTGACTGGTACATTAAATATTAATGTCTCCAGTTCGTTTTCGTTCCATTCTTAGAGTTTAACAAACTTGAACTGTGTTGAGCATATGTTGTCTATTTTAGAAAAAAAAATCCTTCTTTGTAGCAGCGAAATTTGGCTTTAAAAGAAAATGAGAATGAACAATCCTTCGTGGTATTTTCCAAGAATTTCCAATCCTTGATGATGTTTATTTCATCAATTGAGGACCCCTATATTTTCTTTTTACCCCACTTAGTCATTGTTACAGAAATCTTTGAGTTTGTCCAGTTTTAATATCCCTTCAATTTATCCTAATTGCCTATTTACAGTTGCTTACTTCGAGTCTTTCTCAATTATATATACAAACACGGTTATGCTTCAACATGCTGAACTATATATTTATTACCAAAACTAATTATACCCAAAGTATCCACTTCAGTAATCGAAATAGGGGAATATAAATATTTATTCTTCGAAATGCCACAAATCTAAAGGGTTTGATTAATTCAACACTTCATTGTTATGCTATCGAATTACAGCCAGACAATGAAACAGCAATAAAACTCAAATCAATCGACGGACAAACAAACAGCTGGTCTTAACATGCAACATTTCGTTGAGTTTGGGTTTAACACGCTCCGACACATTACGAATATTGAAAGAGCATGAAAATGCTGAAGTTACTTCAATAAATGAAAATGCCACAAAATAAATGACAGCGACCTCAATAATGCGAAAGCGCTATAGAGTGGTCTTAAAGTACACAAAAAGTTGTTGAAATCAAAAAAGTGGTAAAATTCGTTGAAGTGAAGAATAAATATATATTTTATATATGTATATGTAGATATAAATTATATTTCAGGAAAGCATTTTTCCAAAATGTATGACTTAAGTATATCCAAAGTGTTACAAATTTACCTTTAGATCTTTAGATGTTGTTTCAATACAATGTTCACATCTGTTAAAGAATATTAGTGACCAATACAAACATTACATAAAAATGTGTATGGAAAAGTGTGTGATTTTTAATAGGTATAACAAAATTATTAGAACAATATGAAATTTGCAAAAACTATAAACAAAATTATAAGCAATAGCCGTGTTCGATTCGCCACTTCTATACTTGCTAACATAATCTTATCTTGTCAAGCATAATTATCCTGTTGAACTAGTTAGGAGAGAATACTGAATGCTCCATTAAAGTGATATTACATCATACCATATTTTATTATATATCTTATGCCTGTCTACAATATTTTTGGCAGTTATTTATTCGATTCGCAACTGTCTAAGATTTGAAGGCAACAACTTAACCGAATATTTTTAAGTGTTATGATTCATCTACGTTTCTATAACTTTAATGCCACGATGTTTGTAACACCTAAAAGGAAACACTGCAGACCCTTGAAGCATATACCGGGTTTTTCAAAAAAAGCGCTACAAAAATACCTCTGGAAGTACATTCTGTGTCATTATACTATATTGAACTCAATTTCTTCTGCCACTATGGGCACGCTCGAAGTAGTCCAGACACTGAACCCAATTTTCGACGGTTTTCAAGCATAAATCTGCCGATACTGCTGTAATTTCACGTTCGATATTCCTACGAACTTCACCAATCGTCGCATAGACTTGACAGGAAATATTCTAACGGCGTCAAATCGCAGCCAATTGACCGGACCATTTAATGAGATCACACGGTCATCAAACTTGGTTTTCAATAAATCGATTGTGACATTCGCTGTGTGGTTTGTGGGGCCATTCTGTTGGAACTACGTATTGCCTAAGTCCGTATCATCAAAATCGGGCCAAAAATATTCGGTTATCACTGAGCGGTAGCGATTACTATTCATCAAAGAAGAATTATGGACAAATGACGCCGCCGGCCCTTTAACCGCACCAAACCGTAATTTGTTTGAGATGCAATGGTGACTCATGGAGTACGTGTGGATTGCTGCCTGACCAAAAACGCATATTTTGCTTATTGATGAAGCCATTCAGCCAGAAATGAGCCTCATCGCTGAAGATGATTTTTCGATGAAAGTCCGGATCATTTTCAAGTTGCTGCTCAGCCCAGTTCACGAAAATATGACAATTCTGGTGGTCAAGCAGTTTCAGTTCTTGCGTCAATTTGATCTTGTAAAGATGTAGGCCAAGATCTTTTCGTAAAATTCGCCACAACGACGTCACAGACACAACAACGTCACTATTGAGAACGACGTGTGAGAGACTGATTTGGATCTTCCTCAATTGATGCGCTAGAGGCAGCAAGATTCTCGACTCTACGGGCACTCTCACTGATACGGGAACATTTTGTTCTGTGCCTGTGGATTGAAATGTTGCCACTAGCTCAATTGTTGATCTGACTGGACGATTTTGACGACCATAACTTGGACGAAGCACTCCTACAAATGAGGCCACTGACTCCGAATTTCGATAGTAAATTTTAATAATTTCAACTCATTGTTGGATCGTATATCTTTCAATGATGAAATGGCAAAACTTACTGTAGATAAATGTCAGAAAAGCGGAAAAAATTTAAGCTGAATCGGCTTAGCCATGCCTATCTGTATATATGCGAACTAGTCCGCCAGTTTTTGAGATATCGTCCTCAAATTTCATACACATCATTTTCTCATTCAGAAGCTGCTCATTTATCGGAACCGTCGATTTCGAACAACTTGGGCGTATAGCCCCCATACAAATCGGCCGATACAACTCAAGTCCATCTATGGAGATTATTGACAAGGTATCGTCAGGAAATTAGGCATGGATTATTATTATTATGTTGTTGTTGTAGCGGCAAAAACATTCCTCAAGTGATTTAGGGACACGGTACCGAGGTGACAGTCCTTGGCCAGATAAAAATCCGGGTCCGTTCCGGTTACTAAGACCCGACTGTCGTGGGAACGGTATTTAGATGGATGGATGCATGTCAGACATCGCTGTAATCTCCGTATATATTGTACAGATCGGACCACTGTAGCATAAAGCATGAAAGAGGACACGTAAAGGCTCAATTTGCTTGAGCGCAAACACCAAAGTGAGAAAAATGTAATACCGTTGAAGAGACCTTTAGTCACTCACCAGCTGCAGCTATGTTCTAATCGCTCGAAGGAATCAATTACTAATTTATTATATAATTTGGCGCATTGAGCGTCTCCTAAGCGAAACAGACACGGTGCTTTTTAATGTGCAAAAGTTTTTCGCAAAATCCTCTTATATTTCATTCGCATGTCATCGATAAATGTGCTCACTCTGATGTAATTGCTTATGTAAGCGATAGCCAAAAAAGCAACAAAGAGTCCATGCTATCCTACACAGTAGCAAAGCGCACAATCGATTAAACGCACACACACACTCAAGCTCACAGAAGAATGCGTTTAATCGCTGGGCGTAGAGCGCACGTCACCTTCACTGATGACGACCACCCTTGTAGCGCTGTAAATGCCCACACACACCCACACACACCTACACATGCAGGCGTTTAGTATATAAATGTCACAAGCATACATTCGGGCGCTAAGCCATACGACCCACAAACGTGTAGCTGCGTGTGTGTCCGTGTACGTTGTGTTTATGTTTTGATGGCGTTTTAATTTGCCACCGCCAACTGCCGTTGTTCCATACAACTATTTACTCAAATCTGCTTGTTTGCTTGTTTATCTGCGCCTTTCGCCTCTGCACATATTTGCTTTATTACTGATTTCTGTTATCGCTGTTGTTTTTGTTGTTGTGTTTAGTGTTTCTCTTTTGGATCTGATAGCAAATGTGACTAATGGGCCGCCGTCGGTATTATGGCAGCTGTAGCTGCAAATCAGTTTGCGGCGCATTTGTTTGTGTACTAATCGATTTTGATCGCATAAATTTTATTTATATTGCCAATTAAATACATGAATATCCTTTGGCTCTTGGCAAAATATTTAACGGCTTTGTTATTAAATTTGATGGTATTAAATTTCGAACGGGAGTGTGCGATTGAAATTCAAATCGTTAATCTACTTCAAGCATATACATACATACGCATCTATTCATGCGTAAGAGCGATGTGTGTTGCTTTGGTGCAATTTAATGGAAATTTAAATTGGAATTGATAACACGAATAATGGAATGGAAGGAAAAGTTAGGTATGTAAATGTAGCACCAAATATTTCCAACAACAGTGAATTGTGGAATTGTGAGACCCAGCATTCATTATTAGATAATATTCGACCGAATAGACCACGCCCAGCTCGCAGTGACGAAAATATAGCAGCCGTAGCTGAGAACTCTTGAAAAGTTTCGTTTTCGAGGCTATTTCTGGTTCAATGGTTATGTAAACAAGTAAAATTGCCGCATTTACTGCGGAGAACAACCTGAACAGATTCAAGAGCACGTAATCGTCAATGGCGACCGTTATATCGCCATGCTAATCGACTATTTGATGCCTGAAATTGAAGCACGTGATCTCGGCGACATTTGGTTTCAACAAAACAGCGCCACTTCCCTCAGCTCGCATCAGTCCATAGATTTATTGAGAGAACGGATAATTTCACGTTTTGGGACGGGTCATTGGACACTAAGGTCGTGTGATATCACACCGTTAAACTTTTTCTTGTGAGTATATGTAAAGTCTAAATTCTAAGTGGACAATCTTGCTTTGACTCAGGCCTTGGGAAACATCACGCGTATCATTGGGCAGTCGAAATGCTCGAACGAGACTTCGAAAATTGGACTCAACAGATTAACCATCTGAGACGTATCCGCTTTCAACATTTGAAAGAGATAATCTTCAAAAAAATAAATAAGAATGTTCTTTCAAATGATATTCGACATTCACTATCAGATTTGAAGTTTCTTTATTTTTTCGTTCAAAAAGTAGAGAGTCTGGAAATGGATCACTCTTTACTATAGTAGAATTTGATTATTGAGCAACCTAGCATTAAATTTGTTTAGACAGGTCTTTAGGGCTCACTGTACAGCTCGAAGAAGATACAAATAGAATCGCCTTAGCAACATGTTTGCTTGGTCCAACTAACACCCTGAAAGATCGAAAGAGTAAGTAGTAAGGTTATACACTCAAGAACAAATTTGACCCGAACTAATCCATATAAACAGCGCATAAATTAAATCTATAAAAAAACCTTGATTCGTACAACCTTTCTTTAAGTTTGTGTCAGTTAATATTGTGTTTGTTTGACAGATGTTGCGACGCGAAAGGTTTGTCTGGCGATTTTTATCACTCAACCATGCCCTTTTTTTCATTTTTAACAAAAACAAGTTACAATCGTTCGTTATCTTCGCAGCCTAAGGTCCTCACTTGACGAACAAAGACCCCACTCTATATGTCCCTCATTACTCCCGTTCTTGTACATGTATGAAATGTGAATACTTTCGTCTTTTCTCCTCATTCCATACCATATGTACATATGTATATCAATGCCAAAGTCTCCGGTCTGACTTATAAATCACACTACTAATTAATATTTAAATGCATATGATTTCAAATTAGCTTACCTAACCTGCAAAAAAAGCGTGTTTAAATTTGACAGCTTGAGGATCAATAGTCAAACAACTTTTTTATTGTAAAAAAAATGGATAAAAAGAAATTTCGCGGGTTGATAAAATATCACTTTTTGAAGAGGAAAAATACAGTTGAAGCAAAAACGTGGCTTGGACGTGGACTTGAACGTAGACATTGCCTCAGGAAAATCAACCACCAAGATTGATATGTTAAGTTTAAACCTAGTGAAATGAGCTTCGAAGATGGTGAACGCAGTAGACTCACAAAGAAGGTTGTGTGTTTTGTATCACCGTAAATTGAAGCTGTTCGAGATAGCAGGCATTCTTAAGACATCAACAGAATGCATACATACATCACATAATTCACGAATATTTGGGTATAGGAAAGCTCTGTGCAAAATGGGTACGGCGCGGACTCTCTTTTGGCAGAAAACAACGACAAGTTGATGATTCGGAGCACTGAGATGTTCAAGCGTAATAAACCCGAGCTTTTGCATCTATATGTGACAATGGGTGCAACATGGCTTCATTTTTGCACTCCAAAATCCAATCGACAGTCATCCGAGTGGCATGCACACGATGAACCCGCTCCAAAGCGTGGAAACACACAACTGTCGGTTGACAAGATTATGGTGTCTGTATTAAAGTATGAGTAAGAAATAATTTGACTACCTTGAAAAAGGAGAAAATATCTCAACATAGTGTTAATTTACGTGCTTATGGAACCGTGTGAAGCACGAAATCGCCGAAAAATGGCCGCATTTGAAGAAAAATAATGATTTGTTTCACCAAGTCAATGCATTGTGTCACAAATCATTGAAAACGATGGCCGAAAGCTGTGAATTGAAGTACGGCATCCACCGTATTTCCCAGGTCTGGTCGCTAGCAACTATTTTCTGTCCTTATTAAATCTCAAAGGTATGCTTGATGGAAAGAATTTTTCGTCGAAGGAAGTGGTGATCGCCGAAACTGAGACTTAGTTTGAAGCAAAGGACAAACGTGCTACAAAAATGGTATCGAAAATTTTGAGAGTCGCTATAATCAACCTTGAATGGAATTATGTTGAATAAAAAAAAAACGAATTTTTCAAGAAGAATGTGTTTACTATGGTAGGACGTAGACTTTTCAGTAGATCTTTTATCAGCCCATTTATGTGGTAACTGTTTTTTATCATAATGTAGTTTTGTGCCAATAATAAGTCGGACTAAATCTATCTTTAGGTTGGGTTAGGTAAAACTGGTAAACTAATAAGCAACGCATAGACCAGTTTGGTTCAGATCCTGATACCGAATGGAGTTCAGTTCCTAAAGCCTGTCTTTAACTCATTTAATTAATATATTGATTCTAAACCTCTGAGTGCCTTTATACCATACATTTTAGAGAGGAATTTAAATATAAATATAACCAAACAAAAATTGTATATCGGTCCAAAGCTCCTCCTCTTTTGCTAAACGGCAATATCCAACAGATAGTTGGCTGGATTTGTAGGAAAATGTTTTCAATACCAAGTAAGGTATCTCAATAAATTTAAGTAACGGCGTTACCTTAAAGATAATATACTGCGATGCCAATGTCCTCATTACCCAACTCATAAACTATGCTATAACTTCTTGTAAAATAAGCAGATTTTCTGGGAAATCTGGTGAAATATCTCTTATGAAAATATATGAAATTAAATTAATATTATATTAAAATTAAAAGCTAAAACTAAAACATCGCTTCAAACTCAATGTACCTTCAAACTGAAATGACCATCGAAGAAAAGTTTAAATACGGACAACTTGCTGCACATATTATATAAGTGTTTATATTATATTTATTAAAAAGTATTTTATATTCCTCCTTCATTCATGCATATAAAACTGTGCATATCGAAAAGTTTTCTTCCCGTCACATAATGCTCATAACGCTCAAGTGTTAAATGTGCTCAAAAGTGTATTATTTCAATGACTGCAATTCACGACGCAGTAATCCAACCTCAGAAGCCAGCCAGCAACTTTGCACTGCACATCCAACTACAAATACACACCCACATATGAGACTGTACTTCCTTACGAGTATGTGCTCACAGATAATGTTTGCTGCTGTCGGTCGAGATTATAAGTAAGTGAAACTTCCTTGATACTTTGCGCACGCACACACGCATATACACAATACACACACACACATGGAGATGTGAAAGTTTAGCCATTGAATGGAAAACACTTTGTGTGCAAAATTTTATGTTTACGGTTGAGTTAATGTTGTCACACATACACATTTACACGCTAACATGTGTGTTGCGAATCGCATATCTAAATCGCACAATGTTGCACACATCAATAAGCAAAGTTATATTTACGATGCACTACATATTTTCAAGTTGCGAAAGTCAACATAAATACGCTCATAAATTGAACAAAGCTGCGAAGAGACAAATTTCAAAGTGAAAACGTCAGTGGCACTCACACTTTGATGAGAGTAAGCCCAGCGAGCAAAATGTTGAAGAAAACATTTTTTTGCTATTTGGGATTATTGTTTGAAATTTGAAGATAAGGAACTAGATGTATTAATCTTTGCAGATTGCGCTCAAAGGTAAGAAGAGTTACAGAATCTCTGGGGCTCACTCAAACAGCCATTTCAAAATGGTTAAAAGCAGTCGGATAATTTTAAAAGTAACGAAATTGGCTGTGGTATGAACTGAAGTCCAGAGACCTGGGTGGACGATTTTTGGATTTATCTCAAAAATACTGCTTGAAAATTACAAACATAGTATTTTTTCGCATCAGATTGTGACTGGTGATGAAAAACGTGTACATTACAATAACCCTAAACTCAAAACTCGTATGTGGGAACGGGCCAACAAGCCAAATCTCTATGACGGCAGGGTAATGCTGTGTATTTAGTGGGGTCGGAAGGTTTCGCTGTCTTATAAGTTTCTAAGCCCGTACGAAACGATTAAAGGAGAATACTGCCGACAAACCCTTATCAAATTGGAGCGAACGTTTACCGAAAAACACCTAGAATTTGCGATTAGACACGAGGTTATAAGCTTCTTAAGATGACAACGCTCGGTCTCCTGTTGCAATACGGGTTAAAAACTATTTGAAAACAGCGCCCGGGAGGTTTTACATCACCTGTGTTTAGTCCAGACATTCTCGTTTCTCATTAACAATGGAGCACGTACTTATTGGAATACGGTACACTACAGAACATGGTGAACAAAATTGGTTTGATTCATTCTTGACCGTCAAGCCGGCGCATTTCTTTTGAAAAGGATGGAATGGGATCCACAAACTGCCTGAAAGATGAGAAATGTTATAGCTTCTGATGGGTAGTGCTGTTAGTAATACTGTTATACTAGTTTTTCATAAATCCATGTTGAAACTTTGAGAAAAATTTAATAATAAATAATAAGTATGATGTGGAGAGAGCCGCCGGGAACAAGTGACTTCACTTATACTGGGTGTCAAGTAACAAAGGCATCGTATGAAAATAGATACTACACGGAATTGCCAAGAATGGTGTACGGCTGTCATCCGATAACGTATCTGACATTGGTATACCACTTTTATGAGTCCCACGATATGAGATGCTGGAGGAGGTATGGATAGTGAAGCCGCAGAACCTATTGAATTTCGCGTTAAGCGCTGGAAACTTGAAGGATGACTACTTTTCATGAACTATGTTGCTCTCTAAGGTGCTACCAGAGTAACCTAACTTAGGTCATGTTAGGTTAAATGGCTGATCAACGATCGCACGTGGACTGCTGCATATAGTCATTTGTGAAGTCATGGAAAAGAAGAACTCCTGTGTTCGAACTTATAAATTAGCGAAACGCTTAGTGGCGAATACAAATTTGTACAGGTGTTGAATTTCCACTCCCGCCAGTTCGGTTGGATATCTGAAGATATGGGCACTCAGGTGCTTAAGTCTTGACCTCCAAAACGCGGGACAGTCAAGTAGGAAGTGTTGAGTTGTTTCCATCTTACCATCCTCCATACAGCTTCTGCAGATGGCGCCTGGTAGGATTCCGAACCTTATAGAATGGACGTCAATAGCGAACCAGCCTATTAAAAGCCCCACAACTAGCTTTAAAGAGGGCAAAGAGATCACTAGATCTGTTGCGATCGATCTTAGGCGTGTACCGATGGTAGCCCAGCGCTGGCCAGCTTTCTAGTAGTAGAACACAAGAGGATACGGGAGCACCGACTTGCTCCCATTCTATCGAGAGTGGTTCCAGGGTGCCTTTCCTTGCTAGCTCTGCCTTACAGTTTCCTGCGATTCTGCTGTGCCCTGGCACTCATACCAGTCTTATTAATGGTTACAAGTAGCCGAATAATTTCGATGCTATTGATACCGAGGTTAGGCACTTTTTGATTAGCCCTAAACGCACTGTTAATGAGCTCAAGGCAAATATCCCTGCTCTGCTATATGACTGAGTGGTCACTTCTCTGGGGAAGGCAGCACTCTTGAGCAGTTGATCTGCTGCGACCTTAGTGGCTTCAAGCCTAGCTTGAAATACACTGCAATAGTCAGGAAGACTGAAGATGGACTAAATAGAGAACTCCTGACAGTAAATCCCTCCACCAAATAAAGAAATAAAGCTTTTTCAAATCTCTTATCAATGAATCTAACAATAGTTAATAATAATGCCTCCTTCTTGCTTCCAATGATTTCTTGATTGAGTAGAAGTTTAAAAATGAAAGAGGGATATAGATATTGAGAATGAATAAGAGAGAGAGTGAGTAAGAGGAAAAAAGAGAAAGTAAGTTATTAGAAACTTGTAAAATAATAACAAAGTTCAGAATAGAATTTAAAGTATTTAAAATATTCCTTTGCGGTACTTCAGTGAGTAGTGATGTAGAATATACAATGTATTTGAAGTGTAACTTAATAACAAAAAATTAGCTCACATTAGGAGCAAATTATAGCTTTTTTACTGTGGGAATCTTTCCACAGAATCAATTGATACCTTGAGATCCGGATGTGCAGGGTGTGTTTGGGAGAATTTTCTCTAAACAGCCACCATTGAACATGAACGACTAAATATAATATAAAAACTACAAAACTCTTTGTTAACAATAATGGAATAAAGAAAAGCAATTTCCTGCTCCCTTTGTCACCTCTTATACTTATATAAGCGCTTAAATCCACATTACCTCTAGAAACTTCATGCGTGTTCCGCATTTTCTGCTCACTGGGTGAAAACAGCGAAGCAGTACAATGACATTATACTTAACTCATTGTTGACAGCATAAAAACAGGAGCGAATGCTCGCTTCTATCCCATGCATATAAAAAATTTATATTCCATACAGTATCTATCCGTCCATACTTATTCATATGCATTTGCATAAGATCCCTTGCGTTTTCATGTGTAGTGTGCATCATGCAATCATGACGTGACACACACATATGCGTGATAGCCTCACACGACTACATCACAGTAGACAAGAGGAGTTCATAGCGCGACGCTTGTGATCCGTTGAAAGCAAATGATTGCCACACACCCGCACGCAGACTTAGTGAATAGCGCATAAATCATATTTACGGTTTTGTTTTCGACATTTGAATTTGTTGGATTGAATTATTTTCCGTCACGCTCTAAAACACGAGTGAATGGCGCTGATTTCTCGCAGCCACATTTAAATAATTTGCAACTGTATATATATGTACGCAGTTGTAGTTGTAATGGTTTTATACAAATTACTGTGGAGATAATGCAATAAAATAAAATCCGCAGCGATAAGTTCGTTTCAAGTGTTGCGTTTAATTAGTGCCACTACACGAGCTAGTCGGGTGAATGGTGTTCGGTTCACTAGCATCGTATACTGCTGTACTATATAGATATAGATGTGTATGCATGGTAAATATAACAATTTCATGAATGTTTCAGTAATGCACAAATTTTTAATTAGATATTCTTATCTGAATTATTGAATTGTATGCATTAAAGAGAGTTTGCGGACTAAGCGTTGTTGCACTAACGAGGTCGCTGCAGCGAGCGCAGTTCATTCACACACATACATATGTATATTTTGTACAATTGTATATTAAAAATATGATTCTAAATTGTAGCGGTGCATAATATTTAAATTTCTTTTGTATACTATAAAGATTTATCCCGAAAAATTATCATATTTTAAAATTTGTATTAAATAGGTAAACTGTTCGCAGTGTATTTACTTTTAGGTATCCTATACCCAGTTTTATAACTGTTTTATTGTTTTCGAACTTACGCTGGAACAAAACTGCAATGCTAATTCCATGAAGCGCGTTTTAAGCATGGTTTTATTTTTGCCAAATTTAATGATAAAATGTTAGCTAACTTGACTATAGCGACAAGTAAAAATGCCAAAACGGGTGATCAAAGTAGAGGCATTGTTTTTGACAGACCACGAGTGAGTCGTGCCAAACTATCATATTATTTTTGTTCAGTATTGTCCGGCATTTCATCATGGCAAGACTTACGCTTGAACAACGTTGACATATCGGTAAATATCGATCGAATAGTACAAGTCCAGCACGCAGTGAAGCTTCGCTCTTCTTGAAACTTCCAAGAAGATCCGACGTTTTCGAGTTACATCTTGTTCAGTGATGAGTACCATTTCCGGCTTAATGGGTATGTAAACAAGCAAATTTGCGGCATTTGGGACGAAGAGCAACCTGAAGAGAATTGCCATTTGATCCAGAAAAAACAACGGTTTGGTTTGGTTTGTGTACCGGTGGAATCATCGTTTCATATTTCTTCAAAAACCATGCCGATGAGAACGTAACCGTCAGTGGCGACCATTCTATCGCCATGCTAATCGATTGTTTGATGCCTGAAATTGAAATTCTTGATCTCGGCGACATTTGGCTTCAACGAGATGGCAGAAATTCACACAAATCGCACCAATCAATAGATTTATTGAGAGAACTCTTCGGTGAGCAGATAATTTCATGTTTTGGGCTGATCGATTGGCCACCAAGATTGTTTGATATCACACTGTTAGACATTTTCCTGTGGGGATATGTAAAGTCAAAAGTCTATGCGGACAATCTCATTTCGATTCAGGCCTTGGAAAAAAACATCACACGTGTCATTCGCCAGTTACTAGAGGAAATGCTCGAACGAGTCATCGAAAACTGAACTAAACGGAGGGTTTATCTGAGACGTGGTCGCGGCCAACATTTGAAAAAAGACAATCTTTAAAAAATAAATTTCAAAGAATCTTCCATCGAATATTACGAGAACGTTTTAGAGCCATAATTAATAAATAATTAATGACTTGTTCGTGCGTGAATTGGAGGTTCTTGATGTGATTGGACTTTGATTCCAACAAGAGTCGGTAATGTGTGACGCTATATTTCCATCAGCCGTCGAAGTTATCATACTATTGAAGTAAACTTTTACTGAGTGCATTACCTCTCTTCGTAGGCCTGTGGAGCGGCTTCCAAGATCGTGCGACTTAACCCGCCAAACTATTTTTTGTGAGGTTGTGTGAAGTTGCTTGTCTACGCATATAAATCTGATTCAATCATTGAAGAGCATATTAGACGCGTTATTGCCGATATACGGCCCCAATTGCTGCAAAAAGTGTTTGAAAAGGGTCTCTCGGCTGGAATTTGTTCGAGCCAGCCGAGGTGGTCTCTTGCCCGAAATCAATTTTAAAACATGATGGCATTATATTATCTTTATAAATCGTTTCTGGAAAACCACAGAAATACCCTTTACTAAAAAAAATTCACTTAACACTCTTTTTATTTCTTTAGTTATTTAGTTGGATATAATAAATAATTATTCAGTTGGAAATTTCAACAAAAGAAATAATTTTTGTAACGAGCTATTTACCTGTTGAAACGCTGGTATAGTCGAAAAGGCCCAATCAAACTACCGCTTGTAAGAAACATGTTTAAACGTTTCGGATATAAAGTAGACAACGACTTTTTCATAAAAAAAATAATTTCTTAATTTCTGAAATGTTTCGAACTTTTTCTTACAATCTTGTGACTACAATAGCATAACAGCCTATATGTAACCGAAAATGTGTGGAATGCAATAATATTGTGGATCAAAAGGACCAATTTTTTAGCTTATATAGAATGCGATTATCAGTTATCATCGATCATCAATATTCCGTTACAACTGCTTTACCACTCATAACTTTTTACAATGCCTTACGTGTAGATTACCACTTTTTGCAATTTCTTATTCTTAACAAGGAACCCAATTTGACAGGACGAGGAGTATAAATAGCAGTTTTCATATTTTCGAAAGAGCATGTTATCCATTGCGCGACAAACAGGCGGCAGACCACTATGGTGTTTTTCAAGCAGAAACGGCAGCCATCAAGGCTTGATGTACTTCTACGAGGTGCGGCTTCTTTAAGTGAGTCACTCCGATAGTTTGAGATAGAGAGAGAGAGAGAGAGAAAAATATGGTTGTCAAAAAAGTCTTGCGCCGTTTTGTTCGATGACGCGTTCCCAACGAGATGCCAACTTCATAATGGCCCTCTCATAGAAGCTCGCTTCCCTATTGGCAAAAAACTGGGAGAGTCAATTTTCACAGGACTCTCTTGTGGCCAACTTCAGACTACCAAGCGCGTTCGCCATGGACAGAAACAGGTGATAATCACTTGGTGCGAGATTCGGACTATACGGTGGATGCAAAAGAACCTCCCATCCGAGCTCCCGGAGCTTCTGGCGCGTCACTAAAGATGTGTGTGACGTGGCGTTGTCCTGATGGAAGACAATTCGGCCTCTGTTGATCAAAGATGGCCTCTTCTGTATGAGTGCTGCCTTCAAGCGGTCCAGTTGTTGGTAGTACAAGCTCGAATTGAGCGTTTGGCCATAGGGGAGCAGCTCATAGTGGATTATTCCCTGCCAATTCCACCAAACACACAGAAGAACCTTCCTGGCCGTCAATCTAGGCTTGGCCATCGTCTGGGCCGCTTCACCGCTTTTCGACCACGATCGTTTGCACCTTACGTTATCGTAAGTGACCCACTTTTCATCGCCAGTCACCATACGCTTCAAAAACGGGTCGATTTTGTTGCGATTCAGAAGCGATTCGCATACGTCGATACGGTCAAAGATGTTTTTTTGCGTCAATTCGTGTGGCACCCATACATCGAGCTTCTTAGTGACTCCAAGCTTCTTCAAATGGTTTATAACGCAAGACTTTTTTGACAAGCCATTAAATGTGCTTCTGCCAAGCCAATACTGCTGTACTTACTACTACTGTATATACTGTTTCTACGGGGCGTATACGTAACTGATGTGTATTTGCAAATGCAAATGAAAATATAGATACTTTGTGCTATTGCTCGGCATAATTCTGTTATTTTAAAGCAAAAAATTGGTTATAGGATGACATTTCTGGAGGAAATAAGAATATTGCTTGTTATAGCTGTCTAATCAATCAACAACGAAAGCAGATTTTGTTTGATGGACCAGACCGAAGGAAGTAAAAATATTTTAATTTCAGTAGCAACGAAAAGAACTCTTAAATTATACAAGAACAAGAAAAAGCGTTAATTTCGTTTGCACTACACAAATACACGTTCACAAATACAAAATATTAATTTTAAGAGCATAATTATGTTCGGTAACTTTGTGTGGCAGCTATATGCTATAGTAAGCCGATCTGAACAATTTCTTCGGAGATTGTACCGCTGCTTTAAAAACTAATCTATGCCAAATTTTGTGTAGATATTTTATCAATTAAAATAGTTTTCCATACAAGTACTTTCTTCCGATCGCTCAGTTTGTATGACAGCTATATGCTGTAGTCGTATGAGCGGTTCAGGCATACAAGCAGCTTCTTTTGGAAAGAAAAGCATGTGCAAAATTTCAGATCGATATCTCAAAAAGTGATTGACCGGTGTACGGACATTGCACGTCATATTGATTTTTTGAATCTCCTACCCTCCTCTTTGGTTTTACAAACATCGTGGCAAATTTAACATACCCAATACATTTCAATAATATACCCTGTTCAGGGTATAAATATGATCCTCAGAACATTTCAATAACTGTTTTTTTAGAATAAGAAAGTTGACACGCTTAATGTGCTTACCGCTACTCATAAGGAGTAAACATATTTAATATTTTCAAATTAATGAATACATTAAACTGATGAAATGATTTTCGGCTTATGGCAATATGTATGTAAGTAGCTCCACCACAGAGGTTGCTTGCATAATTTAATATGCCAAAATTTTCAAACGAAACGGAGAAGCATTGCGTGGTCTACGCATAATTTTCAAGCGAAGCAGCAAATGGAATATGCATAAATTAGGAAGTCATGCAAGTGAAATACAGTACTTGCCTTCTCTGCTATCTTATGCATAATACACGGGCGTTTGACATGTTTCAGCTGCTTATGCCACAGCGAGCACTTAGGCGCGGCCAACATTGACAAGTCAAACCGTAAACTAATAAATCATGCATTAACACAACACCAGCACTGACAGCAGCAAGCAGCAACAGTTGTTAGCAAGCAAATGACTGTGGAAACACTTTGATAATGGAAGAGCAGTACGCACACACAGCCACACACACGCACTTGTGATATTATGCGTGTACAAGTGGCATATCTAGGGTACATACATTGTACAAGTAACGGTATATTAATGGGATGTTGCACAAAGCTGATATGGAGGTGGCTACACCCTACACAGCTTACATATTATTGGTGTTGTTGCTGTGGTTGTTGCCGTTGACGCTGCTGGAAACAATCCACTAGCCGCTTAGAGATCTAACGCCGGCAGTAAGTGGTTTATCTGCCAGCAAAGTATCAATTATGTTGTGCTCGACAAACAACAAGCACATCACACATGGAAAAGCTACAACAAAAAGTCGCACACATCGCATGCGTACATAACGATATGTGGGTGGTGCATTGGTGGGCAAATGAAGCGCTCAACTGGCGGCTAAGCACACTTTATCGCTGTTGGAATGCACAGTTATAATGCGCGTACGTAGAGGTGCTACGGCGTGTTAATAAAAACGGTACATAATGTGTGTTTATTGTTAATGTTGCACGTATGCTCACTTTTATTAATTGAAATTACGGTAATTAGTAGAAGTCATGTGAAGGAATGTGGCGGGGTACTTAGTGATACTTATCAGTGCGACGATGTGGCAGTAACCTATTCCGAAGCGGTGCTTCGCGTAAATGGATTTTAAAGGAATAACGGTAGAAGAGCAAAATATATTCAAAGTAATCAATATCAATACATACAATAGCTTAGAGATTTTCCGAAAAACTCTTAAGTATTCAGTAATCACAGCGTAATTTATCCAAAAAAGTCAACGCGAAGATCTGAATAGAACCTGGAAATGAATCACCATTTAGTTCTTAATATAGTCATGTTAACAGCAGATATAGAGCAGAGAACCACAACCATTCCCTTCAGCCATTTTGGTTAATGTTTTAAATATGAAGCGTCTAGAGTCCTAGCGAAAGACCGCCCAACACAATTGTGACGAACTTTTTATGAGAGAAATCCGCCTAGCGGAATGCGCCATGGGTCTATTAACCAAATGTGATTAATAGTCAAAAAAGTCTTTTCATATTTTGTCAATAGATATCGTTGCAGTCGCATATCTCCAGTACTACCAATCACATTGTGTCGTACCATATAGTGTTAAAAAGGTGAGATTTTAAGCTTCAATTAATCAAACAAATTAAATTCGGGGAAGTTGAAAAAAAGTTACAGCTGTTCAAAATTGAGTGAAAATAATGAAGAACTTCGCAATCTTTTCAAATTTTTTTATAAAAAAGGGAAGAATGCCACGCAAGCCACCAATGAAATTTGTGAAGTTTACGAAGACGATACTGTATCAGTTCATGTAGCACAACAATAGTTCGCTCGCTTCCGTTCTAGATTTCGATGTAAAAAATGCTCCTCGCTCTAGTCGATCTATCGTTGAAAATGTCGACGAAATTATGGAAAAGATGGACCAGGACCGTCACATAAGCAGCCATGACATCGGTAAGGAACTTAAGATTCATCATCAAACGGTTTTGAACCATTTAAAAATGTTGGCTATAAAAAGAAGCTCCATGTTTGCGTACCACATGAATTGTCTGTGAAAAATTTTATGGACCGAATTAACATCTGCGATGCTTTGCTGAAACGAAATGAAATTGGATCACTTCTGAAGCGAAAGGTAACAGGAGACGAAAAGTGAATCAATTACGACAATAATGTGCGAAAAAGATCATGGCCCAAGCGTGATGAAGCCCAACAAATCGTCGCAAAGGTAGGATTGACGCCTCAAAAGGTTATGCTGAGTGTTTGGTGGCATTGGAAAGGAATCATCCACTGGTCGAACGATTGATTCTACATTTTACTGTCAACAACTGATGAGGCTGAAGCTATCAATCGAAAAAACGACCAGAACTGATCAACAGAAAGAGCTTCGTCTTCCATTAGGACAACGCTAGACCATACACATCTTTGATGACTCGACAAAAAATGGGAGAGCTTGGCTGGGAAGTTTTGGGGCATCCACTATATAGCCCGGACCTTGCACTATCGGACTACCATTTGTTTCGGTCAATGCGGACCTCCCTTAATGGAGTAAAATTCAAGAGAAGCCTGTGAAAATTACTTGCGTCAGTTTTTCGTCTAGAAACCAGAAAAGTTTTACACTGATGGAATAATGTCTCTAGCGGAGTAAAGTAGTCGACCAAAATGGTACATATTTGGTTCATTATAGTTCATTATAAATATAAAAAAATAAGTTGAAGTTTGATAAGAAATACGAAAATACTTTTTCGTCTACCCAATATAATAAATTATAGATTTATTAATGATTTATCTGTCGTTCGGTACTAAAATTCCAGAAGCATAATGGCTATATACTCTTATATATCTTCAAATATACTCTTTTATTGCCATTCAGAAATAAACTCACATTTGTAAAGAAAAATTCCTCATTAATTATTCTCACACTAAAAGTCAATACCCAAAAGTGTGTTAACTTTCGATACTTAAAATAATATTTCCATCGCACGCATTAACATTGTTTTAATATCTAGTTGTAAACAAATTTTGTATGTCAACAGGAGACAGCCCACATGTTAAGCTAGCTCGTACTGATCTAAAGCAATTTACCCTTCATTACATTTTATCTCACAATCACATCTCACTGCCACAAATATAAATACTCGTAAACACACATTGCAGCAGTTATTTTTGTTACGCACTAAATTGTGGCCGTTTGGCCTTTGTCTTACACTTTTGACCCTTACAACTGAATAAACAAGCCCTAAACTTATTATGACTCTCATTTGATGGTTGTTTCGGACACACTTAACACTAATTACAAAGCTGCCCTCATAATTGTATTTATCAAATAGAGAAAAGCATTATGTGCTTGCCAGTTGACCTTAACATTTAGTAGCCATGACATTAAAAAGAGTCATTTTTAAAAAATATTTTTTCTTAACAAACTCTTTTTTCGCAAATATTGAATATTTATATAAATTATGTAATAAGTAATGTTTGAATTTTACCAAAGTGCTTGTATACAAACAAAGTGCTTTTGTAACTAAGGAAGATTATCTAACCGCATCCCTTCCCTTTGACGTAAAAGGCACCGCATTTAACCAATTAACAGAATAATTACTTGAGGTTTCTTGATTTCTTCCTGAAGTATCTCAGATATTACTTTAACGAAGTAATAAAGTAATGGGTAATACATTTCGAGGTTCCCTACTTTTTTTTAAGAAACTAAATTTTCAGGGGAATGCATTATAGATTCACATAAGCCTAACTGCTCTAGTTAGAATACAGTAAGGGATAGGTTAGCTTAGGTTAGAACGTAGAGTTGATCCAAAGTCGATGGATCTCACTTTCGTCTTGTTCGCCTTTAGTGCTATCCATAAACTTTTAAAAGTGGATCACTACATCCTCATAGATCGACAAAGCGTTTTGAGCTTACCTCAAATTTATGAAGGCGATTAATATCAATTAAAGCTGGGGTATTTTAATCTCTATCTAGCAAAAGCCTGCAACGGAGGATAAAGTAACAAGATGATTTCACATCGCCTTCCTCCATGAAGCAAAAGTGGCAAAGTGACCGACAGAATCTTTAGTCGCACCACGTGTAAGCCTATTACACATAGCCACCAGTTCGGAGAAGCTCTTACTGTTCACTTTGGGCCAGAAGGAACTCGCAGTGGCATAAGTTCTGGCTGTTGACCAGCGCTTGCTGCGCTCATTGGAAGTCCAAAGATCTAACTCGCTTCCAATCGGTGGAAATTATTTATAAATCAAAAATCTGGAAATCTCATTGAAAATTTACGCAAAAGTATAGAAAAATTCCTTCGAACGAGACCGAAACAATGGAAAGACTTTTCTGGATATTGAACTCAGTTGTGGCCGATAGATCACTCCATAGGCTTAAAATCCCATCGGAAATTCATGGCAAAATATACCTTCTTGAAAGTCCGCAACATACCAAACGTTTTGCCGGAATAAGAGATTTCAGCTGCGGTCGATAGAAATGCTTGTGATTACCACGGAATTTAATAGCTCATATTTTCTTCTTCTTCCTTACTGGCGTATACACTGCTTGCGTAGTTATGGCCGAGTTATAGCTCATATTTAGGAAAATAAAATATTGATAATTTGAAAATGTATGCGCTGAAAATTGTTATTAACTTGCGACTTAAATGTTCAAATAAAATGCAAACATAACCTTACAACTTCAGATCAATCGAACAGCGAAATTCAGCGCTAATTTATTTCCATTTATTTATGGGACATTGCAAAGAGTTGTTAACAAATAGCTGTTTAAGCGTCTGTTTATGGTTCATTTTAAAGTGAAACGGTTTGCATGTATTGGTATATATATTTTTAAAAACATATTAGGGTGACCGTTATTTACCAAGTTGCTTGTTTTTTAACAAACGTTTCTGAAGCTTCTGTTTTAAAGCCAACAAATTTTCAATTTAGACCGCGCCTAATCATATTTTCCTTCTCTATGTTTTAAGCATGAGATTTTTTGATTTTTTATAGCAACTGAACTCCATCTGGTATCGCAAGGAACCAAACTGGTCTATGAGTGGCTTATTGGCGTACCAGATTAACGTAACTTAGCCTAACCTTCCCTACTGATTTTTTGCTTTAAAGAAGTAAACCTAAAACTTTGAAATTATGAAATTCTAGTAGAAAATGTTCCGCTCTTCAAAAAAGGTCTGAATAATGTTTTTATAATAACATTATTTTAAAAGTTATATGCAATTAAAATCATATATTAAATGACCTGAGCATTTATACAAGTGATTTAGTGTACATTGTGTGTTGCTCATACGATATGGTGTACTAGTGTATGATTCAAGTAGATTTAAGTTGACGATAAATAGCTGTTTTAAGTTAGATTCTACTTTCTTAAGGCAAATACTATGTATAGCTTCAGGAATCGTTTCGACTAAAATAACGGAAACCCTCATATACATATGTGTGTTATGTGCATATGAATGTATGCGTTTATGCAACACCATCGCATTTCATGGAGCGGAAATTGAATTATTATCATTTCATTTTATGCACTTTACAGCAGCTGAATGTTATTGACAAGCGCGATTTATGCGCTTTTCAATGTGTTATGTAAAAAACGATTGCGGCGAGGAAAAAGGAACCAAAAGCCATAAACAGCAACTCGTGCAATATGCAAAAATATATAAAAATGGATGTTGCGGCCATAAGCCACAGCATTAAAGATCAAAATAAACGCGCATAAAGTACGCTCACATATGTACACGAACATATGTATACATGCATATATGTACATCACTTGTGTATTTATGTAGTTACATATATATAACCGGTAGATATACCATAAACAATGCACCTTCATCACACACTTTGCATTGAGTGGCTTATGCAAATACATTATGCTTCCAATTCAATATTTGTAAGCGAGCATATTTATGATTACACTTTTACACGCACATATATAAACGCTGCATTGAGAGCGCAGGATTTTATGGTCATGCCGACAGCCACAAACGGCGCGCTGAGCTTTCGCAATTGCCTTGCTGGCAAACGCTTGAATGCCAAACACACACACTCATACATATATGTATATTCGAGCGTGTTCGCTTATGTACATATGTTTAAGGTAAATGGTAATTTGAATGCTCCAAACAAAAGTTGCGCGCTCAGTTAGCGTGTCGGTCATTCGTTATTGTCCTGCTCATTGTCAACAGACCACCAAAGCAAACAATGAAAGGCAAATAAAGCATTTTTCCCCATACACACACTCACACACATATACAGTACACACTTGCGACTAGTTGGCTCAGCTATAATGCATGCATGCATGCGTGTGTGTTGGTGAGACAATGCGGGCTCTCACCGCAGCTATTTATTGCCCTGCTTTCGTCGTCGTTTGAGTTGTCAGTATTGAAATATTGACACAAGGTCCATTGCCGCATGAGTGTGGCAAATGGCAAATAATCATAAAAATTGCATAACGTTGACCACAAATAAATTAAGTTGGCGCGCATAAAAGGCTTGAAATAGCAAATAACCGTTTCATTGTGACAATAAACGAAGTGTACACTCTTTTAACGGTAATTATTGAAAGTGTCGTAAATCCATATATAGTTGGTGTTAAATATTGCCTGACTCAACGCAATATCTGGCAATCAAGAAAGTCTAACCAGCGTTCGGTCTATTTGTTATTGTTTTTAAATTCACTGAAATCGTTTTTCATTTGCGGAATTCTATCGGAACAGAAGGACACTTAAGGGGTTAGGGGTAGTCAGAATTTTCAAAAAAATAATTTTGCATTTTCGTTAAGGGAGGGGGGAGATTCTTCTGTGAAACTTTAAAGCGTTTTTCCCACAACTCACGTTTTCAAAGTCGGTGCCCCTCATAACATCAAAACTACTGCACCGATCCTTTTGAAATTTTAAACACTATTTCTGTCCATATTTTACGAGGTAACGCTGGAGAGTTTTTTTTTTGTTCATAATTTTGTTTTCGCAATAAAAAATTAGCCGATTGTTTCCCAAAAAATAATGTTTTTCACTCCAAAGTCTTCGAAAAAATTCAAAACTTGGAATTTCAAAAAAACCCTTACAGCGTTACTTGGGGAAAACTATTATCTAACGAATGAACTTTAATTTTTTGATTTCAAATGATCCAGCAACGAGTCATGGGGGCACCGCAATTCAATTATTTTCGAGACCCGTCCGGACAATTGCTGCCATTGCCGTATTTTTAAATATTGATAAGACATTTTTCGAATGTCATACTTCAATGTGCCATTGGTTGGATAAATAAATTATAACTGTGTCGCCAGGAAAAAAATCACAAAAACATGGTTTTTTCGGAAGATTTAATTTCGATTTTTTAAGACCAATTAACTGTTGATTTTTTTCAAAAATTTAGACAAAAATTTCCTGAAGCCGCCATTTTGTTAATTTTTGAAAAAAAAAATCCTTCGATCAGGCCCGAGTTTATCTATTTATAAAACTAATTTTTTTTGTCCGAATGATTTTAGATGAATCTCCAAGGACTTATGGTTGTCCCCAAAAGTATCTTTTTTTTGGAACTGGGTCAACACAAACAACTATAACTTTGGAAATTAATTTTTCTTTTTAAATTTTCGTGACTTCAAGTCAACACATTTTATAATAATGCCATATTACTACATTTGTAAAATAACACGATTTAATAGCAGAAAAAAAATATTACAAATTCTCATCAAACCCCTTAAGGAGCTATACCAGTGTGACACTTTCAAAAAAAAAAATTTTTTTATTTGCTTTTTCGATAATTTATATTTCTTGAATAGTTTTTGGATGGCAGCGTTCTAAAGAGCGACCGCTGGGAGGTGTAAACATACATAAGTGAAACTTTAAACTGTTTGGCGTCATAACTCAACGAAAAATTGACCGATCGACTTCAAATTAAAACTGAGTATTTTTAAATACAGTTACTATACAATGACTCACGATCTTTTTAATTGGTTGAAAATTGTCAATTTGGCATTAAAAAACGACTATTTTTTTCGTAAAAAAAAAACAACAAAAATTTTCCTAATTATTGATATTTTTCAAAGATCGTAGTTCATTATATAGAAAATATATATATATATATATATATATTAAACCTAATAAGCATTTTGAATATTTTTGTTTCAGCTACTAATTCGACCGGAATCATGCCAGCAGTTGAGGCACTTTTTTTTCGGCACTTCCGCAGTCAGCACATAACTCCGTTATTTTTCAATATTTTTGTAAAACTCTTTAAATATAGCTTAAAATATACCCTATTACGTTCAAAAAAGTTCGAAATATTTAATCGCGTATTTTCTTTTAAAAAAATTTACGAAAATCGCCTAATTTTTCATGCGTCACACTGGTATAGCCCCTTAACGCGCTGTTAAAACACAAAGACGATATGTGGGTAATAAAAAAGTATATGTTGATGCTTCACAGCACTCTTGGGTAGTAAAAGTCGAAAAACTAAGGAAAGTAAGACGTGACAAAAAGCACCCGTTCCAATATAGTCGGGTCTAGGTTTTCGGAGATTACATTGTTGCCTTAGAAAATAATCTATACCAAATTTAGTGAATATATCTTGTCAAATGCAAAAGTTTTCCATACCAGCATTTGATTCCGATCATTCAGTTTGTGTGACAGCTATATGATATAGTTGACCGACCTGAACAATTTCTTCGGAGATTACATTATTTCTATGAACAATAACTCATACCAAATTTCGTGAAGATCACGCCAAATGCGAAAGTTTTCCCTACAAGAACTTGATTCCGATCGTTCAGTTTGTATGGCAGCTATATGTTACAGTGGTCCGATATCGACAGTTCCGACAAATGAGCAGCTTCCTGAAGAGAAAATGACGTTTGCCAAATTTCAAAACGATATCTTAACAAGTAAGGAAGGGCTAAGTTCGGCTGTCACCGAACATGTTATACACTCGCACGATAAAGTGATAATCGAGATTTCATTATCAGTCATTTACATATTTTTCAAAAACCGTATTTGTGTAAAGTTTTATTCCGCTATCATCATTGGTTCCTAATGTATATATTATACAGAGAAGGCATCAGATGGAATTCAAAATAGCGTTATATTGGAAGAAGGCGTGGTTGCAAACCGATTTCACCCATATTTTGTACATGTCATCGGGGTGTTAAGAAAATATTATATACCGAATTTCATTGAGATCGGTAGAGTAGTTCCTGAGATATGGTTTTAGGTCCATAAGTGGGCGACGCCAGGCCCATTTTCAATTAAAAACAAAGCCTGTTTGCAGCTTCCTTCTGCCATTTCTTCCGTAAAATTTAGTGTTTCTGACGTTTTTTGTTAGTCCGTTAACGCACTTTTAGTGATTTTCAACATAACCTTTGTATGGGAGATGGGCGTGGTTATTATCCGATTTCTTCCATTTTTGAACTGTATATGGAAATGCCTGAAGAAAACGACTCTGTAGTTTCCGAGATACGTACAAAAAACTGAGTAGGGGGCGGGGTCACGCCCACTTTCCCAAAAAAATGACGTCCAAATATGCCCCTCCCTAATGCGATCCTTTGTGCCAAATTTCATTTTAATATCTTTATTTATGGCTTAGTTATGACACTTTATAGGTTTTCGGTTTCCGCCATTTTGTGGGCGTGGCAGTTGGCCGATTTTGCCCATCTTCGAACTTAACTTTCTTATGGAGCCAAGAAATACGTGTACCAAGTTTCATCATGATATCTAAATTTTTACTTAAGTTACAGCTTGCACGGACGGACGGACAGACAGACATCCGGATTTCAACTCTACTCGTCGCCCTGATCACTTTGGTATATATAACCCTATATCTGACTCTTTTAGTTTTAGGACTTACAAACAACCGTTATGTGAACAAAACTATAATACTCTCCTTAGAAACTTTGTTGCGAGAGTATAAAAAAAAACACAATTTACAAAAATAAGGGAATCTTCCAGTGATAATTAAAAAAATCTAATCAGCTTTGAACGCAGAGAATTTGTCTTACTGGACTGAAAATAACTGTTGCAACTAAAACACACTTCGTGCATAGCACAGTCTAATGGCTATTCGATACTACTGGACAAGTATGTACGTATCCTCATTCCCAGAGGTGAATGGTTGGAACACGAGGAAATGAAGATTGCTGTACTTTTTCTTCCACGGTTTGAAGAATAGTACAAGTTTTAGCATTTCTTCTTACGACCTGCTATTGCTTCAACTAACCATCAGTCTGATCAGATCAGAGCATCAGATATTTCGTATAGAGGACGATATATCGATTTTGGTTGCGGAAATTTTCTACGCTATTTGTATGACAGCGCATTACTTCAATATACTTTTGTCTCCTTTCAAGTACAAAGTAATAATCGCTTTAAATCTGTGGAGCAATAATAACAAGTATTAGAGCTTGAATATATATAAATTTTATTTCAAATCAATTACATATATGGTACTTTAACTTATTGATTCGCAAATTTTGTAACATTTAGAGTTTGAAAAGGAGATCGGACATCGTTTGCGACATACAAAGACCGTGCTTTCTGTCTAATATTAAGTATAGTCAACCTAATCTCGCAATAATATTGAGAATTGGTTGCTGTACACTCAGTTGTAGCTGGTAAATCAACATTGTGCTGTATGCCTTGTTTAACTAACTGTCAGGGACAATTTAGTACTTCGACAATTAATATTGATATGGGGAATCAAAAAGTCGGAAACCTTCTAGGTTGTATAACCTGGAGCATTTTTCACACTTTAGACACTATAGCTTTCGACTTCTTAGTTTACGGTTAGTAAATTTTTTCGACTGTGATGTGAGGTTGTTGTAAACTCGGTTATAACCGTGTAAGCGATGTCCACCTTAGTAAAGAAGAAGAAGAAGTAGATATTAGAGGATATTTCTTGCTAATTTTGGGTTGCTAAACACATGTATTAAATTGAATAGCTGAATTTACATGTTTTACTCCTAAAAACCTTAAAAATGTTCCTTAAAGTTTTTCTTAAACCTGCATATTTTAAAATAAAACCAAAAACTGCACACTTTTCTTTGTTTAAAGGCATATGAAGCAATAGATGCATGTATGTCAATTGTACATCTGCCAGCTTTTCATTCACTGTTGTCTAACTATAACTTCATTTACATTTACCCCGAAAGCTTTTGAATACTCGCATCTATTGTTATCAACTGGACATTTTTCCTTGGATATGTAGAATAACAGTACATGCGTGCTCTTGTGAACATTGATTGCAATATATGCGGAAGATTATGCTGGCAAGAATAACTTTCGCATGAATATTCAACGTTCTTAGTCACACAAGTGGGTAAATTATGTATATAAGAATACATGTATATATGTATATATGTGTAGTCATTCAGCACAGATACGGAAACCATGTCACTTGGGGTGATTTTTTAATTACACAAATATAAATCGGAAGGGAAAAACAAAGTTATCATGTTTAAGGATTAACTGTAAGCAGAGTTATTGGTAAAGCTTAGCAAGGACAATATATTTTTAAACAAAATTAAATAGAATAAAGTTTATTTCCATCGTAAATATATGGTATCTATGATTGATATAAATTGAATACTAAATAAGGCCACTGTAACTAATACATATAAAAGTTTTTTTTAACTGTGGTTTTTAAGACGAAATAAGAAGCATATAGTTTAGTAAAATTATCGAAAATTTAGCTTTTTGATAAAAATAAAGGTTTTCTACTATGTTTTTAAAATTATTTTGGACAAGTGACTGCCGTGGCTGTCTAATTAAGCCGGTAGGCACTATTTTCGCACATCGATTTCTTCACAACTTGGTATGTACTTAGTGGTCGCCTAGGAATTTTTGGCTATCAACACACAACTTTTCTAGGATTCTCTTTCCGGAACCGTCATAACATTCCATAATCGACCAAGAGAAATCTGCAGGCATTGCCGGTGACAATTTCTCAATGTATCGTCTTTCAATTTACATAGCATCCTGCTCGAGTTATTTTATCTGATACGGCTCTGAATTATAAGTATAGAAATCAACTAATTTTTGTAACCCGCAGACAATGATAAAAGGTAATTTTTCAGACGCGTGGTTTTCGATGAGGCCATACTTTTTTCGGAGTTGGTCTTTTTGACAGCTATGACAAAAAATCATGCAAATTTATTACCAAAATACCGGTTCGGTCTACATGATAGCCAAGCAACTATGGATCAGTTTCGTACTACCTTTACCTTAGTGGATAATGCGATTGAAATATTCCGTACAACACACCGAAGACGCTGTTGTCACTGGCGAGCCGAGGGATCTTGATTTGCGATCTTAGAAAATCCAACTATTGGTAGGGTTGAAGCCGAACGCCATCAAGTGCCTCCCACGGTCAACCAAAAATAAGCTGGCCACCGATCCCGATTATCACAGAAAACTTTATTTTTAAATTGAGCTTTGGTTTAATGGGTACGTTAATAAAGAAAACACTAGCGCATTGTTGAGGCGCCGTTACATTAATCAAAAGGATTGGAGGATGTTGTTATGGACGACCATATGTTCCAGCAAAACGGTTTAGATTGCGTAGAATAGGCTGACAAATAATCAGACTCAGGAAGCGAATTGGAGTATCAAGTTGGGCTATTTTCCTAATAAACGGAATAAATTTTTGGATAATTTAGGAAATTATAGTGAGAAACAGGGAGAAAGATTCAACGAAGATCTTAAAGCGGTAGAAGAAATGTATGAATGTTGTACGACTGTAACATGTTGGGAAATTACTGTTAGTTCTTAGTTCTCCTAAAAAGGTATGAAAGAAAAGCACATAAAAGGTGTTTTATTCAAATATAATCTGTGTTTTCGACATTTGTTTCGATGCCTCCTTATTTTCCAAAATAAAACTGACAATACAAAGATTTTAGTTATGATTTCTCATGTTTTCTGATTTTTGTAATTCAAACTGAAAATAAAGATCTCAAAATAAACGAGAGCAAATCCTTCAAAACCATTGAAAGTTTCATGAACTGTGAACATATATAAAATCGAAATTATATCTAGGGCAACCAAAAAATTGTAGACCAATGTTATCATCTTTCAGTGTAAAACTTAAATCATAATGTTTTTTTTATTCTAAGGCGAGTTTTCATCCGATTTTATTCAGGTTTCTGTCTGAATTTCAATTGTATATCTCACACCTTTTTGATAATATACGAGTATTTACGATCAAAAGTCATCTATTAATTCTGCGGTCCACATATGCGGTACCTAGGGGCTTGAACGGTTTTTGCTGGACTTATATATAATAGCTTCTTGACTTCTATACCGGGAAATGAAATAATCAGATGGAAATAAAAATTGTTTTACTATGATTATTTTGCTTTCAAAGTTATCTACTCTGGTTCAAATTCTTACATCCGGTTTAATATAAGGTTCATTCCTAGATAAAAATATTGCCAGATGCGAGTTTTATAAAAAAGTATATCTAGCGTACAGTCTCAACTTCGTTTTTTTATCATTTCAACAATTACAACTCTAAGGACTACTTGTAAAATGTAACGGTGTCTGATTTGCTATTTACCAACAGCTATTCGCACAACTTTCTTCCATTATTTGCACATTGAATTGCAAAACAGATATATTGACAACAGAACCCGCTTCCTAAAGTCTTCTACAATGGTCTTCTGTAGCGTACAGAATTATGGCGAGAGCAAGATTTCATCTCCATTGTTATTAAAATCATCAATGCGCTGGATATTCTCAGCTTTTATTGTTATTGTCTTATCTTTGCACTTTCGCCATTAGTAAGCGGTTGTTGTATATGTATTTGCACAAACACACACACGCACATATACCTTCATACAAATGTACGTGCAAATTAATGCTGAAATACGTGGGCAAATACCGCAGAGCATGCCAGCGCTCGTTTGCGCTCTGTAATAAATTGAAAGTGCTAAACGTAAGCAAACAATAACATTGCGGATGCGGTGACAGAAAGGCAACATACAACAATAACAACGATAAGGACAATAGGAACAATGGCAAAGGATAGCAGAGAATTCGCTTGTCTTCAAATAGTTCTGCAATGTTCAGCAACTTGAGCACATTACTTACAAGCTGCAAATTTTACCAAATTCGTAGAACCTGCTGCTTGCCTCCCTCCTTTATTCTCCCTTACCCTCCTAGCCCCGATTGAATCTATTTTTAGTACAATGCGCTTTGAGTCTGGTCGAAACGAGTCACTGCATTTGCTGGCTGCCTGGCTGCTTGGCTGGCGAACTTGTCTGTTGACTCCGAAAAGTATGCAACGCTGCGAATAGTTATCTTTAAGTGTGTGCATGTGTTTGTGACTTCTGGTATGACAGCATAGTTTGTCAGCCTATCGCTAAGCTTCGAGCGCCTGCACGTGCCGCACTTGTCATAAGCTCTTATGTGTGTGTGTGTGTTCGTATGAGTATTTTAACGAAAAGTTGAAACACACATACACAAGAACGCTTTCACTCGCTGCCACAGAGAGAGGAAAGTAATTGCTTTTAAACCAATTTCGAATTGTCGGCATGCATATACCACCCTGTATGCACTCAAAAGTCAAATGTCTATACATTCATACATATATTTACATATATATGTAAGCATGTGTGTGTTTGTTGCTTTTTCACATTGTGCTTTCCCTGGGCGGCCACTTGGCAGCCACTAAAACCGAAAACACAACATATTTTCTTGAATAACAGCACCGAGGCAGGTCACCCCTTCACTTTTGGTTGCTTTCTTGCTTTCGTTTGTTGTCCGGCAATCTTACTGTGGTGCGTGTGGCATGTAAGGCATGTAGTACTTGCAATATGCATGCATGTTGTTGCATCTGCATGTATGTATGACTGTGTGTGCGTCTGTGGAGTACATGCATTCCCCATGGTCGACAAGTCATATTGTCCATATCGATATTTTACAAAATATCTTAAATATTCCACAAACCTGCAACTGGGAGTTTCTGTATAAAAGCAATTCCTTTCAAAAGTTGTTCTTTATAAAAGCGAAACAACAACAAAGCTTTTATTATGCAGCATGTAAGTAAAGTAAATATTTACGGCAAGGCTTCCGAAGCATTTATTGATTCATAAAGTTGAAGTTCGACTGAAATTGTGACATAACCTCATTTCTTTTTGTTACTTGCTTCGTAGCACTTTACGAAATTCGGAGTCAGAAAGTGATTCGTGTGTTTGTTTATATTTTGGACGAGTTTTTATCACTACTTGCTGTGATTTCCCAAGTCAAAACCTCATAAAACTTTGTTTGTTAAAAATCTTACTAAAGTTCCCATTCTCAAAATTACATTTTCTGAGTTTAAGTAAATATATTGGCATGTTTGAAGCTTAAATTTGTTATACAGGAGCTTTAGTTTTCAATAGTTATACCTGCTGATCAAATTTGACCAGGACTGGACTTTCTTTGTTATACAGAAGCTTCAGTTTTCAATAGGTGTAACAGCTGATCAAATTTGACCCGGACTGGTCTATTTAAACTGCTCCTGCAAACCGGATCCATAAATATTTTTTTGACACTCATTTGAATTTCAGTGCTGGAAAATCATAGTGTTGACAGCAACGAGATACATAGCAGCGAATATCGACTGCTCTTTTAAATCGACTGCTCTTTTAAATCGACTTGAATATTGTGGTTAAAGTTTTGGGTATGAAGTGTGTCAATGCTAGATTCGTACCAGAAGATTGAAATCTTTCATCAGACGTACTGTTGTTGGTGACAAAATGTGGGATTATGGATATGACGTCAAAACTGTTCAACAAACTACCGATTGATGTACCAAAAGTTGATCCAATACCGAAGGTCAAAGTCGGTCAAAACTCGCGATGATGCTTGTCTGGTTCCTTGGCTTCATAGAACAAAATGTCAATAAGAAATAACTTTTGGCCGTCTCTGAATCATCTATGTGAAGGGAATCGTCGTAAGTGATCGGATTCGTGGGCAAAAAACATTCTAGCATGATATTGAGAGCATGTTTCCAAGAAAAGTCCATAATTTCAAGTCCACTACATACATAGAGAGTAGATACGTGTAAAATAATCTTCAGATTAAAGTTTTTATTAAAAAATTTCAGAATACTTTTACAACTAAATTTACTATACCGAGTCACGGAAGGGAGAATATGTTTGGGTTACAAGGACCAAACTTCGCAAGTCGCTCATCATTCCCATCCTGCTATATGGCGCGAAGGCATGGACAATGACATCATCTGTTGAGTCGGACTTAGGAGTTTTCGACAGAAAAGACTTGTGGAAGATTAATGGTTCTTTGCGCATTGGCAACGGCGAGTACCGCAGTCGCTAGTCCGATGAGTTGTGCGAGATATACGATGTCATTGACATAGTTCAGTAAATTAATATTTAGCAGCTGAGTTAGCTAGGTCATGTCGTCCGAATGGATCAAAACACTCCAGCTTTGAAGGTATTCGATTCAGTACCCGACGGTGGGAGCAGAAGAAGAGGAAGAACTCCACTCCGTTGAAGGGATAAGGTGGAGTAGGGCCTGGCTGCACTTGGCATCTTTAATTTGCACCAAATAGCGAAAAGAAGAAATCCAACGTACATTTTCTGTATATATTTATACCACAAATTGTTAAAGTTTTGCACAATAGTGGCTGAAGCGGGTTCGAATTCTCTTCCAAATTGTACGAAATTGTGGCATCTTACCGAAATGAATCGAGCGTCTTTTCCTAATAATTCATTTAGTACTTATCTTCTTTTGCATATACCAAAATTAATGATTACCGAACTTTCGATTGACCTTATACCGTTCAAATCAGTAACTATGCATAATATTCTATGAGATTAGGCCGACATAATTTTCGAACCCTTAAATGAGTCCCAAGAGGATTTCTGCCTCTCCTTCTATGCTACTGCTGAATATATCGAGTATTGCAGATAGATAGAGATATTTTCTGGTAATTCGTAACATTTTATTTTGAGCATGACAGGCTCTAGAAACAGCTGTTCAGCATGGTTTTGCGGCATGATGCTCAAACCTCTTGAGTATCAAACCACTGTCTGTAGGCGCTGAATCAATGCCCTTGGACCTATATAACCGAATAGGGAATAGGGATCACATCGCTACAATAGCGCTCAAGTGGAATATGAAATTCATCCATTTCGCCCAAAAAAAGATGTATCATCACCTAAAATGCAAAACAACGTATCATCAAAAAAATCGAAAATGAGTTTTTTATTGCTTACGATTCACTACATCATATTGCATACATGTAGCATTAAATTTTCAGCTTCCGCTGTCAGGTCTAACCATTTTATAAACAAAATATATTGCCATTTTATAACCAATATATTGCCCTTTTATAAGCAATATATAACCATTTTATAACCAGAACTGAAATTTCCCTCAATATGAGTGGTTCCTTTTATATCGTTTTTTTTTCGCCTGCGAACTTACGAAAAATTGTGTGACGATATAAAATTTTTCATAAAAGCAATGTCATAATAAAATTCTCTTAAAACCTGAAAAGAGCTGCACCCTAATTAAGCCAAAATATAAGCAGCAAAAACTACAGCGAACAAAAAGAAGATGGATGCGCACGAAGCTTTGCGCTAATGCACGAGTACGAAAGTAAACTGATGAAGTAGAGTAAAAAATTAAAATCTCTGGCCTTAATTGCTGTAAGCCGCACATTAAATTACTATAAATGTTTAACGGAATTATGTATTTTTTGCTGTTGTTGTGGTTATTGTTGAAAATGCTTTTCGTATGCACTGCCTGCGGATATACCCCAACTGGTGTATAGTTCGCAGGCCGGATGCTTTGCAGCCGTTTGCCTGGCACAGTTTCAGCAATTCATATGCGCAGCACGAAGTGGAGCAAATTTATCTTTTTCCGCAACGAATCGGTTGCATTGATAGCTGCCACACGCATGCATAAGCTCACACTGAGATGCAGAGTGCCCGCTACCGTAGGTATTGTGAGGGTTGCTGGTTATAATGTCTGTTTTAACGGTAAAACGCAACAAAAACCTACTAATGCAACACACTTACACGCGAGATTATGATAAAAATGCGAAATTCCAACATTTCTACATAACTTGAAAGTGTATGTGTGTGTGCGTGTGTGTGCCGCAAGTGGCGCAAAATTTGAAGTGAAACGAGTAGGAAAAAGATTTGGCAAGCGCTAAAAATTGTATTGAATCAGAAGCTCCAAGCTACGGCACGGATATGCGCAACCGTAGCGTACGAGTCGGAAGCAGCATCAAGTCGGTTTGACAAGATGAATTGCTGTAAGGGCGTTGAGAACACGTGTGCGGAGAAAGCGTAACGCATTCAATGGCTGACCAGCACTTCTGCCTGATTTCTTTATCTTTTTCATTTTCACTTCACATTTTTATTTGCTGCCAATATTGTTAAACCAATATTCGGTTGGTACACTTTGTATTCAAGTCTCTCCAGTTTCGTGCACAAAAATAAGCGAAAAAGTAAATGAAAATGTATTCAATTTGCTTGCATATCCAAAGGGTTGGTGGGCTAAAAATACATACAGAGAAATCATGGTTTGGGCAGTGACGACCAGCAACAGGGACGGCTATATCCATGACTTGGTACGAGGGCATTTTGTTAGGTTGGTAGATTGTGGAACATTATGAAAATAAAGAAAGCATTAAAAAGATACATCGTCCGCTTACAAAAGCACTTAACTGCACGTAAGTCGGAGGAGAGACCCTCGAGACACAAGATTTAGTGAAAAACTGTTTGTGATGATTGTCCGAACTCATCTCAGGAAGTCTTAACAGAGCGCTGCCGCAAAGCGGTTCACACTCGAAGAAGGTGTGCGGCGCTAGAGATGCGATTCGCACCAGCGGAACTTACAACATCATACAGAGGGATCAAATATTATACAGACGACTTATGAAGTGGGAGCTGAAATCTATTGCTCAGAGCTGGATCTCAGGTGATCCTTAATGGTTCCGGAATACTCCGGTATCTTCCAGGTTCACTCTTAAAGAAGGTGGATGGCGAAAGAAATGCGACTCACCAGCGGAACATACGATGTAATGAAAAAAACTTTACGGTGATGATTGTCCCATTTCATCTCAGAAAGTATCCAGTCTCTCACCTCGAGCTGTCTCGAAGCAATTCACACTTAAGGACTACAACACTATACAGACGGATCAGAGCTGGCTATTGGAGTGGGAGCTGGAATCTTAGGTCTGGATTTTTAGGTGATCCTCAAAGTTTCCAGAATACTGCAGTATCTTTTAGGCCGAAGTCTCGGTGCTCAGGAAACAACTAACTAACAATGAAAAAACACAACATATAGAAGATCAATATATAGCAATTAAGGCAAAAATCTCATATCGCACTACGTCAAAGAATGTCCTTAAAAGCAGCGAGGTAGTAGAGATAGCGACTCCCAGAAAGCAGTTTCGCATATACTGGGTTCCAGGCCACAATTGAGTTCCGTGAAACGAAATAGCTGATGAGATTGTTAAAAGTGCTATCCGCTTTGATACCGAACATCTTCAAAAAATACGAAAGTCACAATAAAGCATATTCAATGACAGGTGGAATAGGGCGAGATGGAATGCCTTAAGTGCATACCGGATCGCCAAGATCATGTATAAGAGTCGCTTCAGAAAAAACGCTTCCTTCTTACTCTCGCGGTCTCGAAAGGACTCCCGGAGGGCTGTTGGTCTCTTGAAAGGTCCCAACCTACTGGCAGCATATACGAGCAGGCTGGGGCTAAGAAACGAAGTCATACGCAGAAATTTCGAAAAGAAGGCATTTAAGGATCGCTGGCACTCCCCCTATGCTTCTGTCCGGCACTATGTAGAACTCGTTTTACATATCTGAGAACTTTGCAATTCAAGTTCCTAGTTGAAGTATGAAAATTAGACATCGAGTTGATATTGCAAAAAGCGTTGATGTCCTGTATGATCAATACTTCAGCTCAAATTGAACTGAACCTCCAACTGGTATTACTAAGGACCAGTAGGTCTATATATAGCGGGACAGTCGACTAGTATAATCAAACATAACCTCTCTCAAAACACAGAGTTTCGATTCGATGAAAATTTTAGAACCAAACAAGTGTAGCTTGAGAAAATCAATGTTGTTAGTCTCTCAGCAGTCTTTGTTATCAAAAATAAACTAACAATCAAACCGCCCTCGTGTTTACCACTTCTCCGCTTCACCATCGTGTTGTTGTTTGCCTTCACTGTGTATGTTGTTTGGCTGTTTGGTTATCTCAACCAGAAGCTGTTAATTGAACGCCTGTCAGAGGGGGCTGCCGCTCCGTTGGCGCTACCAAGCGCGTATATTTGCTTCGAAATGTTGCTTCTTTGTGTTATTTTTAATCGACTCTGAGTAAAGAGAATTTGCACGCTTTCAATTTAGACCAACATATATGATAGTTGTAGCATTTGCAGTGAGTGAGTAGAAAAAGTATGGGAGAGAACTAATTCCAAATCAATTCTTTTGTTATTTAGTTAACAATGTGATGTGTATAAAAACGAAATAAATAATAACAAATGCTTCGATGCGATGCTGTGGAACATGATACAGTGGGAAATATTGTAATAAGTTGGTATTTGCAGAGGTGCTGCTTTAACCTCTCATTATCTTCAGTGTTCCGGTTTCCGTTGATTTTAGTTCTTTAACTATGTGGAGGATGATCTTATAATCACCAACATAAACTGAGTTATAGAGCTTGAGTCCAGTACGTTTTTTGTTTCAAGACAAGTATAACCCCCTACCATTAATCAAGCTACGCTTACTTTATCAGTAGCAGTATCTTTTACTTATTTTTCTCTGTTGTGTGCCTAGTAGGTGTACTATATCGGTCAGAAATCTCATGTTATACAGTTTTCTTTTTTCTAAGCTAACCCTAGTTTTTGCTGGAAATGTCTAGACCAAGGCTCCTGGGAAACAATGCAGCATCTCTTGCGTACCTGTTCCGCATTGGAGAAGGTATCGATAGTACGACCACATAGTTTGTTAAAATTCGCGTCAAGCGCAGGCATCCTCATGGACCTACTAACTGAACTCCATCTGGTATCGCAAAGGACCAAAACTGGTCTATGCGTAGCTCGTTGGCTTACCGGATTAACTTAACCGAACATAATGCGTTATTTTAGGTAGTTAGGTAAGAGTGTAAGCTCTTTTGTATCAATTAGCTGCTGATACACAATTTTGGTACACTTTTGTAAGACCTTAAAATATTGATATTCCATTTTATGGTTTTGTTTCTTTTTGTGCCCTCAATGAAACTAATTTTTCCCGTTGTGTTTCTAAAGATAGACATACATGTTTCAATACATGATGGATTCCAAGAGTACGATGTCCTGTTTCTGATAGATTTAGACACTCACTGATGAAGTATGGAGTCCTTACTCACTTCGAGTATGGAGCTGTGGCAAATATTGTTATGAAACATACGCAATTTAACGCATGATCTCCAAATGTTCAATGCTCCTTTACGACAGTTGTTAGTATCTTCATACTTTTCCTGAAACTATTTAATAAGTTCATAGTTCTTGCCTTGTCATATTATGGTCATATCTGCTTCACTATAATTAATTTAGGTTTGCATTTGCTCTCAGCGATTTGTTAATATTCTCTATTAAACTCTTGATACTTCCCTTGATACTTCCTGACAGGCATAGTGTTATCTTTACCTAGGATTCGTCTAGAAACACTATCTGATTTAACTAACTCGTCTACTCTTTCGTGACCAAACATGTTTCTGCGACCGTGAACACAGTTTATGTGCAAGTGGAGTTGGCCTGATAATGTGCATATGTTGATTGTATTGAAATTAATCTCGGTGAACGACAAGGCTAGCTCCATACACCTGCTCTATACTAGTGTTTTCACTTGTAAGACGGAAAGTTAGGGAGATGTTGAGACGCTTAGAATGCACCCTCGTTTCTATTCAGCAATCCATTGGCATCTCGGTTCAGATTGTGCTGGTAGCCTCTTCTCCCACTGTATCTTTTTGCCATCCATGTTAAGAGGGTATAGATTCCTCTCTTACTGTAACTTTCCGTCATTCTCGTTTAGATGGTATTTTCACCGTGAGGTAACTGCAATCCCAGCTTGGGATAATACAAGTATAGTCTGATTTATTTAGATTTGTTTTGCGCTAGTACAGAACATCTATGTCCATAAATTTTCTCATTCAACAAACTGCTTAATTCTTTTAGCAGAAAATGTTACTTTCCTTATGAATGAAAATATCCTGAATAAGTAAAGACTCACAGCTCTTCAAGTATCAAAATACTTTTGGTTGGATCTCTTAGTAATACACCTCACGTATTTGAACAATTTTCACAAAATCTATGAAAAATCGATTCACCATCATACTTCTGCTTATTTACAGATCATATCGCCGTAGTTCCACAAAAATCGGTAAAATGTGTTTTGAAAGCATGTTTCTAACAAATGTTACCTTTCACAAACTTTAATTTTTTTGCTCTTGTTGCCTAAACTTTTGACAGCTACAAAACGTGTTATTGCCACTGGCCTTTTGGATCACTTTTTGTTTGTGGCGCCTCTATTTGTGGCACGTTATCGCAGCACTCAGCATCGCAACGCTCGCTAACACTTTCGCGCGTTTTTTTTTCAAATATATGCGCTGCTTTGCCCACGCTAACCAGTGTAACATACTAATTCGATCGGTGCACTGAGGCGTATACGTAACCAAATTCGATTTTCACGCGATTTGGGTTTTGGTGGTTTTCAGTTCTTTTTTGTCGTGTTGAACAAAATAGGTGTGTATAAATTTCTCTAAAAAAATTTTTTTTTTATCTTTATTTCAGAAATTTTAAGTGCTACCACACAAACACACTTGAAATTTTGCACGAGATTTTGGTTAACAATTTTGAGACTTTCCGTCAATTAATCTTTCTAAGATGTAAATATGATATTTGAAAAGAATTTATCTTTCCAAAATGTTAATATGGTGTTTGAAAAGAAAATCTTATCCCAACTAATAACCAATTAGAAATGTCAAAGAAGTAACTGGCTCTCAGCAATTTATTTAAAAACTATAATTTTTTTGGGGAAAATATTTCAAACAGATTTCTGCTTGTTGATCATATGCAAAATGGCAGCTATTTCATACACAAATGCGCTCTGAACATAAGTGCACACATACTTAAGTGAATACATATCTACATTCAAATAAATAACTGGCATCTAAGCAGCACAATTTATTTGCCGTAAAACGGCTCTTATTTACTTCATGCACTGTCAGGATAACCCTGCCATCAGTTGAATAAATTCCAAATGAATACATTTCTTAAATAATGAGCAGCAGCAGCTAGCACGCATAGCTCACATTTCTGCTTAGTGCTTCAACCATATTGGTGTGTGTCTGTTCGCTTGAAAAGCGGCAGCTGCTGCGTCCAACGCACAGTCATCTATTTCTCAATCTCGGCGTTTCATATTTCAAATGTATATCAGCAGTGGCATAGTTGACAGTTTCCGCTTGCTGATTTAAATTATACAAACACACATACAAATTTTTCAGTTTGCCTTTAATGCAAGGCTCTTTCCTTTGCTAGAAAAGCAAACGAGTTATGGAAAAGATTTCTACGAGTTGCGTATACATATACATAATTTAGTTGTGAACCACAACTGCAGCAGCACATGAATTGAAACTGAGCATAAGTAGCAGCTGCATTAAACTTTTGAAATATTTGAATATGTCTTAAATATCGTATATGCGTTTGTAGCGTGGCCTGAGCTGCGCACATTCTATGGGAGACTTTGTGAATGCTTTGCCATTTACATTTGATGAAATCTGGGAGCATTTATATTGCTTTAATTTTTGTAAATTAGTTATGTTCTATTATGAAAATGAGGCTTAAAAATGTTAATCTATACTCTGACTAGGACACTGGTTAAGACCTTCGCTCTACAGCTTTATATGCTTACATTGGAAACTTATATAAAAATAATCACAATTGTAGTTTGTCTTCGTGCGAACTGCTTAATCTAAAATTATACCCCACTTTTTGACAAAAAATAGTACTATACCCGAAGAACAGGAAGTATACCGCAGTCGTGTATTTTCTCTACATATTATACTTATCAAACAAGCGCAACATAAATTAAAATGAATTTTACGAGTAGCTCGGATTTTTCCCTTACTTTAGTAAGTATTTTTGAATTTTTGGAAACGCCTTGAACACAGCGCCACCTGCGAGTGTTGTTCAATAAAAAACTCTGTACGAACAATAGCTGATGAATCAATAAAGAGACCACACAGATCGTTAGTCAAACTTCGTTTCAAATCGGTATATAAATAAGAATTTCGCTGTTAGTTTTTCTTCTTCAAGGAAGATTTGTGTGAAGATGTTTATGAACTTTTGAAACACCATGAATACTGCGCCACCTACCAGTTATTCTGAAGAAAAAAAGACGATAGCTGATGTATCAATAAAGAAACCCACATAGGTCGTTAGTCAAAATTCCTCTCAAACCGGTATATAAATAGGAACTTAAATATTATTTCGGTATTTTTCACTTCGAAAGAGATTTATTTAAAAGTATTTCTGAACTTTTGAAACGCTTTGAACACAGTACGATCTAACAGTGTTTCTCAAAAAAAAAACTCTGCACGAACAAAATCGTAAACACGAACAGAAAAAAGGCTTTTGAAAATAACAAATTTTCCATTAGAGTAGTACTACCAGATTGCTGAAGGAGATGAAAGGTCATTCGAAAGAGTCTTATTATTAAATATGAAGTCAAACGATTTTTTTTTTACAATGTCATTTCAAAAAAAATGTGTGTCCATTTTTGAGTAAATGTTTTTAGTTACACTCTAAGTATCATTTTATAACAGAAATTTTATTAAAATATTTATTATTAGTTAAGCGCAATAATTCCTCATGATAACATGTCCTCTATGAACTTTCAAGCGTCCGCATTGAAATTTTCGTTTTCTAAACATCATGTCGACGCACAAAGTCTAACAATAGCTAGCATACTTAGAATGAAATGAGAGGAAAGCCGCTGACAAAACGGCATGACAATATCTTCACTCAGCTTATAACAGCGTTTTGCCAAGCGAAATGCGAATACGGCTAAGATCCAGCAATGCTGACAGGCAGCCACAGCAATCGTACAAGTAGAAATCGCAACATAGCGGAATGGCAATGGAGAAATGAAATGTATGGCTTATGGCTCATGAGAAAGGGCAGGCTGAAAGCACTTGGCGGCGTTGGAAAGCGCTTTGAGCAGCATTTGCGGTCGATAGTGCGGTGTGTGCGGTGTGAGTGTATTGGTGGCGGCTGCAAGCGGCTTATGACAGCGCGCGACACTCAGCACTCTGCGCACGGCTCAAGCTGTGACATTGAGGTCAACAAAATTAAAATCCATGCACGCAAACGGTCATGAAGTTTCCGAAATATACAAAGCACACATGTGTATGTATGTATGTAGGCATGTATATATGATATTTATTTGCAGCCATAGGCAAGCGTGCGCGGTTGTGTGCATGTGTTTGTGTGTGTATTTACAAAAGTGTTAAAATCGCGCATAAGCGAAAAAATCACAACACAACCGCTAAATACTGAGCTGAAATGAACGCTCGGATGTGGAGCAGTTATATGAAGCGTAGAATGCTGGAAAAAATTGTAAAAAAGTGAAAATATCAAAGGCGACTGACCATCAACACTAGCTGACGCCAACGAACCGGAAATGGTGCCTTTCGTCGGTTTCGGTGCCACTGCTTTTGTACGGATGTATGCTGTGTCAGCAAAAGCGCAAAAATATATACATTAATAAATATATATATATATACATACACATACTCATATATATGTATGTATATATTTTAATTAATTTTGTTTTACATGAATTAAAGAGACTAAAGGGACGGTGAGAACGTTTTATGAGTTGCTTTCGCACTTGGATGTTTTGGTTTACTGATTGATTTTATGTAGATAACCTCTAAAATATTATGGAAAATGGTAGTGGCATTATGGAAAATGGTGAGGTGACGAAAAGTAGAAGAGTGTGTAGAGGGGAAGCGTGATGAAACCGATTATTATTTGACCCGATCTCTAACCGGACATAACTGCTTTAGAGAACAGCATTACAAATATGAATATGACGATGCGAATCACTTTCTCTGTAAATGAACGTGGTCCATGTTCTTCTCGTGTTAGAGTATCAACAAATAAATAGCGGAACTAAAGGAACTTAGAAGAGCTGCTCACTCCTTTCCTTATTAACCCTTTCAGTGATTCTATGCCATATGGCATAGCCACTTTTTGAAGCCCATTTTAGGTCATAATGCGTGTGGGTATACTTTTTTATTAATTTTGAATTTTTCTTTGAAGTGTTAAGTATAATTAAATTTAAAAAAAAGTTGATTGATGGACCCCACACATTGTTATATTTCAGAGAGCAAGCGTTCCTCGTGAGATTCACAATTTGCAAAAAAAGAACATGTTATTTTGTTAAATAAAATTGTTAATTTGTTAGATTTTTGTAATTAATTTAGTAGATAAACATTGCCTTAGTAATTTAGGAATAAATTAGATCCGAAATATAGTTCAATAGAGCTGCCCGATTTTTTTTATTTCATACTATGCCATATGACATAGATTTTTCCCAAAGGAAATTTTTTACTTTGTTGTATAAGTTCATATTGACTAGACGTGTTGACAATGCCTAATAAACTAAACACCGAAGAAGTTAAAAATATTTTAATTAGTTTTGATAACTCAAATATATCTGATTTTGATGATGAGAAGAAGAAGAAAATAGTGTTTTGGAGTCACTATTGCAAACTTTAAATGGTAGAAATAACAATGCCTTCTTGATCGAAGAGTTAACTAATCCGGATGGGAATACTGATCAATTTGAGAAAAATTTGGATGTAGGAGATGATTTGATGGATTTGGAAGATGCCTCGGATCCACCATTCAAAAAAATTATTTCATATAGATGGGCAAAGACAGAATGGAATACTCCAATCTCAGGATTTTCAGAAAGTTATCCCAACCAAGATGTAAAAACTCCTGTTTCATATTTTCTAAAGTACTTTCCCTATGATTTTATTGACACTATTGTTCAGGCAACAAATCAAGCCTCACTTATGAAGAGTGGAACCGCTGTTAATGTTGAGAAAGAAGAGATTCTGACATTAATGGGGTTGGAAATCATTAATAGGACAATCGGATATCCTCGATTACAAAAGTGCTGGGCTGGTGCTACTGAAATACCAGCCTTTCGTAAACACATGCCAAAAAAACGGTTTCATATAATACGCACTTGTCTAAAGTTTTGCATAGAGAGGAACTCAACCGACAAAATTTTTAAAGTTCGTCCACTTATAAATACATTTCCGAAAAGATCTTATGATATTCCAAAAGATGAAAACTGCTGCTGTGATGAAATGATGATTCCATGCAAATCGAAAACTGGATTGAAGCAGTATATGCCTAAAAAGCCCATTAAATGGGGAATAAAAATATTTTGCCTATGTAGCTCAAATGGAATTGTTTATGATCTGGAAATATACCAGGGAAAAAACACAATTGTTGGAGACTCAAAGTTAGGTTTTTGTTCGGATATTGTTATTCATTAATGTAAAACTATTCCGGAAAATAAAAACCACAAGATATTTTTTGATAACTATTTTACCACTATAAACTTAATAATATATTTGCGAGGAAAGGGAATATGGGCAACAGGCACCATACGAGGAAACAGAATTGGAAAAGCTCCCTTAAAACCAGAAAAGGATTTAAAAAAGTTAGGAAGAGGTAGCTATGACTATTGCATTGAAAGAAACCAAACCATTATCGTTTTGAAATGGCTGTGTTCAATTGGCTTCGTCCATTTATGGTGATAAAGACACAAAAGAGGTCACCAGATTTTGTTCTGAGCAAAAGAAAAAGATCGTTGTATCACAGCCTAACGTTATAGCTGTGTATAATAAATATATGGGAGGAGTCGACAAGATGGACTTTTTGCTATCTTTGTATCGAATTTCTATTCGGACAAAAAAGTGGACCCTTAGAGTTTTCGACCATTTTCTGGACTTAGCAGTATGCAACTCTTGGTTAGAATATCGCAATGATTGCGAAAGTAATAACATAAGAAAAAAAAGATCAAATGGATTTATTAGCGTTCCGGAATGATGTAGCTGATGGATTGCTGGCATTGGCGACAGTTCAAAGTGTCGCACGAAAAAGGGGAAGACCCAAGCAATCGGAGGACTTAGACCATTCTAGCACTCCATCAACTTCGAAATCAAGACCTTCATGTGAAAGGGCACCTTCAGGTTCGATTCGTTTCGATGGTATTCAACATTGGCCTGAGTATACACCTGTAAAACGTATATGTAAAGTACCAGGATGCAAAAGATATTTCAGATACTTGTGTGCAAAATGTATCGTTCATCTCTGCATTCCAAACGGGACCAGAAATTGCTTTAGATTATACCATGAAAAGTGATGTAAGTTATAGATTTTTTTCTTTATTTGAATTTGTTTCATATTATTTCTTTTTTTTCAGAGAACTATACAGATGCAGAAGTACTCTTGAACCAGAAATTGACAATGATTTCCTATTGTTTATAGTTTTAGTTACAATGAACTCTTATTTTTTATAGTTTTTTGCGTTTGCTTATGTTTAAGTTTAAAAATAATAATTTTAATCCAATAAAAACCACAATTTTAAAACAGAATTGAAAACTTATATATCTTATTTTTTTTCTTTAAATAGATTCAATGCCATATGGCATAGTGTCCAAAAACCACTTTTGCAGAAAAAATGTTAAAAAATTAGCTTTGATTATTCATAAAGTGGGCTTAAGTATATAAAAAAACTAAAAAATATATTTTTAAAACCAAAAACAAAAAAGAAGCCCCGAAAGGGTTAATTTCTCACGAGACCTGATCTTAACATGTGTGAAAGCGTATTAGAGAATGGACTGCACCAGCTCTAAAAGGGTAAAAAAGAAATAAATGCTAACGCAAAGAGAGAGACCGATATGGAAGAAGGAGAAGATCGAAAGTCGGCAACCACTTCCACGACAGTTAGGTGTAGGTAATAGGAACGTAGCCGTATTTTTATCCAAGAAAAGACTATCTGTCAACTTGAGAAAATTTTTCAAAATTATGTGAGGAATATTTTCTGCTGCTACAACAACAACAAGAAAAACGTTAATTTCGGTTGTACTGAAGCTATAATAGCCGCCACAAATAAAAAAGATTCGTTGCAAGTTTGCTATTGTGGTTCGGCATCAGTCGTTCTGACAAATGAGCAGATTCTTAATGGGAAAAAGACGGGTGCAGAACTTCAGATCGATATCACAAAATTGAGGGACTAGTTCGCATATTTACAGACGGACTGACAGACAGGCGGACATAAAATCCACTCATTTTGTTGTGCTAATCATATAATAGTGTCTCTGACGTTTTTCTTTGGGTGTTACAAAAATTGTGGTAAACTTGACCTGTTCAGTCTATAATTACAACGAAAAAGACATGGGCGTAAGGCCAATCGGCTGAAGCTTGATATAACGAAATGCCTAATGACGGCTTGTAAGCAGAATTGCCGGTTATAAGTGACGGCGCTAAAGGTTTTGTATGTATGCATAAATGCTGCTTCGCAAGTAATTCTTAACTAAACAACTCTTTAGCATAGACACAAACCAATTTCAAAATTAAGTAAAAGATGAAAAAAATCTTAAAGAAAAATCATTTAGCATAGACACAAACGAATTTAAATTTAACAACAAATGCCGCCACTATCTCGCTTTTGTCCAGAAATTGGTTTTTGCCTGTATTCGTATTTGCCTTAGAGAGTTCTATAGAATAATTCAGGTTTTAAAATAGTCAGTTTCAGCATTGTCTATTTTAATTGGTAGAATTCAACATTTTCTACTTTATCAGCTGCTTCATTTAACTTTTTATTACTAAAAATTTTTCATTTATACGTAAATATGCAGATTTTGAGACAATCTAAAATTAAAAAACAAGTCACTTTATATGATAACCGACTTGATTTCACTTGAATATGATAGTACCTTCGGAAATCTCAGTGTCATTTTCCATTCACCGTTCAGAATTAGAGATCAGTATATCCCGAAATATACAGAAAGCGTTGAGAAAGTAAACTAATTTATACCAAACTGCGTTTAGAATACAAATCTGATATCTAAAATCTTATCTAAACTCTTTCAAATGATAATTTCTATTCGTATGTGTAAACACCAAAGACTTCACATTTTAGTCCATATAAACTGACTATATCCACTCAGAGCGCTCTAAAAGGCAAAAAAAAGAAGCTAACTAACGTCGTTGTACTTAAAACCCCACTTCCGCACTTTACTTTACTCTCTGCTATATACCAACTGCTCCTTCGCTGGCTGCTTAAAATAGAAATATGTCCTTCCGCTAACGCATATGAGCAAAAATAAATACTATGGCAGTGGAAGGAACTAAAGCACATTCAAATGACTGCATGGCAAGACAAAAGATAAGCACAAAACGAGACTATAACAATTAAAAGAAAAGTAACAATGCGAAAGAAAAGTGACGCAGAAATACGTCGTTGGGAAAGAGAGAGAGAATTGCTGTAGTTTCACATCTAGCGTATAGCATATATATAGTAAATACATATTATATGGCGCTTTGTTTTGCATTTTAAATGTGCAAATATATACATATATATATTATATACATATGTGATATTTTATTGTGCGAATTTCGTTTCTCCTCATTGCTGTGCCAACAAATGTTACGTATTCGCAGCGGGCGCCACTTGTGCTTATGAGACATTGAAGTGTTGCAAACACAGCTGCATTTCTCATTTAGTGAAGAATGTAAATTTTAGCAATTTTACACAAATGCATCTTTTGACGAATTGCTGCTTTATTTTTTTTATAATTAATATTTTAAAGTTTACATGAATACTTTTAGTTTGCTTAGTGGAAATGTGAAAGTAGACAGTGAAATGAAAGTATGAAAGTATAAAAATAAAATAGGAAATTTTTTTTCTATGTAATAAGAGGAGCTATGGAAGGGTTATTAGCAGATATTTTCTCTTATTTTATCAGCGATTAAACTTCTTGTTAAAGAACAGAACAATTTATGATATCCTTAAGCGGAGCTTCCGTTCGAAAACTCAATCAGTATGCTCAAATTTAAAAATAAAAAAGGTTATTATATTCTTTTTAGGATTACTTGAAAGAAATTTTTAAGCTTAACATATTAAATTTTGCGTACGTGCTTTGCCAACCATATACATACATATACATATATCTGACATACTGACCTACAAACTGAATGATCCCATACTTGTATAGAAAACTTTTTAATTTGAAAAGCTATCAGCCCGAAATTTGGCATAGATAATTATGCAAGATATCACTAAATTGTTGAGATCGGATAACTATGCATCTAGCTGCCATACAAACTGCCGCTCAAACTTAAGATGCAGATCTTTTTATACATTCATGCTACGCAAAATGCATCTGTGAAGGGTATAAAATCTTCCGTGCAGCCAAAGTTAGCATTTTTTCTTATTTTATAGTCGTTCTGCGTGCCACAATTAATGTTGCGTATACGTAACGACATCCCCATCACAAGTTACAGTAGCTTTTATTACTTGATGAGCTAATATTTCCCGTGCCACTTAACATTTTCCAACGCACATTTAGTAAATGAACGCTAACACGCGAATGCAATGAACTTAATCACTGCAGTAAATTTATGATGTCGCCTAAAATCAACGACAATGTACACAAAAAGCGGCTGAAAATGTGCTTTCGCTGCTCGTCTTGTCATCCAAAGACATTCATTGTGCAGAAAATAAAACCTATCTTGCAAAAAAAATATATTTATTTGCACATACATATATAAAATATACGTAAAACACTTAAAGCAAGACAATGCGCTAAATTAATTATTCAATTACGGTGCGGAAAGCAGGCCAACAGCTGCATGTAATTGCAGCGCCACAAAAACAAAGAAGATTAATAAGCCTCATATATGTCGTGCATGATTCAAGCAATCGATCTTCGGCTGCTCAGTTGCTTTTGCACCTGCTGTGCGGCGTGTGCGAAATTACGGCAATTTTTCACAGCTGTCGGCGTGCGGAGTTTACGACCATAACCCTTCTGCGCGCCCGCCATGGCGGCTAATCAATGTCTTAACGCGGCAACTGTGAAGTTTTTAATAAATATTTGCTTTCGTTCAAGCATAGCCAAGCTTTAATTATTTATTTGCTTCCTTCAAATATGACGAATTGTGACGTGCCAAAGCTGACGGTGTCGATTGCAGCCCTGAACATGTGAAAAGGCCAAAGAAAATCGTTAAAGCACAAAATTCTTGTTGTCGTTGTTGTTGTTGTGTGTAGTTGTGCTGTGTTTGTGGAAGTGGCAGTTGTTGGCAGAATTGTGGCCTTTCGTGTTGCTAAATATACGTGCATACTTAATTACATACATGCATACAAACACATACTTACATATATGAATACACGTACTTTTATACAAAGAAACACATAATTATATATGTACATATAGACACACTCTTCCACACATACATATATAGAGACACATTCTCACATACAAACAGCCACATACTTATGTAAGCGCTTTCAGTTAAAAATTTATACAGCTTTGTTACCCACTGTATTTTCGTGTTCGTCTATGTGTGTGTGTGTGTAAAGGACACTGTGGCATGCATGTTTATCGATTTTTTTCTGTAAATTTTGCGCTCTTTACTGCTTTTGTGCCGCTTGCTTTGCGCCCATTGCTGTTGACCATCACCTCACACGACGCTCTGTGCTTTATTTGGCTGTACCGAAATGTTCTGTTTGCGAAGACTGAAGTGGCAGCGTATTTTCATCAATTCAATAAAATATTTTACTGCAAGCTACATTAAACCGTTATAAAAGATTTTTATATTGTTTACAACAGAAAGACGTCATTTGTACTCAAACTCTAATTTTGTTGTAATTTGATTTTACAGTGAGGGAGGTGAAGTGAGAAGTTCTGTACAACTTGTTTGTCAAACGGCAAAATCGATTATGAAAGGTTTTGCATAATAAATTTTAGTTTTCTTGTATCTGACCCCATATCAATTGAATTCACCATACAATTCACTGTGGTTTTTAGTTTAATACTATTCTTAAAAGCAAACCTCGATTCATCAAGTTGCTTAAAATATAAGTGAACCATGTACCGCTGTGGGCAAAAAACAGTAAGACTTTTTAATTTTCGATTAACTGTCAGAGATCTTACTGGTATCGTTAAAATGCCGGAAGTGTCAGTAAAAACCATTTTGAATCATTTGGGCATAAGAAACGTGAAAGCGAAAAAATCATTAAAATTTTTCGAAAAACTGAGTCGCGTTTTCGTCCTAGAAACAATGCTTTCCGACTGACAGGATGTCACGAAACGTATTATTACTGACAATGAGTCTTGGATATATGCTTACGACCCGGAAACAGATAATCGATGGGCCGAATATCATGTGAGCCTAAGCCGAAAAGACCACCTCAAAACAGTTCAAAAATCAAGGTTATATTGACAGTTTTCTTCGATTGTCGAGGTGTGGTCACTCTGAATTACATCCGACCGACCAAACTGCCAACAAGGAATACTATTTGAGTGTATTGCGCAAAGGTATTCGTAAAAAGAAGCCGACAACTCTTGGTTTTTGCACCACGATAATGCACCGTCGCATACAGCATTGATTATTCCTAAGTTTTTCACCAAATTTCCGCGTGGCCTCTGAAATTTACTTTAAGAACCATTTCGAGGATTCCAAAGGGAATTTCTTTAGGGGATATGACATACATTTTGAAGAATAAATTAAGAATTTTAAAATTATCAACAAAGTCTTACTAGTTCTTGCTCATAGTAGTAGTTTTGCTTTGTTTAGATTTAGCTATCAAAAAACCAGTTTGTGAGGTCATGTATTCGTAAAAAATATATATTAATAAAAAAAAATATGTAAAAATGAGTTTTTAAGCACCGCTTTAGGCAAAGTCAAGTTTTCAAGCGTTCCAAATTAATCCTATTATGTAAGGCGACTAGCTTGAGTATACTCGTAGAAGAAACTATGTAACCGTAAGACGAAATTTACATTATGCTTCAAAAGCAGATCCAACTGATATTTCATGAAATAAAACCCAAAAAAAGAAGAGTTGGCAACATGAGATGCAACTGATATTTTTATAAACAAAACTCAAATACTTAGATTTTTTAAATTTTTAATTTACAAGTAATAATTTGTGTTTGTCCACCTATTTTTCATTTGTACGAGGTGTGTTCAAAAAGTATAGCGAATTTTGAATTTTCGCGGGTTACGTATATTCGAATTTCGAATTTTTTGTGGCATTCATTTAATTTTTGACAGCTGCTTTGCTTGCATGTGTTTTGGATCGTCTTCGATTTTTACCCATTCAAAAAAATGGATCAAAGAATCTGTATAAAATTTTGTGTGAAAAACGAAATTAAGTGCGCGGATGCATTCCGAATGTTGACTGTGGCATACGGAGAAGCTACCTTGGACCGAAACAACGTTTATCGGTGGTACAAAATGTTCTCAGAAGGCCGAGAAAATGTGAACGACGAAGAGCGTGCCGGACGCCCGAGCACTTCAACAACAGACGAAAAAATTAATGAAGTAGAGAAAATGGTATTGGGCAATCATCGAATCATCGTTAGAGAAGTTGCTGAGGACCTAAACATATCGATTGGCAAGTTATGCGCAATTTGCGAGAAGCAATCCGCCAGAAACGCCCGGATTTGTGGAAGAACAAATATTGGCTCTTGCACCACGATAACGCCTCTGCTCACACATCGTTGCTTGTGCGCGACTTTTTGGCCAAAAACAACAAACTAATGATGCCGCAGCCACCGTATTCCCCAGATCTGGCCCCCTGTGACTTTTTCTTGTTCCCTAAACTGAAGAGGCCCATGAAAGGACGACGTTACGCTTCTCTTGACGAGATAAAGACGGCTTCGAAGGAGGAACTGAAGAAGATAAAAAAAATGATTTTTTGAAGTGCTTCTAAGATTGGAAAAACCGTTGGCACAAGTGTATAATATCTCAGGGGGATTACTTTGAATGAGACAAAATAGATATTCATGAATAAATAAATAATTTTTGAAAAAACACAAAATTCGCGATACTTTTTGAACACACCTCGTATTCTAAATTGTCTGTATTTTTCGGTATTGTGTTAATAATAGAGATATGAAAGACGGAACACTTTTATGACCAACTTTAACCATAGTTATATTATTAAAATTATAATATTTTATATTATTAATATTATAATACAAATATGATACAATTTTTAAATTTTTGTTAAGTGGCAACACTATTTTGTGGCAACACTGATTTAGGTAGTTATGTGCTTTCAAATCGCACTTAGGTATTTTTTGTCTATATTTGCTTTTTGTTATTTTTTAAATGAACAATATATAAAGGTGGCATCCTTGTACCAATTTACTTGCAAATTTAGTCTAAATATTTAGATAAAAATTTAAATTTTACATTTGAGGTTTTAAACGAATACCTATTTAATTGAATTTAAAAAGAGGTGGCAACACTGTTTTAGTGGCAACGCTACTTTAAGTAGTTATATTTCTTCAAATCGCACTTATATATCTTTATATATTTTCGTTGTGTTATTTTTTAGTGAACAATATGTTAAGGTGGCATCCTTGTATCAATTTGTTTGTAAATTTAGTCTAAATGTTTCGAAAAAAATTAAATTTTATACTTAAGATTTTAAACGAATACCTATTTAATCAAATTTAAAAAAAGGTGGCAACACTTATTTTCATGGTTATGTTCTTTCAAATTTTTTAGTAAAAAAGTGTGACAACTCATTTAACCTTTTCCTGTAATTTCTGTGGTTAAAAAGTATGGCATCCCCATTATAATCTTTCTCAATATCATCTTTACAATGATGACATGATATTTGTCAATTCGACTTCAATAATAAAGATATGTATATGTATAGTATATGCAAAAGTTCAAAAAGTAGATGCATATAATATCGAGTAAACGCTGATGAAACGAGACCTCTGTTTCTTTCTTGTAAAATTTTTCAATCAGTATATATGTATGTAGATTATGTAATCATTGATATATTAATCATATGATCAGATTTTTGATCCCTGTATGAGCTTTTCATGGAGTTTTTTTTTAGCTTTATTGTTTATACACTGCTCTTGTTATACCCTAAATATATCACATTATTATAATTTAAAACTGGAACTCACGCGAAAGGTAGAAGACCCTACAAAATTTATATATAAATGATCAGCTTGACTATTTGAATCGATTTAGTCATGTCCTTCTGTCTGTAAATATGTGAACAAGCTTCTTAGTTTTTGAGAAATCGGTCTGAAATTCTGCACACGTCCTTTTCTCTTCAAGAGGCTGCTTATTTATGGGAATTGTCCGTATCGGCGTACTATAGCACGTAGCTGCCATAGAAACTGAGTGATCAAAATTAAGTATTTGTAAGAAAAACTTTTTTATTTGACAAGATATTTTTACGAAATTCGACATGGATTATCTCTCAAAGCAAGGTTTAAATATCCGAAGAAATTTTCCAGATGAAACCGTTATGGTATGTACATAGCTGCCATATACTAAACAAAATGATCGGAATCTAGTGCATCTATGGAAAACTTTTTCATTCGAAAGGATATCTTCACGAAAGCTTCTTATTTTTATTTCATTCGTCTTCTTCTTTCATTTTACTTCATTTAATTTCAGTGCTTTATTTTTCGTTTAGTGTGCTTTGAAAATATGAAATATTACAAGCGACTGAAATAATTGTTGCGTGACATGGTCAAGTACACTAAAAAAATGTCAGCAACAAAACAAATATATACTATAGTAATTGTTCCTGTGCCTATCGTGCTTTTGATCTCCCGCTGACCGCCTGTGCGCACCTGCTCCAGCGGCTGCCTGACGTCGAAAGTCAAAATTTAATTAAGAATAAAGCGCACTGTGGCGCACTCAGCAGCGCACAATAGCCGAAGTAATGAGCGACACGAAAACGTTGGGCTATTTCAAAAGCACAACAAACAGTACCACGAAAAAAACGGTGCTACTCGCATTTTAGGCGCTTTAATTGTTAGCAGGTGTGGCCAGCAAGCAAACTATTGTTTCGGTGATGCTCTTATTATTCGCATGTCCTTTGGCTTGCCGAGTCGTGAGCTTGCAGTGCTCCGCACAAATTGCTCGAAATGTCGCGAGATTGAGTACATAAAAGTTTGCCATTTGTCATGTGCATTGTTCGCCTTCATTGCTCTACTTACCAGCAGCGGCAGCAGCGTACGCGGAGGTACAGATACGAGTGCGCCTATAATGTGGCACTTGATATAGGAAAAGCAAACTTTTGCACGCATTGGTAACAAACACACATATCCTTAACAATGTAAATATGGGCTGAACACACATACGCATACACTCACACATACATACATACATTCGCATATACATATATAAATACACATGCTGTTGTATTTAAGTAGCCTGCATATGGCGCATTGCAGCCACATCCGTTGTCATTACCGCTAAGGTTGCCATTACCGTTACAACAACAAATACGAACAGCTTCGCTTCACAGCACTCACACGCGCACACTTTCTTGTGTGCTATATTTATATTACTTTACATACAAATTCATTGCTTGGCACGTGACTGCGGTTAGCTGACACCAGCCTGTTCGATTCACAGCACCGCTTCTCAAGCCTGCCTTCAGCTATTTTCCCATGCATCTTACTGCAGGTTAGCACTCTCGTATAAAGTATGTTTATTCTATCCATTTTTCTTTTATCGCATATTTCTGCTTTGCTTTGTTTGCGGATACGTGATTTACTTTTATGTTCAGTAGTTTACTTTGATCGAATGGCAAGTAAATAATGGACAGCTTTATATCTTGTCTTGACCTCCTGACCTCTTCATTCATTATGTAATTGAGTTCAACCACTTAATTCTCAAGTAATAACACAAGGATTTGAAGTGTCGATTGAAAGTCTATAAGTTGTGAGGATATTACTTATTATATAACTGAGAAACTGAAAATTGAAAACAAGCGAATCCTTTTCTTCCTGCTCAGAGCGTCCGTCTAATGTGGACTACCCATTGTGGCAGTGAATCGTAAGATATTAAGCAACTTCTTGTGCTCAGCGTAGTTCGAGCATCCCTACGACGTGTTGTAGTGGTAGTAAGCCTAAGAATTTTACATAATATTTAGTGTTGAAGTTTTCTGCAAAATGGTGTGAATAATCTTCCTAGTTTAGAACACCTTGGAATTTACGTTTTTACTCAACCAAAACATCTATTTTGTATTGAAATTAGTGGCCTCATCTGTTTCATTATGTGTGCTGTACGTTTAGATAGGTAGGGTGGTAAAAATGCTAATTTCTCCTGAGGTCACGAAATATCTCATTTGGACAGCAAGGGAAGCTTGTCCCTTATAATGCCTAAAACTTCTAGTTATGGATCGAAAGAACCATCGCTTATCGACAAAACGCTTGGAACCATGTCAATTCCAATCAATTCGCTGTGTTCGTAAAATGTATGGTACCTAAGAGGTATCAACTTTAGTCTGGCGAAAGCTGCACAGTGAAGGAGAAAATGTTTAGATGTTTCCACTTCCTCATTGCAAAATTGATGAGACGCGTCCTCTAAAATCTGGAACGGACAGTACTCATTTATAACGCCTATCATTGCGTTGATGTGAGCCTTTCTAAAAGATAGCGGTTCAATGGACTTTTTTGTTTCACTCTGGGTCAGAAAGCTTGCTGACCAATGCTTTCTAAGCTCCCACAAGGTCCAATTTCCAACGTGGCCAGACTCGCAGAAAAGTTTAATATGGAGATAGATTGATACTACTACTCAAGGTCTCTTAGCGAGTTCAAAGCCTTTATATCAGTTTAGTAGTAACTCAATATATCTATCTCAAGCTATCGAAGTGGATAAAACTCACTAAAAGAAACCACACTTCGTAAAAGTATAATACATCTGCTGCTACTTTGATGGCTATCATTTCTACTTGAAAGACACAACAGTGGTCTTGCGTCTCCTGGAACGGTCTATCCGAAGCTCGTTGCACTAGACGTTTATGCGATAGTTTCTATAGTTTGAATTTCATTTTTATGAATTTTGACATCACAACTGATAAAACTGATATATGGAAACTACCATAAAAACTAAGCTGTGACTTGAGTTGAGAATAAAAGAAAGGCAATTAATGATATGCCGAAAGGGGAGAAAAAATTGTTAGTTTGTTGAGCAATGCATAACACGTTTCTTCGAAAACAGGTAAGCTACTATTTTGGCTCCTCGTCCTGTCGAATTAGGTTGTTTGTTAACATTCCAAAATTGGAAAAAGTGGTGGTCTAGGCGTTATGGAAAGTTAAGGGCGACGGAGCAGTTGAACTGCCTATTTTAAAATAAGCGTGATACAGGAAAAAAACATAGCAAATGGTTTTTTCGACAAAATCAATCTAGTCTCCTTCTGCTTCAATACCGCTTTTTGCTCGGTCCAAAAGCATGTCGAACTAGTGTTTTAGCTCGTTGGCCGGTATACCATCAGTATGCCGGTGCAAGCCTTTTGAATGACGGTACGTCTGCGTAACGCTTTCCTTTCATGGGCAAAACCATTTTTCCGAAAAGCAAGAAGTCGCACGTTACCATATTAGCTGAATACGGGATGTGGTTAATGGTTAAAATGTGATTTTTGGTCAAATAAACTTATTTAATGATGTCCTTCAAATGTTTGATTCTGAGCAATTTTTGGTCGTCAGTCAATTTGTGCGGAACAAACCGTGCACACACCTTTCGTAAGCCCAAATGTTCAGTCAAAACGCTGTAAATCGATGTTTTGGAAATGTTCAATACCACTTCCATGAATTTCAATGATGATTTCGGCTGATTTTTGATGAATTCACGCACAGTTTCGATGGAATTTCCTGTAATCACGGATTTTGATTGGCCCACATCTTGATCGTCATTTATGTCCTCACGACCACTTTGAAAACGTTGAAACCACTCGTGCACTCTGCTACGGAATAGGCAATCATCGCCATAAACTTGTTTCATCAATTGAAAAGTTTCGGTAAAAGTTTTACCAATTTTAAAACAAAATTCAATGTTGGCTCTTTGTTCGAAGCTCTTAAACCGCAATAACTTCACTTCCAATCCTGGGGAAATATCATGAAATTTTCACTGGACAATCGATAAAGATAGCAGATTCTAACGCACCAGTCGACATATAGATGGCGCCACCAGGGGGCGCTCGATTCAAAAAGTCCTGTTTACTTTGGAAAGCACCTTCTCCATTAAACGCATTCTACATAAGCTAAACTAATTGGTCCTTTTGATCCATGTCACCGCCGCATTAGTATATAAAAATCGAAAATATTTAGCGCTCTTGGGATTTAAGTCCAAATTTATCTTACTTCCAGTCCTTGAATATATATTTAACAGCAATTCTAGAGGTGTCGATTTCAATAAGTTTTCCAAATATCTATACGGGTATTTATTTCACTGACTTTATACAGTCATACTGGTGGTATTTAATTTGTATTATTATTCATATAATAAACTATTGAATACAGTGAAAATTGTATTTACGAATAAAGGTGAAAACGTTTTTGTCTTTATAAGAATCCAAGGAATTGTACTTGAGATTTAATTTTGAGTATGTTCAAACAAATAAATGTTATTGGAAAAAATAAGGAATTCAAGGCTGCTTTCTCAATGTTTGGGTACCAGCCTTTCTGTCCAATAAATATAGTTGTCCGCTTAATAGATTGGATTTAATAAACATCAACAAATTGTGAGACCGGCCAATGAGCATGGGTAATGAAGATGTCCGCTTAATAGAGCGTCAATTTAATAAAGCTTTCACTGTACCTTTTTTATTTATGAATTGTTCTTACTATCCTATCTTCTAAGTTGGTTCCAACTGGACACAGTATGCTGAGTTTTGCTAAAATCGTTTCAGTAGTTTTAGGAGTCCAACACGGATAAACAACGTGACACGTAATTTTTATATGTAAAGATATGCTGTGAACTCAAATAGAAGCACTTTGATCGTCTTGCAAAATTAAAGGGTGACTCAATCGCATAAATTTTCATGCCAATAAAGAACCAAATATGTTCCTTCAATCACATAATATGGTTTGGCGGATCCAGCTGTGGTCATTTCTCTAAATTTATTAATTTTATAATGAACAAAGAATCTATAATTAGTACAGATTTAGCAAGTTCTGCTCGACTATCCGAATATCGATCAATACCGTAATATTTGCAAAAAAATTTTCTTTTTGTAATAAAAAACCGACTTAATTTATTTCACTTGAGCATAATCCAAACATTTTAGAATTGATTTTATTATAGTAAATTATATTATTATACCTAATTTTTGAAAAAAGAATGTGTCTTTACTGATGCTCAACTTAAGCTTCCATAAAACTCGTGTTTCCCAATAGTTTTAAGTAAACACAAATGGTAGACACATACATACATATGTATGAGAGCATTCACTGCAACATTATGTCGCTGCACATATTCATATATAAATACTGAGCTAACTGTACATTACTTAGCTGCTTATTTATTTTCTCAAGATTGACAATATATTTTGCCCCATCTGCATATCTAAGCGATAGATCAATGTCGCCTGGGTTCAGTGCAAGGCATTTATCACATAGCTTAAAGGGCAACAAGGGCAGTCAACAGCAATATACAAAACATATAATACAAGTATAGATATTGTACAAACAGATACTCGCAATAATTGTGTATATATTGTACTGTTCAATGCAGATCTTAAGAAAGCAGAAAGCAATTGTAACCGATAAATCGCTGAAGGCAACAGCATTGAATATAAATCTTGTAAAATCAAAGAATTTTCTTAAAATAAATAAAATACTGAATAGTAAAGAATGTTTTTCTTAAAATATTATTTAAAATATATACTTGTGTATTTATGTAAATAATGGAACAAGTTTTAAATTAAAAACTGCAATTTGATTGTGTAAGTTGTATATACAATTATTAGCAGAGCCGACAAACTTTGCGCTGAATCTTACTTGGTGATTTTTTGTGTGTTTGAAGAGGAATTTCACTTAAGAAAAAAACAAAAATAATCTTAATTTAGAAAATTTAATATACTTGAATAATAGGTGATTTTAAAATTTTGCATTGATCTGGCGGTGAGGAATATTTTTGTTCTTAAAATTCTTTTAAACAAGAAATCACAAAAAAATATCTTATCAAGATAGATGAATAGAAATAATGAAAGACTAGTCAAAGTTTTAGTTTTTAACAAAATGTTGGATTCTCAAACAAGAGTAGTTTTTTTTTTGACAAAAAATATAAAAATAAAATATTAAAAAAAAAATTTTTTTCTTCTTTACTTTCGATATACAAAATATTCGATATATGGGAAATCATTTATGTTTATGAAATTCCTAAATGGATATAATACCTCCTGTAAAATTACAATGTATTATAATGGATATTCACCCTCGAAATACACTATATTTTTGCAATCAAGTTAACTTCAGCACCTTAATCACTAATTATGCTCAATTTATCAACACATAGAGCTAATTAGCAAGTATTCTAATTAACTCGCCATTCAATTCTGAAGTATTTTAAGAACAAAAACACAATAGCTACTTTACAAAAACTTGAATTCGATTGTTCAGTTTACTTGACTGCTATATGGTATAATGATTCGACAAATAAGCAGCTTCTTGGGGAGAAAAGGACGAGCGCAAAATTTCAGACTGATATCTCGAAAACAGCATTTATATACATGTTTTATAGGGTCTCCGACATTTTCTTCGGGCTGTTACAAACTTCTTGGCAAACTTCATATACCCAGTTCACGGTATTAAGAGAAGAAATCGGTTGTTTAGTTAGAAAACGAAACGTTATCGAACGAATGAGCAAGAAAACAAAATCCGCACCAGTTTTGTGGAATTGTCAGATCATCAGTAATTATTATCTCAGGAATTTTATTGATGGTTAAAGATGCTCAGTTGGGCTGGTTTGGGCTATTTTATGCCTCAATTGCTTCGTTTTATTGACCTGCTTCAACGTAAAATAAGTCAAAATTGGTACGTATTAATTTATATTGTAAATTATTGTTAAATCTTAATTGTTATTTTAAATGCTACTGAATTATAAATAAGAAGGGAGTACGATTATGTTTGGCGAACTTTGCAGTGAAAATTTTCAATAGTTTTTAAAACCAATGTTTAAGACATCTTCTTAATTTAGTCCGCAGTAATTGCTAATTGACTCAATTAAAAAATAGTCTGAATAAAAAATTAATTGCAGAACTGAATATGTATGTATGTCAACTGGGGTAGTCACAAGCGCTTGGATTATGCAATACGGCCTGAGAAAGACAAGATTTTGTAATAGAAAAACAGCGCAGAGATTTTTGTGATTGCAAGACATAGCTTTGTAAAGAGAAAATATGCTATAATTTAGAGTTTTTCATGTGTCGATAGTGATCATGTGAAAACTTTTTACGATCCTGGTACAGTTGTCGAAAATATCAGTAAAACAATACAAAACGTTAATTTCGGTTGCACCGAAGATATAATAGAAGAATATAATTTCTTAGAATAACTTTTGATCGGTCAGCTTGTATGACGGCTATATATATGCTATAGTGTATATCAGTGATTCAGTTAAATGAGCAGCTTGTTAAAAACTTCGTGGTAAACTTAATATACCCTGTTCTGGGTACAAAAATAGAAACCGTCAGATTGAACCGTGACATACACAAAAACCCATTTGGTATCGTTTAAATAAGGTTGAATATAAAAGCAGCTCGATCTGCGAATAACGCAACAACTCGGATCAATTTCTGGAAGGATGTAATGCTGTTGAAAAGTAGGTCACTTATGACAATGTTAGTCGAAAACGGTCGTGGTCGAATCGCGATTAGTCGGCAGTAGCAGGAGTCATTGTCGAAAAGGATTTGCTCTCTGTTGGGTGTCATAGGCAGGGGATTTTTTACTATGAGTTGCTCCGCTACAGCTAAACCCTTCGGCTCAAGGGAAACTTTTGAAAATAAATTGCTCCAGTGTTTTGTCTTTCTATAAGCGTAATATCATGAAAGAACTTAACTCCATAATGATGACAAGTTATCATAATAAATAAAATTTTTTGCAAAAATAATAGATTTTCTGTTTACTAGATCTTATACTTATACATATCATGTCACATATATCAATCACACTACTAAGTATACGATGTTCGTAAGACCCATACAGAAGCGTCGAATAGTTTAATGAGTATATAACTAAATGATCAGCCTGACGATCTGAACTGATTTGTGCAGGTCCGTCTGTATATACGCGAACTAGTTCTTCGGTTTTTGAGATGTCGGTCTGAAAATTTGCACACGTCTTTATCTCGCCAAGAACCAGCTCATTTGTCGGAACTGCCAATATCGCAGGCACTAAGTTTGTCATACAAACTGACCCATCAGAACGGAAAACTCTTTACTTTGTCACGATATCTTCACAAAATTTGGCATGGTTTATTATCTCAGACATCGCCATAATTTTCTAAAGAAATTTTCAGATCGGACAACCATAGCATATAGCTGCTATACAACAGAGCAATCAAACTGAAGTTTTCGTGTGGAAAACTTTTTTAGTTGACAAGATATCTTCATGAAATTCGGAATAGATTAATATCTAAGACATCGCTATAATTTCCGCAGATATTGTTCAGATCGGACCACTAAAGCTTATAACTGCATTCAAACTGACCAATCAAAGATCAAAGAATAAAGATCTTTTTACACCCTGTTATGCTAAAAACAAAACTTGTGAACGAAATTACAGCTTCGGTATAGCGAAGTTAACATTTTTCTTGTTTTAAGAAGAGTTCGTTGATGTTTATCTCGAAAAATCACCGAAAATTTAATATTTTGATTTCATATGGTGCGAATTTAGAAAAAGAACATCTTCGATTACGCAACCGTCGGCAAAATAAAAAAGTACAACTTAATACAATACTTTATGCAAAAATAATAACAAAAACAGCAGCAACAAAAGCAATAAACGCCATTGATTATGCATGACAATGTAACCTTTTTGCATAATGCCACGGCGCTTGAAACGCAAATTTGTCCATAAAAGCTTCGTTAATATGCTTTTTTGCGTTGTTTTTTTGCTATTTTGTTGTTCTTGTCGATCTCAACAATGTGTGGCGTATCAACGGCTGGTTACGCCACGCTGCCTGCCACATACAGTTTAGCAGGGGTCGGCGCTTGCCTTGTGTTAGGCACATAAATTTGCAAAACAAAACGTGCGAGGAAAGGAGATCGAAAAATGGCAGTTGTTGTTGCTGTTTTTGTGTGATTTAAAACACGGCAATGCGGCGACCAACAAAGCGTGTGACACACAAAGGACACGCAAAGGCACCAACACACACGAAATCCCAAACATGTGAATGTGTGTATTTGTTGTTGTCATATATGGTATATTTAGCTATGAGCAAGCCAAGGCTTGTGCAATTTGTTGTTGTCGGCCACCATAAAACTTTCAGCGAGTTTTTACATGCGGCTGTGACCTCTCAATGGCCTAAGCACACACACCGAAATGTAAAAAAAAATAAAATTTAAAATTAATTTTTTTTCTAAAATACAAATGAAATGCTACAAAGACACAGTGACATATTGACACACTTTGTATGTGTGTTTAAATGTACGACATATATAACAACAAATAAGTGTTTGGCTTGCAAACACATTATGCCTGCCGCTGGCAGACGCCTAAAATCATGCAACGCATTTTGTTTGCCATGACGATTTGAATTGATTTTCGATTTTTCCGTTTTTCTCGTTAATTTTTTGCTTTGTTTTACTTGCTCACTTGGCTCCGTTGGCGAACTCACACACGTAGCGCAAAAACAAATGCAATAACTGCCGTATAATGCTGCAGCACTTGGCAGTCAAGTGAGTCACACTTAGCGTGCGTGTTTCGTGTGTGAGAATAACTGTAAAAAATAAAACAAAAATCATAAAAATCGTAACGCAATCTGAAATCTCATACAAATAAGTGCATATAATATAGAACCAACAACTTTTCGGTGAGATATTTTTTTCTTCTTTTTTCTGATGAGCAAACACGCTGGAAAATGGCAGAGCAAGCACATGGAGCCACTGTAGACACTTCAAGTGCCATATATTTGCATTTTTTGTTGATTTTTTTACTTTTTTGTTATTTTAACGATTTTCCCATGCGTTGAACGGCGCTTGTTTGACACCGACTGACGTTTTTGTTGCTATAATTATGTCGAAACAAATTTTTGTATTTGTTTTTGTAATTTACTAATTTTATTTCTGAAGTTTAAAGCGAGTTTTGTAGAAAAGCGTGGCATTAGAAAGTATGACTTATAATTATTTTAATTTTTTTTTAAATTATTCTGATCGGAATTTTTTTAATTTTTTAAAATTATTATTTTTTTAAATTTTTTATAATTATTTTAATTTTTTGTTAATAAATATTTATATTATTTTCTATTTTATTTTAGTATTCTCTAAGCACTGTAGCCTTTTTGTTGTATTTTCTATAAATATTATAGTCACAATTCACACTTTGATTAGCTAGTTTAACGCTCAGATCACAGAGTGCGCTTTACTTATAGTTAATAACAATTTATATTTAATTAACTCAGAAAGAAAAACACTGTTTTTGTTGCTGCTGCACGACGCCGCCACTACGTCTGACACACAAAACACGTAACACCGCAATGAGCCAGCGAACAAGGCAGGCACAGTTGGCTCGGGCCAGTCCGCCAAACAGTCTCTGCAGAGACAGAGCAGAGCAGCCGCGGAAGGGCAACACAAACAGACGGGCGAGAAAGGACGGCGCGAAAGCGAAATTGGAAAACAGCAAACGGCGAACAACAAAACACAACACAGCAAACCGCATGGTGGCACGCGCCAACACACACACACACGCACACAAGTTGGCGTAGCGGCGGCAGTCGGTCACACGGCCACCAATACACGCGCAACGCAAGTCAGGCGGTCGCACGAAAGGCGGCCAAGTTGGCTCCACAGCCCTCAGTCAGGTTAGTAGTGTTGGGTGCAACGGCGTGCACGTGTTTTTGCAGCTTATTGTTGTTGTTGCCTTACGAATTGCGCGCGCGCACGCCAAAACAACAGAGAGCGGGCGAAATAGCAGAGAGAGAATGTGAACAAAAGTCATGTTACAACAAAAAAATATGGGCGAAATTAAAAGTGAAAGCGGAAAGACGGAAAAAGCGAGAAAACTGAGCGAAAACGGCGAGCAAATGCTATGTGGAGAGCCACAGCCGCCAGTAACGACTTGACACAAATGTCACTGTGTAGAGTGTTGAAATAGCAAGCAAAGGCAGTTGAAATTCACCGCAGCAAAGCGTGAAAGAATATTTGTAGAGTCTGCTCAGCAACTGTGGTGAATTTCCGCTGTATGTTATGTGACTGTTAAAAAGCCTTTTGTAACTTTTATTATTATTAGCACTAAGGAAGTGGCAGCAACAAGAAAAGCGGGTGGGAAGGCAGTGACAACCAGCATTGCTGCATTACAGATTTGTCCACATATACATACATGTCGGTTGTTTTTGGCGCATTCCGCCACGTGGGAATCGGCTTACATGTCGTCTGTATGCCGGAATAATAAAATAACAACTAAAGCATGACACATATGTGCATATATATATATATAAATATAAAATATTCTCGCATGTGTATTTTATTGTGATTTACAACCATTCGCTAACACATGCTGACGTCGCGGCAACACTGGCGGGTTGGAGTAGCGACAAATGCCATAATGAATGGGCGAGTAAGAACAAAAAGGGTTTAATGCCGTGAGCTGTAAGTTAAACCTTGATTATGAGTTTGCTTATTACACTGCACATTAAGTCACTGAGACATAGTTGTACAAGTATATATAGCATATAGCATATAAAAGATATATGGTAGATAAAATATAGATATATGGCAGCTTTGAATATTCATACATATATGCATATTCAAAATTGAATAAGAGATATGTTTTTTCGCTATGAATGTTTGCTCAATTCACTGATTAGTTGGGCAATTCCTGCGGGCATTCACATTGAAGTTATACAAATTGTATGTTGCTCATACGCAGTGGTGTTCGCTATGTTGAATGTGTGCGAAGCCGCAGTTCATACGGTTAGCAGATATTCTAATTAGTTAAGAACTATTTTTTTCTAAATTATTAAAGAAATGAATGTATGTTATTAAACTATAGACGCTGGGAATATGTAAATGAACTCCACAATTGTATGCAGAATAACTTATATCTCTAAACTACATACAAATTCTTTTTCTGTTTGTTTGGCTCTGAGCCGAATTTTTCAATGATTATAAAGGTCAAACCTACATATTTCGCCAAACTCGCTGCTTCTATTTGTATATCGTCACGTAGAATTCAAATTAACGTATCATTAAAAATATCGAAATTGATTACATATGTGTATTCAGCTTCTGCTGTCAAATATGACCAAAATACATATTTTTTAGTTTATAATTTCATAATCAAAACTCAAATCTTGTTTCAAAATGAGTGGCTATTATATCGTTTTTCCCTCGCCTGCAAACTTATGAAAAGTGATTTTACGTTATTTTCCATTTTAGGTGACGATATATTTTTCCATAAACATAAACAATGTATACATTATTTTTACCCCTGGTTTCAACCGCTATAGTCATTTGTACAAAAAAAAAGAAGAAAAAATGCTTGCACAGCGGTTATAATACCCTTCATAAATACAAAAGATTCATTGCAAGCACTTGATTTTGATGGGTCACTTTGTATGGCAACCATGTGCTATAGTAATCCAATCTGAACAATTCCGTCGGAGATTGTACCATTGTTCTAGAGAATAATTTCTATCAAATCTCTTGAAAATATCTCGTCAACTGAAAAAGCTTACCATACAAAGGCATGCTTCCGCTCTTTCAGTTTGTATAACAGCTATATGCCTATAAGGTCCGATACCGACGGTTCCAATAAATGAACAGCTCCTTGAGGGGCAAAGAACATGCGTAAATTTCGATACTTCGAAAACTAGGAAGCGTTCCAAAGCAAACAGGCTTAAAAAAAAAACATAACAAATGTTTTTTCGGCAAAACCAATTTATTTTATTCAAAATAGTCTCTTTCTGTTTCAATATAGCTTTCCATGAATTTCCGGTGATCACGAATTTTGATTGGCCCACATGTTCATCGTCATTTATGTCCTCACGACCACTTTGAAAATATTGAAACCACTTGTGCACTCTGCTACGGGATAGGCAATCATCGCCATAAACTTGTTCCATCAATTGAAAAGTTTCGGTAAAAGTTTTATCAATTTTAAAACAAAATTCAATGTTGGCTCTATGTTCGAAGCTCATTTTCGCACCGATAACAAAAACATACTGACACTTAAAACGCAATAACTTCACTTCCAATAAATGAAATGTCATGAAATTCCCACTGGACAATTGATAAAGATAGCAGATTCTGACGCACCAGTCGACATATAGATGGCGCCACCAGGGGGCGCTAGATTAAAAAAGTCCTGTTTACTTTGGAAAGCACCTTGTATATCGGCTTACGGGCAGACGGTCAAACCGACCTAGATAAGTCGACTCAGCTCACCATGATGATCTTTTATATGTATTTTTTATAATCTGTTCAATTGATATAAATATTTCCGAGGTATAATAAATAGCGAATATACATATATAGTGATATTTTGGCATGAGTATTTTTGATTGAAACTCACAGTTTTGCTTCGACATTATGTCCAAATAAGGAAAAACGTTATTTAACGTAATATTGATTAAGCAATTACTGTGTGTCTAGAACATAAGATAAAAAGTAGCACGAAATTTCGTTGGAGGAAATTTTGTTTTATATTTTTTCTATTTATCCTTTAATTTCTAAGGTTTTATATTTGTTTTTTAATAGGTTTCGTCCTAGTTTTTATTTTTTCTAATTGTCCATTTTAATCTAATTTGATTTCAGTGTAAAAACAAGAAAAAACGTTAACTTCGGTTGCACCGAAGCTAAATACCCTTTACAGGTGCATTTCTGTTAGTAACTATGTGTTCAGTTTGAAGGCAGCTATATGCTATAGTTAAATCGGGTCCATAAACTGCACAAATTTTATTGGCGGCTTGAGATGCATTTTTGCCCTTATAGTAGTAGTATTGTAAAATATGCCGTATTTTCTCTTTATTTCGCCCCATGTTTGCGTCGCTTTAACTCACGAACAACTTAAAAGAAACGGCAATCAATCAGACACGTGTTAGCGCGTGAAATGAGCTTTCCAAAAAGGTATAGCATGACCCGATGCGACTAGAACTACGCGCTTTCAGCGCCAACTAGCGAAAATACCGCAAGACTTTTTTGACAACCTATTATATACCAAATTTCGTGAATATATGTATCTTGTCAAATTGGAAAGTTTTCCATACAAGCATTTGATTCCGTTCGTCCAGTTTGTATGGCAGCTATACGTTATAGTGGTCCGATATCGGCCCTTCCGACAAATGAGCAGCTTCTTGAAGATAAAATGACGTTTCCAAAATTTCAAAACGATATCTTAAAAACTGAGGGACTAGTTCGAATATATACAAACAGACAGACGGACAGACAGACGGACATGGCTAAATCGACTCAGCTCGACATACTGATCATTCATATATATACTTTATAGGGTCTCCGACGATTCCTTCTGGGTGTTACAAACTTCGTGACAAACTTAATATACCATGTTCAGGGTATAATTACATGTTCAAGCTTTAAATATAAATGTTTGGATTTGGATGATTTATTTAAAGATATGTAAGATATGTAAAAACTCAAGTAGCTATTAAAAGGATTGAAAGCTGAAAGAATATTTATCTCTGCACTTGTCTAACCTATCATCTTTTTGATTTGCATAAACTTTCGTAAATATTTTATAAAAACAAAATTGACTTTCTGATAAATGCTGATATACAAGTTGTTTGGAAATTTTACAATTTCAGTAGATAAATATTTCGAATTGAGTATCCACAGAATTAAAACAAATACAGAAAATTTACAACAACTTATTTAAACTCGACAACTTGGGGGCTTTCTCCCTCTCTCTTATGCAATGGTGTTACACAGCCTCTGCGCTGAAAACTATGCAGTAAAATCGGCGGGACGATTGCTGGCTGCACTCTACTCAAAGTGAACATATAAAAAGATGGTTGGCGTAAATGTACTTCACTTCCACGTGTGCCAGGCCACAAAGGCCTCGAAAGCAATCAAATTATGGACGAGATTGCCAAGAAAACGTTATCGACATTGGAAAACCCATGTATTGTCTATAAAACCATCTAGACATAAGCATGGTAAAAAAATCAAAAGTTTGCAAAAGTCATATGTAAAACGGTAGAACGAAAGTACACAAGGTTCCTATTGGCACTCGATAGAAGAAAATGTAGGAACATGTTCGGAATATTAACTGGTCACTGTCTAGGGGCAATACACGCCCACAGAATGGTATTGACAGCTCAAGAAGATGGCAGGAAATATCTAGACTTGGGCACCAGGGAAACAATGGAGCAGCTCTTGTGAACTTGTCTTGCATTGGCAAGACTACGCTGTAAGCATCTGGAGACCCCACTGTATGATACACTGGAGGAGGTATCGATAATGCCACAGAGTCTGTTCAAATTCGAGCCAAGCGCATGCATCTCGAAGGATGACTACTCCTCTCTCACCCAGTAATTGGACTTCATCTGGTATCGAAAAGAAATAAAACTCGTCTGTGCGTGGTTATTGGTCTACCAAATTAACTTAAACTAACCTATTAACAGCCCGCATGCGCCTTAACATCTTTGAGGACAATATTTAATATGTGTAGTAATATATTCACTAAATCACTTCAAAAAGCATCGTTACGAAGGCCTTACTCAAACATTCTAAACAAATTTTAAGTTAGTTTTTAATAATTCGTTTAAAAAATGCAAATTTTCGCCATCAAAGCTTTTCCTTAAATGCAGCTTTTCTAAACTAACACGCAAGACTATATTCGTATGCTGCCCAATTGTTCTCGTACATCGTCGAACTTTTGTTTATCATTGGCAACAGTGAAGTGCATTTTAGTTGGTGAACTTTATTGAGCTTTCTGTAATGCAACAGCAGCTTTTGGGATGCTGCAACTGTATTTAATGCCAAAATGATGCAGCTGCAGATGAGTTTTCTGAACTTTTGCAGTAGATAAAAGCTCAGTGCACAATTGCCGTACAGAGAGCTGCAACTTTTGCAGTCAAAATAATAATTTTAGCGGTCTAAATTCGCTGCCGGCAGGTGGAACAAAATTTAAAAACAATTAGAAATTTTATTTTATAAGAAGGTAAAGAAGTTTTGCGCTAAAATATTACTTATGTAACTATTTATTGTTGAATTAATTTATTAATTAAATATCTTAACATTTTCCTTGTAATTTTCAATTATAAATTTTTAGTCTTTAATGCCGTTAGAATAATTATTTCATGGTCATTGAGGTGAAAAAATTGCCTAAGTTGAACAACAAAAAGTGAGTTAAAACATTAAATTGATATATATATAAATGACTTTAATATTTATAAATAAATTATATTTGACGTAGAAATATTGGCTAACTTTTTGCTTTTGATATGCAAAAACAGTATGAAAAACAAGTAAGGAAGGCTAATTCGGGTGTCACCGAACATTTTATACTCTCGCATGATAAAGTGATAATCGAGATTTCATTATCCGTCATTTACATATTTTTCAAATACCGTATTTTTGTAAAGTCTTATTCCGCTATCATCATTGGTTCCTAATGTACTATATATTATACAGAGAAGGCATCAGATGGAATTCAAAATAGCGTTATATTGGAAGAAGGCGTGGTTGTGAACCGATTTCACCCATATTTCGTACATGTCATCAGGGTGTTAAAAAAATATTATATGCCGAATTTCATTGAAATCGGTCTAGTAGTTCCTGAGATATGGTTTTTGGTCCATAAGTGGGCGACGCCACGCCCATTTTCAATTTAAAAAAAGACCTGTGTGCAGCTTCCTTCTGCCATTTCTTCCGTAAAATTTGGTGTTTCTGACGTTTTTTGTTAGTCGGTTAACGCACTTTTAGTGATTTTCAACATAACCTTTGTATGGAAGGTGGGCGTGGTTATTATCCGATTTCTTCTATTTTTGAACTGTATATGGAAATGCCTGAAGGAAACGACTCTATAGAGTTTGGTTGTCATAGCTATAGTAGTTTCCGATATATGTATAAAAAACTTAGTAGGGGGCGGGGCCACGCCCACTTTTCCAAAAACGTCCACATATACCGCAAGACTTTTTTGACAACCTATTATGAATATTGTTACTCATACGCCACGGCACTTTTAAATTTGTGTTTCGCACTAACCTACGTTGCTCATACGCCCTACCAAACGCTTGTGGTATAAGATAAATATTGGTATTTATGAAAGTACTAGCTTTATGCTGAGTTTTCTTAAAATACAAAATTATTAAAGAATTCATTATCCAGATAGACTGCCTTCACAGGGCAAATGAAGTATGAGGAAAGCCGACTTTGATAACTCGTATGAAGTAACTGAACCCAGGAAAGCTATTATAGGTTCATCTAAAGACTAAAGTAGCTTACTTAACATACTAATATACTGAATAGCGTTTGCGTTGTATTTTTCAATTGTTTATTTTCTTTTCCAAGTAATAGCTTTTGAGAGCTCAAACTTTTGAATTAAATTTTACTTTTCTCTCAGTTTTTTCTAAAGTATAGCGCTGTATTGCGGAATTTCTCAAGAATATGTTTTAAATAAAATTCACTTATCAGAATCAAGTGCTTGTATACGTATACAAGTAAAAAAGGACTAAGTTTGAGAGCAACCTAAAATTCTATATTCTTACCACTTACTGGAATCGAAGCTAGGGAAATACCTAAAGGTGTGAAATGTCAACCAGAGGATCAAAATTCAAGCAATTTTATATACACTTATACTATATATAACCCATAAACTAATTGACATATTCAACATAAGGTTTGTGAGATAAACGAAAATTATTATACATATATGTACATATATAGTAAGTATACAGCAGTTGGGATAGTCATCCTCAAAAATGTTTCCTGGGTTTTCTAAACTACTTCACATACCATCAGCAATCACATGGAGTAAAGTCAGCCGAATATTCGAAAGTTCAGATATTGGTTATATGAGGGCTAGGCTAAGTTTTTGCCCAATTTTATCTATTTTAGGCACAAATGTACACTGCTTTGAGTAACACAAGCTCCCACATTTCCATAGAGATAAGTCTCCTCCGATATGTGCGGTATAAAGTCAGCCAGAAATTCAAAAATCTTTATATTAGGCATGTGGTCGTTTAGGGAAATATTGACCCGATTAAACTCAATTTTGGTACACAGCGATACTACTATCAGGAAGAGATTCCCTTTGAATTTCTGTTATATATCTCACTAATTGACCGATGTTTTCTTTCAAAAGTCAATAACAGATACTGGGGTCCATATTTCCGATATTTGGTGACCTAAATAGTTTTTGTTGGATTTAGACAAATTCTGTTTACAAGGTGGTATACTGAACGGTTTTACTCCTTTATATGTATTAAATTCTGCCTGATTTGTGTACTGGAAAGTGTAATAATCACATAGAGTTTTAAATTGTGTTATGTCGGTAGTGGCGTGGTTGTAGTCCAATTTCATCAATTTTCGCACTGAGACTTAGGAATATAAGGAAAATGCCACGGACTAAATTAAGTCGAAATCGGTCGGGCGTGTCCCGAGATATGTGATTTCACCTCGATGGTGCCACGCTCATTATTCAATTCTTACCCAAGCCTTCTTGTACCGTCTGGGGTGTAAAATTGTATGTCTTTGGCATATTTATTCATTAGTTTATCACATTTTTAATGGTTTTGACAGTAACGTTATGTGGGGAGTAGGCGGGGATATCTTCCAATTTCATCAATCCTTACAGTGACGGGGTGCTGTCGTCAGCGAATTTGATTGTTGGTTGTAGTTAAAGTGCGTTAGGAGATATGTACATTAGACCATTTAGGGCGGGGCCACGCCCACCTTTTCAAAATTTTTCGCATAGATGTGCCCCTTGTTCAATCCCCTGAGCAAAAGACGTTTTCGTTTGACGGCGTTTTGTCTCGTCATCATTTATATACATACATATGTATAACGCTACATCTAACTTGATTAGTTAGGGGAACAAAAACCTACGACAACATGTTGCAAGAGTATAAAAAATGTTTCATTTGAGGTAATTTCTTCACGACATTTGCGGTGCATTATTCTTGAAGGCGGTGGTGCAATCCCCGAAGAAATTGTTTAGATCGGAACGATATAGCGTATAGCTATCACTCAAACTGAAGATACGTAATCAGGTTCTTCTATGAAAAACTTTTTAATATGGGGAGATATCTTCATGAAATTTGGCATGCAACTGACCGATCAAAATCAAGTTCTTGTGAGCAATATTTTGTATTTGTGAAGGATATAATAGCTTCAACTTTTTCTTCTAGTAGAGAAGCTCTCGCAGAGAGTAGTTCCAAATATTGACCCATATTGTATCAAAATGTGACTATTAGAATATTTTTATACTTTCAAGTACACATTTACTGAAGTTTTAATAACTTAAATTAGATTCCTTTTTCTTTCCTTCCTGACTAAATTTTCATAGTAAGGCCTCTTCTGAGGGCTCCATACTGGCCTAACCACATAAAGTGAAGACACTTGGTTGATATAGCCATGAAAAAATAAAAAACTTCAATCCATCGTAATTTAACAGATATTTTTTGATTTTAATTAGTAGAATATGACTGATTGTATTAACATCTTTAATATGAACACTCACAGATACCCTTGTCTCCCTCGGCATTATATTAAAAATTTTAGATAAATTAAAATGATTATTATAGAATAGAAAAAAAAAAGAGTGAACTGTCACGCAAATAGACGATTAGCTGCTAAATGTTACTAAAACCAAAACTGCACACAACTAAACGAATATATTTGCGCCTGGAAGTATGCTAACAATGGCTGACGTGGACAAGCGCATTCGTAAGCCACATCCTGGTGCATTTCTGCAGACGTGTGATTGTTACTGTGTTGCCAGCTGCGGAAAATCACACGCGCTGTCGCCCAGTTTTATTGTCGTTTGTGATTTTGCTTGATAGCTTTTAATTTGTTTTGCATTGCATTTTGCTTTGCAGCGCTTCTGCGCCTTCACATGTGCTTTGCTTTTGCTTTTGCTTCTCGAGCATGTCCAGCGGCGGTTGTGAGACATAGTTTCCGCGTTTCTTTATTGCGTTAAACTACAATAGACAAAAGTTGACGCACACCGTGTCATGTTGCAACAACAAAGCAACACAACTGGCGATATCTGTGCTGGCAGACTTGTTAGAACCTTGTTCGGCGTTGCTTAGCCGAACGCGTTAGATGAAGCTAGCAAAAAAAAAAAAAAAAAAGTGAACACACGCACACAGGCACAAGGCATTATAGCCACAAGCTGTCGTGGCAACATTTTTCGCTGCTCCGCGTCTTTTAATGGTGAAATTATGTTTTAGTTCGTTAACAAGCGCGCCGTGTTCACTTCACACGCGCATACAGACGCAACATAATGTAACGGTGTTGCAAACAAAGCGATGAAGGAAATGTGAGGTAGAACTACAAACTGTGGCTGAAAAAACTATCCTCAGTCGTGGTTGACGCCACAGTCGTATTGCAAAATAGTTTGTAGGCAGCAAAAGTGCGAGCGACAAGCGAAGGTTATTGGGTAAGGCAAAAAGGCGGTACAAAGCCCGCCCACGGCCTAGCGAGAGCGGGACGCGGCGTGCGGCACTGCCCTGCATTTGGCATTCATTCAAGCAGACGCCTAGCTATGCTGTCACTGCCGCCCTCATTTTCGACAGCTGTTGCCCGAATTTTTGTGTTAATTAGAAAAGTGGTGGCGCTGCAAGCACAGTTGGAAAATGATTTATCTCGGCGAATTTGTGCAATTTATTTGTTTTTAAGAAAATATTTCATATGCTTTATGATGCCCGTGATACCTACATCGCTGATGAAGTGACACCTTTTGACAATATTCTAGCATTATAGAACTTTTTTGTGCTTTGCCTTTAAAGAAGAATGATTAAGGGGTCAGTAGGGTAATCTGGTTTGTTTTTTTGACGTTTTTTTCATAGAAATTTTTATTCTACAACAGAACTTTTTTCACACATGAGATATATCGTGGAGTGTAAAACCAGAATTTTTCGGAATTTTTTGATGACATCTGTCAGAGAAACGGCCAGGTGCATGAGAGGCGTTTTTTCACTGGCGGACACGATTTCTCATGTTTGAATCATCTGAAACACAAAAACCCAATTTATTCTTAAAAAGTACGTGAATTGTTATCGTCCCTACTAGAAAAAAATGTTGATAAATAAAAAAAGTAATTTTTTTAATTTTTCTGTTTTTGTTTCTGAACTTGAAAAAGTCAACAGTCAGTCGAATATGAGGTAATTGCCGCTGTGGATAACTACCCTGCAGAACTCCAGAAACATATTTTTTAGCCGGGTTAAAGAAATTTAAGCGTCGTTGGTTCAAATGTATTGACTTCACTCACTTTTTTCTAAGACAAACACTAGTCAGATTGAAACTATTCTATATAAACTATACTCTATATACACATGGGGTTGTGAATATTATTAGAGTCTGATTTCCAGACTACTAACATGAGGCAAAACAAGAGTAAAGGTGAGCGGATGCTATAATATAATAAATAAGAACTTGATTTCGAACGGTCGTTGTGTATGACAGCTTGTATGCTATAGTGGCTCGATCTACAAAATTTCTTTGGAAATTGCACCGTTACTCTAAGCATAAATTTGTGTTAAATTTCGTGCTGATGTATTTTCAAATAAAACCGTGTTCCATAAAAATACTAGATATCGCTCAGTTTGTAATGCAGCTGTATTGTATATTGGTCATATTAAATCCAATAGAAATTTCGGCGATTATAACCTTGTTTTGAGTAATAAGCTATGTCAAATTTCATAAATATTCCTTAGCAAAAAAAGTTTTCGTAATCAGATCTTAATTTTGATCAATCAATCTTCATGGCAATTCTGCGCTATAGAAGTCCAATATGGGCGGTTTCGACAAATGTACAGCTTTTTGGAAATAAAAGAACGTGTGCGTAATTTCAAATTGATATATCCAAAAATGACGAACTAGTTCCCGTATAAACAAAGGTAACGTATGGAGAGACGGACATGGGTAAATCGATGCATCTCGATAAGCTGTCGTTTATGAATATAGAAATACGATATCAACTGTAGACAAAATATAATAAGACTTTATTATTTAAATTTCGACGAAATATATTTTTCTATTTTTGTATGACTGTCAGTGATATCTGTGACAAATGTCACATCAAATTAATAATTAGCCTTTAGTGAGCGTATAATATTACAAGCAAAAACATTAAGTTATTTTTACCATGGGTGAATTTATTCAACAAAGAAGTTCCAATAAATTTTGTGTGCGGAATCAAATTTCTGGTGCCAAAACGTTCAGATTGTTGGAAAATGCTTTCGATGATAATTGTTTGTCGCGAACAAGTATTTTTGATTTTGATTGGCACAAATTATTCAAATAGGGTGAAGAACGCGTTGACGACGAACCACGTCCTGGATGGTTATCGACATCAACTGAAGATCAACACGTTAAGAAAATAAAGGAATTGGTGCTTAAGAATCGACAATTAACAGTCAGAGATCTTACTGACATCGTTGGAATATCGGAAAGATCACTGAAAACCTTTTTGAGAGATCATTTTGGCCTAGAAGAAGTAAAAGGTTCCAAAATCACTAAATTTTTTCGAAAAACAACGTCGCGTTAATGTGTGTGGAACAAAGCTTTCCGACTGCTAGGATGTCGTGAAACGTATTATTACTGGCGATGAGTCTTGAATCTATGCACACGACTCGGAAACAGACGATCAATCGGCCGAATATCGTGGCAAAGGTGGGCCGAATCGAAAACACCACGTCAAAGCAGGCCAAAAATCAAGTTTATGTTGACAGTTTCATTTCATTATCGATGTGTGCTGCGCTCTGAATTCCTTCCCGCCGCCCAAACTAACAGCAAGAAATATTATTTGAGTATTAAGTATGCGAAGTTTGTGCGAAGCTGTTCGTAAAAAGAGGTCGAAATTATGGACCGACAACTCTTGGTTTTTGCACAACGAAAATGCACAGTTACATACTGCATAGATTCTTCGTGAGTTTTTCGCCAAATTTTCCACTAATATCGTGCCATTACTACCGTGTTCACCTGATTTAGCTCCAAGTGACTTCCGGCTATTCAGCAAATTCAAACTACCGCTCCGGGGAAATCGTGTTGACTCAACACTTCGAGTTTTGGAAAAATCGTTGGCACCAAGAGCGACTATTTTGAGGGAGATGCCATAGATTTTGAAAAATAAATGAAAAAAATGTATGTTATAATATCAACAAAGTCTTATCCAGTTGGGTATTTGGGAGTATAATTTGTTGCTTTTAGTTTCGTTAAAGAGCCAGCAATGATTTGGCTACAGTTATAGCTTGAAGAGATATCAGATGATATACCAAAGCAGCAAATAAACTAAACAACAACAATTATACCGAATTCCCTTTAAAGCGCCAAGCAATAAGGCTCAATAGTTACTGAAGAACTAATTCCAACCAAAATGGATGTTATTGCGCAAACATTTCAAAGGCACTTTGCCAAAAAGTTCAAGTCACACACACGAGGCCAACGCCTTGCACACACTTGCAATCGGATATTGCTACTCGGTACAGAGGTCTTGAACTTCCGTTGCGCTTTTTGCGCTTATTTCGTGTATATTTCGTTAGCTATTGCTCGTTATTCACACTCGATACACATGATAACAATATATTGGTAAGTGAGTGTAACTTTTTGTGCAACAACACATCTCTTCATGTGTGCGTGTGCATTCAAATGTGCAGTTACACGATAATGATTGCCGCTTCATGGTAAAGGTTATTGCTAAAATTGATTCCAGCATGCAAATAAATAAAAATTCTGTGGTATTTCCACAGCAATTGCTGCAACCAACCTCCAACGGCACTGTAAGTGACAGCAAGCGCAGCGAAAGCGGCCCGCGCCGACATAGACAGTCTGCCGCGTTTCCCTGCTTGTATAGGTGAGACGGATCGCGGGCGCGTGCTTTTCATTTTCACTCGCTCTTGGCACTTAACTTCACGGTCGGTTGACTGCTACGCTGCACACACTAACCCATAAGCAGCTACAAGTACAGTACATGCAAGTGTGGTAGTCATCGCCGTTTGGCACACGCAGGCGTATACGTAACATCGTGTATTTACATACAATGAATTTTTAATTGATTGAGTTTGTGATCTGTGCGCTCGCAACGCCAACAAGTGTGTGTTTGTCTAGCAGCAGCGGAACAAGAAAAGTATTATGCGCAAACTTATTGGAGCGTAAACGTTTCCAGTATCGATAATAAAACATCGTTGACATCCACGAGTGAGTAGACATACACGTCTGCACCACTATACTTGTATTTGCATGTAAATGATATCACATTTACGAATATGATTGAATTTAAACGAAAAACCCCGCCTTCGATGTCATGCCTAACCAAGTGTAGAGTTCAAGTATGTGCGAACTGGTGCAATTCTAGGACGTTTAGTGCAATAACTAGTTAGTATTTTCATTGCGAGTAAGTTTAGTCGATTATTCAGCCGTGGCTTGCTTTTAAGTTTTGATTTTAATCGTCTAATGAGGATACATATACTTATATGTATATATTTATGTCAAAAGTAAAGTAAATATTCAGCTTAATCCGAACTATATACATACATATGTATGTACCCATATAAAATACCAAAAATGAAGATTTCCACAAAAAGCCCAAAGAATTATTGGTCATCACATCGAGAACATAATCCTAAAAAAATACTAACAACTTTATCTTACAACTGGAACCGATCACTACTCTGGACTATTCAATATGATGGATCTGAGCGAACTTTAGTTGAAAATGGTAGAACATGAAAAAACATTTTTTGGTACCCTGTAGAGGGTATACTAAGTTTATCCCGATGTTTGTAACAGCCCAAAAGAAAAGTCGGAGACCCTATAAAGCATATACATATGCATATAAACGATCAGCATAACTATCAGAGTCGATTTAGCCTTGCCTATCTGTCTGTCTGTACGAAATTTGGCATACATTATTTTCCAAGATAATCTTCGAAAAAATTTTTCAGATCGATTTACTATAGCACATACTCTGGAATATAAGGAATACGCTTTTGAAGAATTCTTGGCTATTCGCGAAGCGCTCAAGAACATCTCAGCGGAATCTATTCTGAATAGTATCTAGTCAATAGGTGTTGATTTTTCTATACAAAGCTGGATCAGAACTCTTTTGATCTCTAGACGGATAAGAGCAGACTGGAACGACGCTAAAATTACCAAAGAAGTCTGGAGTGCAATCTCCGCTTCTGTGGGCATTAATGGTGAATAAACTGCTAAGAAGCTTGCACGGCAAATCCCCTAAGATAGTGGCATATGTGGACGTCATTGCCACCTTAATAACCAGTAGGTGTCTACGGACCATTAACAGTATTATGAGCACCACTCTAAATATAGGTCAGAGTTGTACATTGCAAGCAGATCTGGGGTTGAACCCGGAGAAAGCGAATCTGCTTCTGTTCACAAGAAAACACAAAATTCTTCTATGGATGTTTTCCTCGTTAAATAGATAAAACACAACTCTCTCTCAAGGACCACAGCAAGTACCTTGGGGTAGTTTTGGACAGCAAACTGCTGTGGAAGCCGTTGTCTTTTTATTTTCATTTGAAAAACTCTGCAGTAGTATCGTTACCGCTACGAAGATAATGATATATGTGACCCAGAATTCCAAACTACAACTAAATCGGTTGATTCTTGCTTCGGACAAATAATTATTACTGCAATATATAGCCAACCTAGACACAATATCAAACAGGATTTGTGCACAGAACTTAATCTAAAACACCATGGCGAACTCATCATGGGTGACGTCTTTAACGCGAAACACTCACAATGGGGTTCAAGATTACGTCACCGAAAGGGGGAAAGATCCTTAAAGCAGCTATGACCACTGGATACGACTTCATACCTACTGGCAGACCCACTTACTAGCCTACCGACACAAGAAAATTATCTGACCTGATCGACTTTTTTATCCGCCAATGCCTTCATTACTATGGAAAATGAATTGGACTGAAATTCGAACCACTCGCCAGTGTATCTAATCCTAAATGGCCATTTAAAAGAAATCGGCATGATCTTTCTAACAGACATACAGATTGGGAGTATTTCAAAGTTATGATCGACAAAAATATTAATTTTTGTATGTAATCCAACAACAATTTCTTAAAAATTTGTAAATATCTATGATTTTATGATTTTACGATGCATTTTGACATCCTGTGAGTACTGTAATTATTCCCTCTGGAAAGCTGTAAACAATATTAGGAAACAAATATTTTCGATAAGCCAGAAAGCCAAACGGATTCTGGGCCAACTAGCAACAAATTGAGAAATGAAAAATACAAAAACTAGATTCAAATCAAAAACGGCTCCTGGCCTCGACTTGGTGACTGCCGATGTACTAAAAAATCTAACGCAAAAAGCATTAACAAAGCTAAAATCGATAATAAACGCTTGTTTGAATCTCAGATACGTCCCATTGTCATGGAAGGTATCTGAAATCATAATGATACAAAAACCTGGCAAAAGCGCACATGAGGCCTCGTAATATTGCTCAATCTCACTGTTGCCTATTTTGCTCAAACTACATGAAGCTGTAATATAAGAAGAAGCTCTACAACTTTCTTTTGTACATGCTCCTTCCACTTCAGCTTTGCAGCCATCGTCATACCAATTTATTTCGCCAAAGGTATTATTCGCGGAAAGGTTTATTCTTTCACTTAAAGTAGTGCTCTGTACACGTTTTATAACAACTTTTAGTTTTATTTTTCATAAGCTTCAAAGTTTAGTTTGGTCGAAGATGCGCCACGCTCCGGAGAGCCTGTCGTCGAAAATTGCGATATAATCGCTGAATTGGTTGAAAGAGACCGGCATAGTAGCAGCCGTAGCATCGGTCAAGAGCTGGGCATGAGTCATCAAAAATTCATTTAAATTTCAATAAAAAAAAAAATCAATAAAAATACCGCAAGACTTTTTTGACAAACCATTATTTTGATTTTCCGAAAAGAAAATCTGACCATTCGGGAAATTAGTGAAAGAGTTGGCTTCAGCAAGTCTTCCATCGGAGAATTTCTAAAAAATGTCGATAAAACCAGGTCTCTTAAGAGAAAAACTGGCTCTGGAGCAAAGAAGAGGACAAGTTCTAGGGAAGATCGGGTGATACGTTCTATCAGCTTGAGGGATCACTTCAAAACTGCTGAGGACATTAAAGTGGAGTTATTTGAAGATGTCGGTATGGAAGTTAGCGCAAGAACTGTTCGTCGAAGGCTTCAAGAGGTTGATTTGAACGCTCGTTGGGCCGCCAAAAAAACCACTTTTAACCTCAAAAATGCGTCAAACCCGTTTACGATGGGCAAAAGAACATCGAAATTGGACTCAACTTGATTAGTGAAATTTTTTGCAGCGAAGGTATGTCCTACGTGGGAAGGAGAACTGGTGAGCGGTTCAAGGACGAATGTGTTCAAAACCTGTTAAGCAGGGAGGCAGCCGAATGGTCTAGGGTTGCTTTTCCTACTATGGTCTTGGGCAACTAGCCCTAATAGAAGGAACCGCCAATAGGAATAAGTATCAGGAGATACTTGAAACCAATTTAATACCTTCAATGAAAAATCCCTTTTCACGAGCGGATGTCCTTATTTTTCAGGATGACTTTGCGCCCTGTCATTGTGCCAAAATAGTAAGTATCAATTTTTTTTTGTACAACTGGAGTTTATTGCTATAATTTTAAGTACAAATTTTATACTTATCCTTTTTTCTTTCTTTAAGGTGAAGAATTATTTATCAAAAATCAGGGTCTCGACTTTGTGGGCCAGGTAACAGTCCGGATCTCAATGCCATTGAGAACCTTTGGTTTATAATGAAGGCTCACGTAGCACAGAAGAGACCAAAGAATTTAGCAGAGCTGAATGGAATTCTCGAAGAAGCGTGGTATAACGGTATTGGAGCAGTAAAAATAAAAAACCTCATAAATTCAATGCCCGAGCGTATAAAAGCCGTTATAAAAAGCAAAGGAGGTTTGACAAAATACTAAAAAGAGTGCTTTTGTATGTATAGATTAATATTTCCTTTAACTAAAACTGTAAAATCATTTCTCTAATATAAATAAAAAAAAAATTATCACTGTTTATATTGCTAGTTACCAAAATTATACAATATCTAAAATAAATAAAAAAAAATTATAAGTGCAATCCACTACACTGACCTTTTTTACGCTTAATACTAACGTATTAAATATATGTTATTGTTTTAAAATAAAAAATTTAAGTATTCCACTATAATAATAGGGAAAAACTATGATTTTTTAGTTATCCGGATTTCACTGTTCGCTACTGTATATGTACTTATGTTAGTGTAGTTTATATGGGTAGACTTCAACTCGTTTAAAGTAGTGTACCATTTATGCGTTCATTATCCAACTTGATTGATAGAAGATTGCATTCTGTTCGACAACTCAGCTTCATTTTTGCCGGTTGTAAAGGTATCATCTGCAAATGTGGCGGTTCTGCTGTTGGCGGCTTAGCCATGTCGCTGGTAAACATAATGTATAAGAGTGCTCCCAAGACACTTCCTTGGGGTACACCTGTTTTTATTGACTGTAGCGTTGTATATGATTGTCAGTTAGAGACTGTGGAAAGGGAAATCTTAATTTATGAAGTAAGTCATGGTACCATACTCTATCGAACGCCTTTGAGACGTCAAGAAAACGTCAAGTTTGCTTTTTTTTCATATCATCTTCTATTATTCTTGTTATTCGCTGAACTTGATCGAACGTAGAATGTTGAGATATAAATCCAAATTGATCAAAACTTTCAAAAATTGCTGACTCATAATGAAAAATATTTTGAAAGAGACTTCAACATTAACAAGAGAATGAAAATTTATATGTTTCAAAGCTATGGAGATGGTCTATACATAATCCTGAGTGGTTCCATATTAAGAGCCTTTTGCAGGTAAAGTCTACTGAAAAGGCAAATAAATACAACAGTGATCTCAAACTGAAAATGTGATTTGTCAATATTTTGTTAAGATGAGCTCAGAAACCTTGCAAATGCTAGCTAGAGTAATCCAAATTGAACAATTGCATCAGAGATAACACCGTTGACTTGGCAAATAACTCATGCCAAATTTGGTGAATATATCTCATCAAATTAAATAAATTTCTATACAAGCAACCAACGATTTTTCAAGTCCTCGGTGTTTGATCAATGGTATTCATTGCGTGTTTGTCTTTAAATTCAGTAAGAGTTGTTGTATTTTTTGAAAAAAAAAAAAACAAATCAGCTTTATCAAAACGAGTCGAGCAAGAACGCCTTTCATACCCAAAACATCCACCAAAGTCATTCGAACGGACTCGCGAAAGATATCGAGCTCTCAACGATCTCTCAACCGCTTTGCAGGCTTTGTACCACTTGAAGGCTTGCGTTTTTGATAAAACTTAATCACCATAAGCCTCTTCCACCATTCGTAACGATTCCGCATTCGAAATTTGGTTACAAATACAAAATTTGAGACAAATTCTTTCTTCTATATTTTCATCCATTGTAAAAACCGCATGAACTATTGAGGTGTACTGACTTAAGCAGCTGCTTTAAACCAACTGGTTGACAGATCGCGCTCATATTTGGCATAGTAATTAAGGACAGTCCTATAAACTTATCCAAATATTTTTTTTTTTTTTAATATTATTTACCCTGGAAATTTAATTAAAATTTTCTGGTGCTTTTTTGTCTCAATGTATGCCGAAAGCTTTTTTTTCTATAAAATCTGCGTTAAGTCTACTAATCATGTTTCTGTTAATACTGTCTGAAAAATATTATATTGTATATTGTTTCACCCTTTCCAACTAACTAATTAAAAATTAAGCAGAGATTTCCTAGAAGTATACACAGACTAAATCAGTTTCGTGGAAATTCAAAAATTCCTTAAAAATTATTTATTTAAGTTATTTTGGAATTAAATTTCTTACTTGCCCAGATTCCAAGCCAACTTCTAGGCATGCACATACACAAAGCTGTCATAGCAGCTCGTTAATCAGGCTCTTTAAGCCAACAGGCACACAAACACACACACATACATAGCAAGCTGCTTGAACGCAAAAGCCACTGAGAAGCGAAACTGGCAACAAAGCGCTGCCGCCGCATTGTATTTCACCAGCATTGTGTCACTTTGGCAAACGAGATGCACAAAGCGTCTCCGCCGCAGCAGCAGCACTTGAACCACATACTTGAAGGTAATACATTTTTAATTTTTAATTTGCGGTTTTTAAATATAAATTATGGCAAATGTAATTGCAAACGCGCAGAGAGCACATGCTCTGCTGAACTGACTGAACTGCCGAAATAGTAAAAAAAAATTACCTTCAATATTTTTTCGAGAAAAATTCGCCGAAAGTTGTTTGCGCTGCGGATCTTCCTTTGGCTGCGAAGCGTTGCATAAAGCTAAAGAGCGCTGAACTTGCATTTAAGGCCCAGCACAGCTAGCCGCTGTGTGTGTGTGCTATAGCTGCAGGCGGTGCAAGAAAATCCAATAAAGTCATTAGCGTGAAGAGCGAAATGCAAAACAAACGCTTAGTTTTCTTAGTTCTGGATTTCGGCCGAGCGTTGATGCTGTGACAATGGTTCTTTTTGCCAAATTTTTGTTGTTTGCATGCACTTTAAACCGAAATTTATTATTTTTTCAATACTTTTTAATTTTTTTCAATTTTGCTATTTTTGTTTTTGCTTCACTTGCTGTCCACCTCTAATGCCAGAGTCTGCTTCAAGTTAAATTTATCACAAAACAGCCACACATTATCACTATTTGAATAACGGCAATTGTCAGCGCGTCTACACGCCAACGAAATGCGTCCGAAAATGGCGGCGACGCAACTAAATCAACGCCAAGCGCTCGATGTGCAGCCAGCGAAATGGAAAATAGTGAAAGCAGAAAGCGAAAATGTAAAGGCGAAAGTTGAAAAGGACACGTGCATTTAGCCTACTACGCGCCTGTGTGTCCTACATACTACAACTCGACAACTGTGTAGGCGTACAAGACACTCACGAGCAGGTTGTGTGCATGTGTGTGTGGTTGGTAGTTGTAAAGCGTTGTGCTGTCAGCCGCCAACAGACACCATAAGTTACTATCAAATGTCAGACACACGAAAACGCTGCGAAAGCGTCAACACGCACACATTGAGCAATCATCACAAGCACACACACACACACTCCCACAATCACATGAAACTCGTTTACTCATGCGTCTGTGTGCATGCACTTTTGTTTGGCTTTCATTGCAATTTGCTTTCGTTTTCACATTCGCATTTTTATTATTTGTTTTCCCATTGAATTGACATTCGTTGGCGCATCCTCTTCATTTGTTTTTATTGAGTTGACAAGCTTGAATGCTTTCAAACAAAAGTAGCGCACTTTCAAGGCAACACATGTAAGTGTGTTGTGCAGCAACTGAACTAGAATTATTTAATAAGAATCTGATCGACACTTCTGTTTATAAATCTTTTTTCTTTGTTGTCATAATTGTTTAGTCTTTGCTACAATCCCTCCATTTGTTTTCCACTCAAGCTTTTGCTATCTGTTGATGTATTTTAGGCTATCCCTTTGCTTTCCAATTGCTTATCCGCTTATCCGCTTTCAACATTTTACATTTGTCAGTTGCAGTTATGGCAGGAAACTCTTAGCAATAAAATCTCTGTTATGTTAGTTTTTATGTTAAAAGAAGCTTTCTGTTAAACAGGTGTAGAACTGTAAGTTTGGTAATCCTCAGCTTTGGGTTTGGCTACTTTACTGAGAGCGGATAATCGCATTTTGCTTAATAAAATCATCTTAAGCTTTTTATATATTTTTCAGGATTGCATTAAAAAAAAATATATAAAATAAATTAAGTAAATAAAAAAATATGTAATAATTTTCTATATTTTTTTTATGTGTAAGAAAATAGTTATCTCGTTTCCATTGATGGTTCCTTAAAAGAAATTTAAAAAATGTTTCCTAATTTCAAAAAGAATTCTTGTATTGTGTGGTGCATACGTATCTCTAGAAACTATAATTAAAATTTATATCCGAAGTTTTTCTAAATAACACGTGAATAAATACTTCGTAAGTAAAATTTCCAAACAAATATGTATTCAATAGTGTCAGCATTACTCCAGAATGTGTTTCCATGCAATTTCATGAAGACAAGTCACGCTATGACCAATATATTGAGTATAAAGCTAACCAGTAGTTAGAAAGTTGTATATTAGATACTATGTGAGGCTTAGAGGAACATTGATTCGATTTTATCCATTTTTGGCATTACGACATACTATATTATTAGCAGAAAAAGATGCTCTATGATTTTCAGAAGTTTAAAAATCTCTATATTAGACATTTGAGGGCAAAGGGTAACATTCACCCGAAGACAAAGGAAAAATAATATTCGAATTTCAATACAAGACAAGACAATGATTAACCGATATTTTTGGTGAAAAGTCAAACTTAAGCATTTTTGATAAATAGGCGTGTCTTTAATTTTGATTCAGTTCGAACAAATTTGTATACTCTTCCAACTTGCAAGAACTAAAGCCACGGAAATACCTCAAGGTATAAAATGTAAACCAGATGATCGAAATCCAAGCAATTTTATATATACTTGTTAGTCAACTATTATCAAGTCACATACTTAAAGCTTAAAAATGTTCCCTGGGCTTCATTTTTTAAATTACAAACACCAATCATATGAAGTAAAGCCAGCCTAATGTTCGAAAATCCTGCTAATAGTTATAAGGGGGCTAGGTAAAGTTTTCGCTCAAATTTATCTATTTTAGGCACAAAAATATACTGTTATGACTAAAACACGCTCCATCATTTTCATTGAGATAACTCAAATATTTACCGATATATGCATTATGAAGCCACCCGGAAGTTCGAAAATCTTTATATTAGGTATATTGACCCGATTCAACCCATTTTCGATATACTGAGTAACTATTATCAGGAAAGAATTATCTCTGAATTTCAATTGTATATCTCATACAGTGACCGATATTTTCGGTCTAAGATCAATTATAGATGCTGGGGGGATCTAATAACCGGTACCTATGGACTTGAACTGTTTTGATTGGATTTGAACAATTTTTGATCATAAGGAGGCATTCTTTAAAGGGTTTATTGATGTATATTTTTCTTCCGTTATATTAATTACTTTTTGCTTTGTACATTGGAGAGGAAGAGTTATTGAATAATGCAATCAACTCCGAAAAGTGGGAAAAATAGTAAAAGCTCTATATGAAATACGCGCTCCTTATTATCTGATAAATATTATAATGATCTATTTTCAAAATAGGAGGTTGTAATTCGACACAGACGAGGACACTAAGAGCTGCACTATCTCCTGTGGAGTAACACAAGGCTCGGTTTTAGATTCGCTTTTATGGAGAGTGCTAAGAATACATCAATAAAAAAATGTGAACGACCTCATAGTGGTAGTCGTGGATAAACACTCCATAAATAGTTTGCGTAGATGCTTTCTTAACGGATAAGCAGAAAACAGAAGTCTTGCTAATAAGCTCCAGGAAAAATGAAGAAAAGATAGCGCTCACCAAAGGAGAATGTGAGTTTACTTCACACATAGTTAAAGTACCTTGATCTAATAGTGAACTCAAGACTCAAATTCAATGAGCATTTGGAAAATACGACATGTCAAGCAAATAAAATCCATAGTGCTTTATCTAAAATGATGGCAAATAGAGGCTGTGTGCGTTCCAGCCAACGATTTTTAATAGCTAAGTTATTGAGATCAGTTATACTGTAAGCTAGACCAATCAACGCAGTCCATAGGCTTTCTGCAACATGCATGATAAGTGCTTCCCGAACCATATCAAACGACGCTGCTGAGATATTAGCCAGTATGACGCCGATTGACATCCAGGGAGACGATTTCGCGCATATATGCAACCTATCACATATTTCTACAGTAGCAAAAAGAGATAAGAGAATCGAAAACGCCACAATATGGCAAACTTTATGCAAAGTACGGTGGACCCATAGACCGATTCCGAACAAACATTCGTGAATAAATAGATGGAATAAATGGAACTTGGATTTCCACCTGACGCAATTAATCAGTGGTCATGGATTCTTTAGAAGCTTCCTACACAAATATCGTCATGACATTAGTCATATACACGTCGGACAGTGTACAGAGTGTATTGAAGACTCTGAACATGTACTCTATCATTGCCCTGGGTTTTCAAATATAATGGAAAAGGTGAAATCTACACTTGGAGGTAGTCTCACGGTGGAAAATTTCACTGCACATACTTATGTATGTGGGAGTTCTCTGTAAAATGAAAAGCCGTCACCGAAGCGCCAGCTCATATTATGATAAAATAGAGTCATTTAAAACAGATTAGGCACAGTCATTCAATACAGTAGAGGATACTTAAATGATTTATTCCCTCTATGAAGTAATACTTAGCTCAGTGGTCCCGTAGGAGAGACATGGAGTATGTTTAGCGGAATAAAGTTCCATACTCCATCTTTCTATGCTTCCTCCTAGTATAAAGAACATATACATATATTCATTTATTTATTTGAGATAATTTAAAAATTTGTATTAAAGGCTCGAAATTTGACAAAAAAATCAAAAGGAAATATTTGTCACTAGCTGACGTGTCTATCAATTGTAGTCACCCTCCAGACGCAAGATGAAATTGTATAGTTCGTCATTATTTGGTCTTACAAACCAAATATAATCTTCAATTTATTGATGTAATTTTTTTTTTCTAAATTAAAAAAAAAAACAGTCATCCTTAAAACATTTCGATAATATTTGATAACCTGTTCCACAGAGGGTTCTTTAAAAGCTTCCTTGAAGCTTTTATACAAAGTTTCCCTGCTCCTTTCCCTCATCGCTTAAACTCTCTGAAACTCTCACTGCTACTAGCCAGTACTCCGCATTCTGCTCTCTACGCGTATTTCTCTCTGAATGATGCTAATACGCAGTGCTGAGAGAAAGTCGAACACCGCCAATCTACAGGCACGTGAGAGACTTCGAAACCGCAGCTTGCGCAGCAGCGACGCATAAAAAGCTCAGGCAGTGCAGATAACGAGCCACTTCACAGCAGGTTGCAACTTGTCAGCCGCATTGACAGGCAAACAGTTTATGCGTCAACAAGCATAAGAATTTCTCAAGACAGCAATTTGCATATGAGAAAGAGTGCAATGCGAATATGTGCGACAATTGAGTTGCAATTGACAATACTAAAACCTGTCAGGTTTCAGCAATTTATGCTTTGATGTGAGACTGATTTTTGTGATTTTATTTCGTGCATCACACTTTTTACGTTGTCTTTAACTTTTCATTCATTTTATAAATATTTTTCTCTTTTTCATTTGCACTTCCATACTCAATTCATTTCTATTATGAATAGCTTGCGTTGCGGGCACTTGTAGTGTGCGCTTAATGACAGCAGCCGCAAAAGTGAATGAAAACAAAGCGAAGCTCGTTGACAGCGCACAAATGTATGCTACGTCTGTTTGCAATTCAAGTGTATGTATGAGTGCATGTATGCGTATATGTTGAAATGTGTTCGTGCTTGTGCTTGAAATTGCATTCCACCGTTATGCTGCTGAGCTGTGACGTAGTTTGTGACACTGCAAATGCTTTTGTTTACGGCAGCTTTGTTGTTTTTCATTTATGTCTCAGACTACTGTGTTGTTATTGTTGTCAGTGCGAAAAAAGGAAAACAGGTATGCATAGGGCAGTGAAAGCGATGAAGGCAAGGTAAAAGTTGATAAGGTTTGGCCCCAACATGCGAACCATTAACCTTTTACAACAACGCTTCCACACTTTTGCATTCAAAGTTATTTGTTGTTGTGAAAAACACTTGTTCGCACAAGAAAACAAACTTTGCAATATCTGGTTAAGTTTTAAATGAAATGAAAACATAGAAATACTCAATCTTTTTGGGTCTTATTTCTGTATTGAGAATTGGTTTTCAATAATAAAAAATAATTTATTCTCAAATTAAAGCACTAAAATGGCACCAACGGGATAAGCAAAAAGCAACGATAAGCACCAAGAATATAAGTTCGATGAAGTTCGAAAATTATACTAATAAATATATTGGTTAAAATCTAGTAATTATTTTTGTTAAATTTTAGTTGAATAACTGTTATAATAAGTTTTAACTTCGCCATGCAATCGACGATTAACCGAGCCTTTCTCTAAATACTTTTAATTTTTCTTCATTCATTGAAATTGGAACTGCTAAGTTGATTATATATATATTTATATATTTTCAAATTGTGTTGTATGGTGATTATAGTTGTTGAGACCACATGAAATATTACAAAACTATTTTTGTCGATTAGAGCAGAGTTGACAGCTATTTTTCAGAAAAAAAGTACGAAGTAAAAGTGGCTACCGTGGAAATGGGTATATGATTACATTTGTAGTATGAGGTAAGCTATACATGTTTAATTTAGATGTGGTGAGTTTTGATACTCCCCACATCAAAAAGTATGGTGAATTATAAATACAAAAGTTGGGTCGGTAGTAATTAAGGACAGTCCTACAAACTTAGCAAAATATATTTTTCTGAAATATCCTTTACCTGGGGATATCATTTACAATTTCCGGGTTCGTTTTTGCCCTATTGTAAGGTAAAATAGTGTGTGGTAATCTATACATGTTTAATTTAGGTGTGGTGAGTTTTGATGTTGTGAGTTAGGATATGGTGAATTATAAATATAAAATTTAAGTGAGTAATCTAATGCTAGAAAGCAAAAAAAAAATATTTTTAACACTATTTTTCTCGATTATTTTCAGGAAAAAGTACGAGTTCGCTTTGTTTACGTGGAACCAGGTAATATTGGAATCGAATTTATGTGTGGTGAGTTTTTAAGTGGTGAATTTAAGTATGTTAAATTACAAATATCGAATTTTAGTTAACGGTCTAATAATGGAGAGATCTTAAGCAAACTATATTAGTTTATTAAATTTATAGACTGATTGTTAACTGCGGTCTTCTATTTTGTCTTTATCTTTGCTGTTTTCTTTTTACATATCAATGTTGTCTTACTATATATAGTTAGTTTTTCTAAAAGTCTATGTCATTTGGAAGCAAGTTTTAAATTTCGGCGCGTAATTCCTTCATCATCGCATAAAGTGAAAAAGGAAAAAGAGTGTAAACTTTTTGAGAGGTTATTGGTATCCTCATAACTTAAACTGAAATAAGATACATGTATTTAAGAAATTGTAATGTTAATTGTAGTCGAAAACAACATCAAACATTTAGTTACGTTATTGGTCTGATAATTAATAACGAATTTACCGAAAGTAAAGCTGTCTACGAGGAGTACATTATGTATGATCATAGCTCATGTAAAAATTCAGTATAATCGGATTCGTAGTCTTGCTTTGTATGTGGTTGGAAGCAGTCTGAAGCTGTTTCGGACCTTATACTTCCGTTAAAGTCACGACAAATTACAGTTCCAATTAGGCAATAAGTTGCTGTACCATTCAACATTTGCCCAAATATGCCGCCGCCCAAATATGATGAAATGTCCGACATAGTAGTTTGAATTTCACAGACTTAAGTTACCTTAGACATATGTATTTCCCTACAAACTTAGTTTCCCTATAGCCGTATATACTGTAAATATACAATAGAGTGTCTGCTATCTCCCAAGTTGACTGATTTTTTGCCCACTGAAATTTTAGTTTTTGCTTTAAAAATAAGGAAGGTAAAGCAGCTTTTTATTTTCGATTTTAAATTAAGCATAAAACACTTTTCTTTGCATCAAAGCATAACATTCAAAATTATACACAATTGAAGATATACATCAAGTGTCCTTAGCTTCCTTACAAGTGACTTACACATTCTGCGTTACTCATACGACATGGTGTACTTCATGAATACAGTATATTTGATGCAAAAATTTTACAGCATACATTTTTCAAGAGCATGTGAAAAAAACTGTTAGAACTTTTCTTTTGGAGCGAAAAATGTTGTACTAGAATATCATACATTTTTGCAAGTTTTCTACTAATTTGCTTTGGATATAAAAACTTCATTGCAAAAGTTCAAAATCCCATATAAAATATATGAATTCAAGTGTGTTGAATTCAAGTGTGGTGAATTCAAGTGTGGTGAGTTCAAGTATGGTGAATCAAAAATCCTGAATTTTAGTGGGCAATGTAATTATTGAAGGATTTTTAGATAACTATACATTCATTATTGAATTTCTAGACCCACTGTTAACTATAAATGTACAATGGTTTAGGCACGGTTTAAGTTGATTATAAAGAGATTGTTTTTATTGGCTTTTTTTAGCGCAATAACCGAAACTTAAGGAGGAGTTCTTACTTCTGGGCAACTCTGCCAATATAGCATGTAGCTACCATATAAACTGTACGATCGGAATTAAGTGCTTGAATGAACTTTTCATTTTACGAGATATCTTCATGAAATTTGACACGGTTTACTGTCCAAGGCTATCATTTTTAGAAAAATTGTGCAGATGAGAATACTATAACATATAACTGTCATACTATCACCGATCGATAAAAATTAAAGTCAAGACCATTTATGCCCTTTAATGCTGCAAGAAGGTTATTATAGCTTCGATGAAGTCGCATATAAAGTTCTTACTTGCTTTGAAGTATGAAATATGCGGCGGGCGACAACTCATTAATCATTTGGGTGCGCTCACGATTGATACTTGTTTGTTTTTCTTAATTAACCGATAAACAATTTTACAATTCACCAACAATTTTTAACAGAAAAGTTAAATTTTGCAAGGACCAATTCGTAAAAAGTCACTGTAATCTAATAAAAATGCATGTGTGTGTGTGTATAGGTTAACTCGTTCGTCCCCTAAGTGAATATTGGCAATAATATTATTCCCATCGCAGTCACCGAGAATATATAAATCATAGCAGAATCGAAAAACAAAAATCCGTTAAATCAAATTCTGTAATGAGTTCGAGGTGTGAGCTCTTGACATTGTCCTTCACACAAACCAGCAACACGGCAGCCAGTATATTAATGGCATAGCTGTAAAAAGCAAATATGCCAACAATAATAAACTGAGTTAAGCGAGTGCGAGAGGCAGCAAAGTGCACGAGCACATGCAATTCTTATTTCGCTTTACGCTTTTCGCTTTCCGCCCAACAACTTGCCATTTGTAACTGGCACTTACATAAGACTCCGACGCGGAAACCACTCGGTTGGGGGAAAGCGCCTTCAAGCGAAAACCAAACAAATGCATAGCTTTCATACGAACACATGTACATATGTATATGTATGGATGTGTGAAAGTATGTTTGTGGGCATGTACATATGTATGTAGGTATATATGTGTGCTTACAAATATTCTCGCAAGTGTGAGTCTGTGTGTGTGAAAGCCCGAATGCTCAAGTGATTTTTTCGCTTCGCCTGTAAGTTGCGCTCATTCCTATCTGCGCTTGTGTGGGTAACGAAGGGAATCACAAACGCAACAACAAAATGAGCGAGAAGAACTACAATAACAGCGAAAGGGCTAACCAAGCAGGCAAGCGTAGCGTCATACCAGCAAACCAAATTCACTCAACGGTGCCGCGTGCAGTCGAGCAAGCGTCAGTCCGCACGTAAGCCGACCCGCCCTACAGGGCGTTCTGGCAACCTGATTGCATTTAAAATGCAATACAATTTACATTTGCCACATTGCTACTCGCCGTTGGGGCCGGCGGGGGCACACACACAAATGCATGTAAGTTGTTGCTACTTTGCGCATTGCCACTGGTTTTGGCCAAACAGCGCCAGTTTCCCTCCAATCCAACATATAATTGCGAGAAATGGTAAAAATAAAAAATGAAATAGAAATTTCCGCACGCACACACACACACTCATTCACAAAATCGATATGTTGCTGCCACTGCTGTTGGTGCGCGAGTGTGTGTGTGTTGGTGCGTGTTGCACGAAATCAAGAATCGATTATTTCATTAGTTCTGCAATGTTGGGCACTGGTGGCCACTTCACGCAGCAGTGAGCAGATAATTGCAAAATGCTTCCCTTTTTGACCTCAAATAAGTACGAGTGGAACGTATTTGTTTCGGAAAATTATATACTTACATTTCTATGCAGGCATAAGGACTTATTTTTTGTATGTTGTTATAGGTTTGAAATGGTACTTGATGTTGATGATGACACGTAGATTTACAAGAATAAATCAAGAATTTTAAAATTATGTGATAAGTCTTACTGTTTTTTGCTAATAGTAGCAAGTTGAAGGTAGATGGTCTCCACATTTGACAACACAGCATTAGGTCTACTTTATGTCCTGAACAGGGTACAATAAATTCACCACGATATTTGTAACACACAAAAAAATCTAGGAGACCATATGAAGTATGTACAGGGACTACCAATAGGTATGACGGGGTTTTGACAGCTCAGGGCGGCCATGTTTGTTTACAGTTTTGTTTAAAATTGTGCCAGTGTGTTCAGTAAGGTTGGTCATTTCAGGACGCTATGTTTCACTTTGGTACAACGCTTGGAAATTAGTCCAGTCATTTAAGCTTAAATTAGGTAAGAATCTCGGAATTCGATATACCCATTTGTAGGTCTGTAAATATTTCTATATTGACACCCTAAAGTTGTCTCAAAACCAACATATGGTAGGGTATACCTATCGGATTCCGAGGTGAACTTACTATAATGATTGGACTAAATTGTCCAAAAGTATTACTCAAATTCACATTTTTCAGAAAAAATATTTGATTAAGTGGAATCGACTACCATGCACACGGGAAGCTATACATTCTTAATTTAGGCCTGGTGAGTTTTAATGTGGTGAGCTAAAGTATGGTGAGTTATAAATACAAAAGTTAAGTGGTAATCTAATAATAGAGAGATAAAATAAAATATTATTATTATTATTTATTATTTGACAGTTCTTCTTCAGGAAAAAAAAACGATTTGCTTTTACTACGTTATAGTGGCTAAAATATAATCGGTTATATCGTAAGTTAGTATGTGGTCAGTTCTACTTGCTTCACTTATGTGTGGGGAATTCAAGTGTGGTGAGTTTTGACGTGGTGTATTAAAGTGTGGTGAGTGCAATTCTAAAATTATTTCGCAAATTTAAATATTCGGAAAAACAATGAAAAACGCTCATCGACAAATTATCTACTTTTCCGTTTGGTGCGGATTGTGGTATGGCGGCATCATCGGACTTATGTCTTTCGAAATGTGGCAAGAAGTAATGTTACCATCAATAGCGAGCGTTATAACACTTTGTTGATCAACTTTTTTCCTCGGACTTTAATGAAAGCGACACAGACAATCTCAAATTCCAACAAAACGGTGCGTCGCCCCATGTTTCACTTCTAAACATGGACATATTGCACACAAAGTTGGACGACTCGTTAATTTCGAAACGTGGATCAGCTAAATGGCCGCCAAGATCGTGTGATTAAACGCCTTTAGATTATTTTTACTGGGGACATGTTAAATCACAGCTTCACACCAGTAAACTAGCAACGATCGAGGAAGTTGAAGACAACATTGGGCACACTATAGCCGATATTCCAGCTGAAATGCTGCACCGCGTAATTAAAGATTGACATAAACGGGTGGATATATACAAATGGATCTGCGTTCGCCATTTGACCGACATTTTGTTCAAATCACAAATAGCATAAAAATATCTGGTGAAAAAAAAACAGAACTCCTTTTTGCCCGCTTGAGTGTTTCTTTTTAACGTCACGTTGTTGTTGTTTTAGCGGCAGAATTCTACGGAGTTGAAAGTCCTTGGCCGGATAAGAATTCGGGTCCGTTCCGGTTACATAGACCCGGCCGTCGTGAGAAAATTTTTAACATCACGTCGATCTTACTGATAGAGCCGTTATTATTAAATATTTTCGATCTGAAAAATCTTAAAACAATTTCAAGGGTCTCTTTCTAATAAAGTGCATCCTTTTGGCTTAAATGGTTGAAAACAAGACGTTACTCGATACTTTCCATATTTAACACAAAGTTTTGCCAACACCTGGTGATTCATGCAAGTGGCGTCAGTTAAAATATTCATTACACCCAAACCTAGCACTTCCTTACTTTTTTTGTTAGTGTTTTCTTCCCTTTCCTCTCGAATACCCTCAACTAGGGAGAGGCTAACCTTACTAATGGCAAAGAGATCATTAGATTCTCAAAAAGCTTTTGCGACTGCGTACCCTCTCTCATACTACCGATAGCGGTTCCAAGGTGTATTTCCTTGCTAGCTCATCAGCTTTACAATTTCCTGCGTTTCTGCTATGTCCCGATACTTGTCTTATCACAAAGACACTCGATGCTTTAGTCATTCCTCGACCAGCCTTGAACGCATTGTCAATGAGTTCAAGACTAGTATCGCCACTCTACTATCTGAGAGAATGGTCACTTCTCTAAAGAGGCCGCACTCCGGAGTAGCAGATCTACTGCTACCTTGGTGGCTGCAACCTCGGCTTGGAAGACTCTGCAATAGTCGGGAAGTCTGAAACTAGAGTTGATAGGGAGCTCCCGAGAGTACATCCCTCCATTTTTGACCCATCCGTAAAGAAGCTCACTGCCCCTCTACTCCAACAGCTTCTTCACACCCATAGCTCCCTCGTCGGTAAATGGGCAGAGAAGGAAATGCTCCCCAGGAAGAAACTTTCGTCCAGTGAAGAGGCGATCATCAACATTGAGGCCTATTTTGAAGCAAAGGACAAACAAAAACATAACTATTATGAACATTTTGGAGGCTGCCTACAATCAGTACATAATGTCAATGTCGCATAGTCAAGGAAATTGTACAAGCATATGAAGAGAATTATGCTTCTAAGAAGAACTAACAATTTCATATTTATTTCAATTATATTCACATGATAATTTTTCTTAACTTGTGGTCGCGTGCACATTTTCCAGTCTTTATCCACTTCCGCTAAAATAATAAATTTTTTTAATTTCCGCATTAAATTCACTTGAAATTCTTTGCAGTGATATACATATATAGTAAATAAATTTAACTTAAAATATTTCTTTTTTCACTTACATAATGCGATGATACGCATCTGGCTGGGCCTGCGTACACGTCACGGATTGCTCGGATTCCGTGGAGTCATCACGCAAGGTGGCAACTCCAAGCGGTAATATGGGTATTATAGCAGCTGTAGCAGCTGCTGCTGTTGCCGGAGGGCCCGCCACCACCGAATGATGTGTGGCTGGCGGCGGTCCAGTTATAGCCTGCGGTGATGGTGTCGTGCTTACACCCTCCTGCAAGAAATTTATGTGCAAAACGTATAATAAGAAAAATATTTCAAAAGCTGGAAATAGGCTTAATGAAGATGTGGCAGTAAAGAAGGCAACGGACACACGATGAAGGGAGAAGAAATTAAACTGAGAAGTCAATCTTCTGCGCTGTCGAAACGAATTAAAATATAAACGACTGTGATGAGGCGTGATGGAAGCCGCACGCAAAGGAAAAAAACAAAAACAAAGCAAACCGCAGTTGACGCTTTAATGAGCTGTCCAAATTGGGCGCTGAACAAACGGAAATTGCAATCACGTTCACATACCAGCACACACATACTCGCACACATTTCCCTGCACGTTTGCTTACCTTGATTTCGGCTGTTTCCGGTGCCGAATACCTTTTGCGCTCGTAGTGTAGCTCGCGCTCGATGGATCGACTGCGAAACGCTGGCGGACACGAACGATCTGGTGGCGTTTGTATGCGGGGCGCTGTGGTCGGGCCGCTGCTGCTGCTGCCAGCGCCAGTCACGTGCTGTTGCTGTTGTTGTTGCTGTTGCTGTTGCTGTTGCTGCTGCTGTTGTTGTTGCGACTGACCCGATGTTGTGGGTGGACTCTTCTCGCTCGTGCCGGACTCTGACTGCTGCTGCTGCTGTTGTTGTTGTTGGTGCAACTGATGCTGCTGCTTATGCTCCTCACGCTTCTGTTGTCGGCGTATTTCCAGATCGAGTAAACGCGCCTCACGTGCCTCCTTGTCGCGCTGCAAAACACAGGCAAGTGAGAAGGGAGACTCGTAAATTCTTAGCTATCGGTTAGTAAGTGAGTGAGTGCATTTGTGATTTGTGTGGCTTGTGTCTTTCTGGCTGCAGGTGAAAATAAATCATTCATTAAAAACTAAAAAAAAATAAAAGGAAATTGCGACAGACGCTGTGTCTTTTTTACATATTTTCTTTCATTTTGGTTTTGTGTCTTACTTGCTGAGCCTGAGCCTGAGCCTGTTTGTTTGTGTATGTGTATGTGTGTGTGTGTTTGTTTATATGTTTGTGTGTGCAGGCTTTACTCACCTTGTAATTGATGGCGTCCTGCTCCTCTTTCTTCGCTTCTCGCTCGCTGCGCTGTCGGTCGCGTTGCTTCTCCTCGTCCGTTTGCGATGTTTTGCTGTCTGCAATTCAATTACAATCAAGTTTGTATCGATCAAATTTAACTAAACGAATTTCTAGATTGCATTTTTTACTTCTTGCTTTTCGCAAACATCATTCAAGTAATGGAAACGCAAAAAACGAATTGCTTTTATCTAAAATGTTCATGCAAATGCTTTCAAGACAAAGGATTGGAAAGTCCGGCATGCGTTTTACTCTAAAAATTACTTTAAAAAAAGTTCATCAAAATAGTTAAAGCTGGGTTGTCGATTTATAAAAATTTTTTAAATATTTAACAGATTTTATCGTGCGACCAAAATGTTTATTAATGATTTTTTTTCTCTAAAAATAAAATTTTAGCAGTTTATGTTAATTTAACAAAATTATCATCATACAAGCTATTAATGAATGCTAAATTTATCGCTGAAATATAATCTAGGCTATAAAATTTATTAAAAAAAAAAAATAAAAATTCGAAATAATTAAATATTTGTATTAAAAGGTTCTACCTTTGAATATTTAAGCTAATAGGCGAAATTAATAATATGTACATATATATGTATGTTTGTGTATTTGTATATGTTTACATATACCACCCCTTGTTAATGTCGTATGCGGAATGGATTACATTTTATTTCGCGAAAAAATTTATATTTAAAAGCAAAAGCAAATCGAAAGTGGGAAAAGCCTGGTTTCATCCTTATTGAAAAGTCCACAATCGTTTTCGACTTACATATGATCTTCTATATATTGTAGTATGTGGAAAGAGAGCAAGTTTATTATTCACTCATATTTTGTACAGTAAATTGAACTTTAAATAAAACTTGTAGATTTTAAAATGACTTTAACTGAAAGAAGTTGCCTTAAGGAAATCTTACAGAGTATTCAGCTAAAATTTTTATATGGGCAAGCGACAGGGGCGAGACACTTGGGGGTTGGTCAGGGGTAAGTTAAACCCCCAAAGTGATTGAATTTTAAATAGTAGAATTTCTCATTCTACATAGTCATTCTGAAAAAATTGTAATTTGTTGTTTTTCAAAGCAATCTTTCAAGCCGACGATGATACAATTGTATCTTTTGGATACTTTTTTCTAAATTTTGTGATTTGATACTTTTTTTTTGTTCACAAAACGGCCTATTTTCCACACTTTTCTGCTGATAGAATTTAATTTTTTTGAAAAATATGAAAAATGTTAAACTAAAAAACAAAACCTATTATTATCTGGATAGTATTAAAAAGTTCTTGGGAATGTAGGCCAATTAAAAAACCCAGAAAAATATAAACTGGACAGAGACATTTTTTTAATTTGCTTCAAAAGTAATGAGTTATGAGTAATGAGATGATGCCTTATAACTCTGTGGCTGCTGAACTGGATTTTAGATTTAAGGGAATTGTGTGATTCGAAAAATGGCTTCTTTTGAAAATTAGTTCTGAACTGAAAAAGAAGTCACCAATAAGGTTTCTTTATTATTTTTAGAGTTTATTGTTAATCATAATACAGGAAAAATAAAAAACTCATTTGTTATGACTTTCAGTTCTCGTTCTATGAACAAACTGTTGTGAAATAAATTTAAATTAAAAAAAAAATTATGCTATTTGCAAAAAAAATACTTGAGTGTCTTAATCTAAAATGTCTATATTTTAATAAAACAACCAGAAAAAAAAACTAGTCTGAATTAGATAATAATAACTTTACTCTATTATTTGTGTTTTCAAATGAAAATTTTTTTAAAACAACGGTTGTACTTTTGATACTCTTTGATACTTTTTTGCTTGGCAACATATAATACTTTAATTTTTTCTAGCTCAAGGCAACACTTGCCACCTAATGATTAGAGCGTGAATGAGAATAGAACAAATGAATTATGTGCGTACTAAAAGCCAATTTTGCATTATCAAAACACATAAGCCTATGTTTGTAGCAAATAGACTGTGTTTTGAGCAGCTGCGTTGTTTATGCAAATTATTTGTATGCTGAAATTAGTGAAATGCGTAAGGATTCTGAACAATCGTTTAAACTAATTTTTGAATCAGTTAAAACAATAGCCGGAGAATTAGATTTAGAAATCAAAATTCCGCGTTTGGCGAAACGGCAAACTAATCGCGACAATTATGAAGGCGAACCGGAAGAATTTTACCGCAGATCAATTTATATGCCGTTTTTAGATAATTTTTAGAATAAAATCAATGAACGATTTTTAAAACATCGAGAGCTGCTTTCCAAAATTGAAAAACATTTTAATAAATAAATGCATAAATCTTGACGTTATTGAGATGCAGGAGAGCTGTTCGTAATTTAGAAAGCAATAGTCCGCTGATGTAGAAGATCGCGCTTGAATTTAGAATGTGGAAAAGGTTAAAAATCTTTTTTCTTCCAGATTATATTTTCTAACTAAAAATTTTGAATTAATATATTTCAGGGAACTGGTTAAAATCAAACAAAGAGATCCAAAACTTTTAGACGCGTTGGAATTGTTTGCGATGCAAAAATTTTTCAAAACAGTGCATCGTTTTTTAAAGATAGGAGCAAGAATCCCTATATCTGTCGCTTCAAGTGAACGCTGAAAATAAAAGAAGATTAGACTTCAATTTGTGAATAAAATAATGAAACCTTGCTATACCTTTTTGGAAAGCTCATTTCACGCGCTAACACGGGTTTGATTGATTGTCGTTTCTTTTAAGTCGTTCGTGAGTTATAGCGTCGCAAACATGGAGCAAAATAAAGAGAAAATGCGGCATATTTTACAGTACTACTACGATAAAGGCAAAATGCATCTCGAGCCGCCAATAAAATTTGTGCAGTTTATGGACCCGATACAGTTTCCATTTCCACCGCACAACGATGGTTTCAACGTTTTCGTTCTGGTGTAGAGGTGATCGAAGATGCGCCACGCTCCGGAAGGCCTGTCGTCGAAAATTGCGATAAAATCGCTGAATTGGTCGAAAGAGACCGGCATAATAGCAGCCGTAGCATCGGTCAAGAGTTGGGCATGAGTCATCAAAAATTCATTTCAATTTCAATAAAAAAAAATTCAATAAAAATACCGCAAAACTTTTTTGACAACCCATTATTTTATGTAGCCGCTTTGAAGACCGCAAAGCATTAAAAAAAAATGTTACAACTAAGCGAAAAAACATCAAGATAAGGAAAAAATTTTAAAGGTCATAAAAAAAAACTGACACATACGAACGCCAAACCCTTTGAGGGTTTTACTGTACTGACCTAGTACCATCACCCTGACTTGGAATTTCTCACCCCCCAGATTAGCTGTTGTACTGTGTAATATATTTTTATACATTTAGATTGACATTTTATTTCTGTTTCATATACGTATTAATTTGTACTGAAGAGATATGGTAGAAAATGTAAGTTTGGGAAAGCTGTCGCTTAATAAACAGTTATTTTTTTTTGTTATTTCTGTTTCTCCCTTAACGGTCACAATATATTCAAATAATTTTATCGACAGCTTCATGAGTAGCTCACTCTACCGATTTGTTTAAAGTTTCAACTTCTTATTCAATTTGGTTTTCCCCGATGCCTCTGAAAGAAGTCCTTCTATGATTCGTAATCTTTTTCAATATCGTTATTCGCATTACAAGTACCTAGCATTAGGTAGACAGCTTAAGTGCACCTTCATTATTTTTATTGCATTTTGATCTATCGGTTGAATGAGAGCAGTAATGTTTGGTGGCATTACGAAGATTTTCCCATATTCTGCTGCCAGTTCAGATTCATATAGAAGTAAAAGAGCGTTGACAATTAAGAAAAGACCTTTAATTGGCAATTTTTTCTCCTTAAAAAATTATTTCTACTTAAAAACACCAAATTTTTAAAAAAGTTTTGGCAAAATCCAAAAGGTACCTGTACCTGTAGAACGAATGATTCGGGAAACAGTTCTTTGAATACAGCCGACTTCAACCAGGCGGATTTTAAGCTTTTGTACTCGCTGAGACACTGAAAGTCTTTTAAGGTAGCTCGGATTTTTGTTTTTCCAATTACCAAGATTTTAAGCCTCTGAGATTCAGTGGCGTTTGAGCAACACAAAAATGTAATTTCTTCGACTTTACACGGCGCTCTTTTAAAACAGCTGAATTCTAATGCCGAATATTTTTTGGAACTTTTGAAGCCATCCATCACAAATGTAAAAACAAGTTTTCTTTAATTTTGAATGCAAATATTTTATTTTCATCTTTTAAAGCACTGGTGCTGGTATGTTGAGAAACCAAGGATGTGATTATGTTTTCTTCCAACGAAAACGAATAAGATATATATATAGTAGTGAAGAAGCTCCAAGGCAAAATACAAGGTCTGTCGCAAAAGAAAGGACTGTTAAAAAAAACAACAAAAAATTAATATTTTTCAAAAGTTATATTTTTTTTATTCAAAGTAGTTTCCTTGTGCTTCGGTACAGCGTTTAGCCCGGTCAATTAGCATTTCAAATGAGTGTTTAAGGTCATTTTTCGGAATGCCCTTGAGAATATCGGTCGTCGCCTTTTGGATAGCTGAAATGTCTTGAAACCAGTGCCCTTTCATGGGCAAATGAAGTTTTCCAAATAGGTAAAAATCACAGGGTGCCAGATCAGGTGAGTAGAATGAGTGATAAGTATGGAGTTTTTTGTCAAAAAATCAGTGACAAGCCTCGACCGATGACAAGGCGCATTATCGTGCAACAAGCGCCAGGACCCTGCCGCACGGTATTGTGGTCGAGCACGACGAATGCGTGACAAAAGACGCTTCATAATACCAAGGTAAAACACAGCAATAATCGTTTGGACAGGTGGGACGAACTCTCTGTGTACAATACCCTCGGAATCGTAAAAACAAATCAGCGTTGTCTTTATTTTTGACTTCTGAAGACGACTTTTTTTTCGGTGATGGCTCGTCTAGATGCTTCCATTTGGCACTTTGACGTTTGGTTACGGGATCATATTGAAAGCACCACGTTTCATCACCAGTCACAATCGAGTATTTTTAGTTTATGTCTTTTCTCAACTCCTTAATCAAATCCTTTCAATGTTGGATTCGTAGCAATTTTTGCTCTTCAGTCAATTTGTGCGGAACAAACTTGGAGCACACCTTCCGTAGACCCAATTTATCTATCAAAATGCGATTAATGGAGTCTTTGGTGATATTTAACTCCATTTCCATGTAATGCAAAGACGATTTCGGTCTATTCTTAATAAATTCCTGCAATTTTTCAATATTGTTTTGGGTAGACACTAATTTTGGCCTTCCTGACTTCTGATCGTCACAGAGGTCCTCACGACCTTCTTGGAATCGCTTAAACCACTCATGCACATTACTACGGGATAGGCAGTGATCACCATAAACTTTTTGCATCATTTGAAATGTTTCAGTAAACGTTTTCCCAAGTTTAAAACAAAATTTAATATTTGCTCTTTCTTCAAAATGCATTTTACGACCGATGACCAAAAGCTGCTGTCACTTTTTGATCGAAACATCGACAGTAGTTATCCAATCGTCTTAAAATTTTTACGAAATGTCAATAAGAAATCAAACTTTTTATTTCATATACCCACCAGTAGGTGGCGCCACCAGAAACAGTTATATTTAAAAAGTTCTGTTTCTTTTGCGACAGACCTTGTACATATAATCGTCATGAAAGCTTTCTAATTCAAGAAACATACCCGTTTTAGAGTGCTAAGAGATTTTTCTCGACTCTAGCCTCAGTGCGGGCCCTTTTCTTGAAGTATTTATGGGGCTGGCCCTTAATTTTATATTATCAAGAGTGGGATCAGATTAGTGATACAATGCCTAAGTGAGCATAACTTTTATAAAATACATATAACTTAACAAATTTAGAGGCTTCAAAAAATCCATTTTTTGAGGACTTTTTTGGGACGGAAAGAAAGAAGTGATTAAAGTGAAATTTTTTGGGTTTATAGTTATATATTTAAACATCATTCACAAATTTTTTCAATACGAAGCTCTTTGATATTCTGGCTTTGGGAAGCAATTGCCCGATGCATCTGCAGGTCGCAATTTCTATCGGAAACAAAAAAATTCAACGAGATTTATATTTGTTAATAACTTATCTAACTTATTTAAGCTAAAAAAGAATTTTAAAACTGAAAAAGGTGGTTTTTGACCAAAAAAATTTATTTTATGTTGTTTGAAAATATGTTCAAATTTGACTTTTCTTAGTTTTTTTTTTAGTTTAAATAGAAGATAATTTAATGCCAAAGATAATAAACTTTACCCCAATTCCATACGTCGTTTAGTTTTCTTTCTATCCTGCCTGCCAATTAAGAAAAATCGTAAAAATAAAAACCGAGAAATTGCCCGCTAAAGTTTTCTCTTTCTGCCTAATCGCTCATATATCTGCTAGACGCTCGGTCACTATTTCCCTTCTAGCTTCGAAAATATTTCAAATTCCCATCTAAACCTTTGGGGACGTATTCTTATATTATTTTTAAAGAGATTTAAGCAAAAAAAATGGGGGCAGAGGCTCCCCCCTTAATTAATATAAACAAGAAAACCCATTCAACTTCAGCTCGCAGGTGCATTTTTTTGGCACAAAAGAGCATTAAAAGATATTTACCATCTTTATCTTAATTTTGATTGGTTAGTTTAATATGGCTGCTATATGCTATAGTTTTCCGATCTGAATAATTTTTTCGAAGATTATTGTGTTACCTTGGATAATAGCCTATGCAAAATTTCGTGAAGAGACTTTGTCATGAAGGACATGTGTTTGATCCTTCAGTTTTTATGGCAGCTATATGATATACTTGTTCGACTTCGGCGGTTACGATAAATGAGCATCTACCTTGTGAGAAAAATTTGTGCGTAAATTTTCAAAACGATGGTTTAAAAGCTGGGTAACTAGTTCATACAATGACAAACAGACGGACAGACATGGCTCAATCAACTCAGCTCACTATGCTGCCCATTTATATACATATTTCATAGGGTCGCCGATGCTTTGGATGTAACAACCTTCATGGCAAACTCAATATATTCGGTAGTCGAAAAAGTCTTTTCGCATTTCTAATCAAACTTCAACTTATTTTCTTTATATTGATACTAATAAGTTAATAAACAAATATTTCCCATTTTGATCGATTCCATTAGTGTAAAACTTTCATCAGTATAAATCGAAATTTCAAAATTTTTGGAACAGACGCGAGAGAGCCAGTGTTGTGCTACACGAACTGATACAGCATCGTCTCCGTTAACTTCACAAATTTCATTGGTGACTTGCGTGGCATTCTTGCCTTTTTTATACAAAAATTTCAAAATATAGAGAATTTCTTCATTATTTTCACTCAATTTTGAACAGCTGTAACTTTTGTCAACTTCCCCGAATTTAATTTTAGTTTGTTAAATGAAGCTTAAATTTTTTTTAAGCCTTTCCAAGACTATATAGTATGACACAATGTGATTGGTAGCACTGGAGATATACGACTGCAATGACATCTATTGACAAAATACGAAAATACTTTTTCGACTATATACATATTATATATACGATGCATCAGCAATTTATAACCTAACCATTATGAATTAAATAAATCATCTTTAAATGAAAACGTAAATTATTCCATTTGGCAATCTAAGGGATCAAATATATATTAATGACAATAATCATATCAATACTAGTTTCAATATATTAAAAGGAGAAGTTCAAAAAGGGCCAAATATTTTATTCCCAAATACATCATATCTATCTATATTATGTATATATAGATATATGTGTAATACATCCACTCATGAGCTGACACGGAAATTATGCTGCATTTTCATTTTGACCGCTATACGCTCTAAATAATTAATTTTGCTTTGGTGATAGAATCAATTAGCGCCTGATTAAAAATTAAATCAAATAAATATGAAATAAATGTCAAGAGTTGGACATTCATAAAATATGCCTGTACAAAAAGCAAAAACTATGCACACGCACACGCACTCACAAACTATTATTTCCTGTTACCCCAGAGACGGCACAATTAATTGCGTTTGGTTTGGCCGCTATGGGATAGCAATTGATTTTATGTGTTTTGATATTCATAAAAGTACATACATATATATTTAGATATGTATGTAAGCACTAGATATCGCCTATATTTTGCGAGCAAGCATGTCATTCTTGTGGCCGATCGAACGTGACTGCAATGAGTTGCAACCTACGCAACCTAAGGCTTTCATAAGCTTAACAATAAATGAGTAAAGTATACGAGTACAAGTAATAATTGCGTAAATAATGGATAATCATTGAAACCTGATCATATGGGCACTACAAATATTACATTTATACTTGTATTTATTACTGACCGTTTTATTCCTAAATAGGGATTACTATCACAATTACAAAATAAAAGCAGTGAAATCAAAACTTGCGCCGTATAATACACATTAGTCAAAATGGCTGCATTAATGTGTGAGCCTCATAAAATTGTAATATAAAGTTGGCAAATATCTCCCTTCCGCTTTTTGCTCTTTATTCAATGCTTTATAGAAAATGTTACAGTGATCGGATTTAGTTCAAATACGCGCCGTTTCGTTCGGTAATCTGTTTCCATCTAGACGGCAACTTCATAATACCCCCCTCGTGGAAGCCCCGCCTCCTTATTTGCGAAGAACTCGGACAGCCCCTTTTCACAAGCCTCTTTTCAGTTTAACTTCACACCAGGGCGTTCGCTATAGACAGGAGCAGGTGGTAATCACTTGGCGCTATGTCCGGGCTCCCGTAGCTTCTGACGAGTCACCAACGAAGTGTATGGTCTTTCGTTGTCCTGGTGGAACACTACACCCTTCCTGTTGGCCAATTCTGGACGCTTCTGTTCCAGTTGTTCGCAGTAGATGATAGAATTAAGCGTCTGGTCATATGGGAGCAACTTATAGTGGATGATTCCCTTCCAATTCCACCAAACACACAGAAAAACCTTCCTGGCCGTCAATGCCGGTTTGGCCACTGTTTGGGACGATTCACCGGCCTTCGACCACGACCGTTTTCGTTTGATATTATCATATGTGATCCTTTTATCGTCGCCAGTCACCATACGCTTCAAAAATGTGTCGAGTTCGTTCCGATTCAGTAGCATATCGCAGGCGTTGATTCGGTCCAGAAGGTTTTTTGCGTCAAATCATGAGGCACCCAAACATCAAGCTTTTTTCTGTATCCAGCCTTCTGCAGATGGTTAAAAGTAGTTTGGTAACCAACTCCCATCTTCTGGGCGATGTCACGAGATCCCACATGCCGGTCTTACTCGATGTTTTCCATGATTTGATCGGTATTCGTCGTCACAGGTTCCACCGGCTGGCTTATCCATGGTGCCGTTTTCCCCCGCTCTGAATCATCGAAACCATTCCAACGCAGTTCGAAGTGATAGAGTACCATCCCCCAAAACAACATTCATCTCACGGAACGTTTCTCTAGCGGATTTGCATTTAACGAAGAAAACTTTAAAATTTCGCGAATTTCGGCGTTAGTGAACTCCATGTTTACACGTCTACATATAACTGTTGAACGCAATATCCAAGCTAACCATGCATAGCGTCGTTTTGTAGGTTATGTCAAGACCTTTCAAAGATGTATAGTATTGCCAGATACGAGCGCTGTAGCGCTGTATACAAGTCAAGATACACCTGTTGTCAAACACGAGGGTTAATAAAATCAAACAATGACACAAAGGTTAATGCCATAATCTGAGCTCAACCTATTCTTGCATTCAATTCTCAATATGTGCGGTATGTGCGTGGCGTTCGCTGACTGGCTAGCATACCAATAAACAACAACTCCCGCATAGCTCTGTTTTCCCGCCAAGATCTGCAGCTCAAAAGAACAAAAAATAACCGTTTCTCCGTGGAGCAAAACAAGCAATTCAGCTCAGGTTGAAGTGGAATGCTAGAATTCATTAAGCAATAAAGAATAAAGCGAGTAACATCGCAGTGAAAGTAAAAAAAAGCATTTTTACTAATTTACATAGCCGCGAAATTCAAAAGACAAAAAGGCGGAAGGGAGATATTTGACAAGCTAGTATATTTATAAGTATAAGTACTCATGTTGAGAACTAATCATTGAAAATTAGATACTGACGTAATGTTATGAGAAGTGTTTGCAGACATCTGAAAAAGTGTTTAAAAAGCAATATTGTATCGGAAGTCACTATAAGTTAGTAAAAAATTGAGCAAAAGATTTTAGTAACAATCTATTTAAGGTAATGGCAAGCGACTCAAAGCACTCAGCTGTTTTTTCCGATGTATTCAACCGAATGAAGAGAGACTGTCATGTACATACATTGTGACAAAATAGTACCCGGAAATTGTAATTTAAATTCCCGGGTAAATGATATTTCAAAAAAATGTATTTTGCTTAGTTGGTAGGACTGTCCTTAATTAATATGCCAAATATGACCTGTCTGGCAACCAGTTTGTTACGATACAACTCAGTTGTGCGATGCGATGGATAAAAATATCGAAGAAAGCATTTGTCTCTAATTTTATATTTCTAACCAAATTTCTTGAGCGAAATCATTGCGAAGGAAAAGGCTTACGGTGATTCAGTTGTATCAAAAACACAAGCCTACGAGTGGTACAAGGCCTTCAAAGACGATCGAGAGATCGTTGAACACATGCCTCGTTCTGGACGACCGTCGATCTCTTTAACTGACGAAAATATTAAAAAGTGAAGGAAGGATAGCTCTTACTAAGAAATTTCTGTTTTTTTGAACAACGCTCTTTAGCGGTAAATCAGCGTCCATATACAATTTTTAACCGCCGTCTATACAAAGTTTCTTAATAGTTAATATAACATTCTCTCTTGGATGAGCTCACAATTATACATATGTAAAGGAACTTTCAAAAGTGGACTTCTGCTTTCCACAAATCGCTTTCACGTCCTCTTGTTTATGAACACAACGCCATGCTGAACCAGCTATTTTAAAAAACTTCAGTGAATGAGATTATATCTTACCAAGTTTAGATTTCAATGTACAGAATTGCCCTACTCCACAGAACGCGTGTAATCTCCATAAATCTTGACATCTCTCTCTATAAGGCTACCAAGTATATTTCAAGCGTTTCACCCAGCAAAAGTTGCTTGCTTCTTAAACATTTTTTTGTTTTTGCGAAATGTACCCTTTTGTCTATATTTGTTCAAGATCAAGAATTTTAAATTTTATTAATTTAACTTTATGCAAAAAAAAATTCAAAAGGCTTTGTTTTGAGTATTGAGTTAAAACGCGTTTTCTTTACCATATCTATCGGACTTTTTATTCTGTATCTATTTTGCGATTTCGCAAATTTCGATTAGACTTTAAAGTCTTTAATATAGTTCGATGGGCATTAACAGTAACTAACACTAAAATCAATCAAATTTAGATTTTTTTTGTGCATATAGTGTGTATATTAGACTTATGGTTTTCAACATGAAATAAAAAGCATATAATTTAATGTTATGGCCAAGAATTTAATAATATTATATGTTTTGAAAATTATTTCAAGCCTACTGGCCCCATTTTCGAACACTTTTTACAGCAGTGGCGCCAAACCACAGATCCATGACGCGAGATAGTGAGCTCACGAAAATTTCCTTCAATAAATTGGTAGTTTCATTGGCGGCATTGCTATATACTACAACTATGCACATATTGGCCAAATCAGAATCATCCGATCTCGACAAAGAAAATCGATCAGCAGTAACATTCACTGCTTGACCGGCCTCTTTTTCAAAACAGTTTCGCCCAATTATGCCTGCAGCACAACATCCACACCAAACAGTGCCACGTTCAGGATACGTTTGTTTTTTGACAATTTTGGAGGCAATTTTGGCGATTAACAAACCTACCAAGGTGAAAATGCGCTTTATCATTTAAGCGGATTACACTCAAATAATCAACATCCAAGCTATCATAATTTTTGAAATATTGCTCAATAATGAAGAATAGATAATGCCATAAATGAAGAATAAATGATATCGGAAAGGTCATTCTATCGCTCCTATGCTGTGACTAATTTATTAGACCAACTTCTTGATGAATTCCCTAAGGCGTTCTCATATCGACCGCGCTTACTTACAATCATATATATTGCGTTGTTGTTTCTGCGCCGATTGTGGTTTTTGGTATTTATGTTGCTGTTGCTGTTGTTGTTGTTGCGGGTTTGGTGGTGATTGCGGCGGGCCTTGCGGAAATTTACGTTGAGACGAGCGCACATTCATTAAATACTTGGATAGGTTCGGTGGCGGCACCATGTTGCACATACAGTTTTTTAAATTTTCAAAAAATATGAAATATCAAACACACACACACTGGTGAAAATAGGCTCGCGGTCACATTAAACTTTCATTTTTAGAAACACTATGTGAGAGTTGAAAAAAAGGAAATATTTTTTCATATTTTTACAAGCATTTTGCATGTCACACTCTCCAACACGCACTCGAAATATTTATTTTTATCGGCACCATTTTGTATGCACACTTTGTTTCATCAATATTTAACCGTTATTCAAAACGCCAGCATAAAAGCGATATATATGTAGTTTGCTGGCAGCACGCGGCACGCAGCCTTTACGCGGCAGGAAATCAAACAAAGTGACCAACAACGCTGTCCGTCTTCTGTTCTCGCATTCCACTGTCTGCAATAACTGTAATTATAAACACCGTTACATGCAATTGCAACTATAATGAGCCGTTAGCACAGCCGGCTCTTGTGTTGCCCTCGCCGAGTCACCGCTCAGCTGTCGAGTTGGCGCAACGCGTGCTTCCAACCGACACACAGACACACACACGGACTCAGCAACGAAATAAAGCGGCTAAAACACGCTACGGAGACGTGCATTCACCACTGTCACTGTGAGATAGTGGGGCAACACTCGGTCACATACTGGCTTTTTGACCCACTCAGTGTGTCTAGTTATGTGCTTGGTTGGCTAGCAGCCGCTTTGGCACACCGTTTACCGAAACGTTCAAGCCACCGCCGATTCGACAGTCGCGACGCTTTTTCGCTAGATTAGCGCTGGCGAATGTGCCGGCTTTCCGCGGCAATGTGTGTTGGCCGCGGTGCTGTGTTTGACTGCACATGTGTCACTTGCTGACCTGTTTGATTAGCTATGCCGAGTATTCTTGCCACGCTATTTTTATCAACCGTTAGATGTTTGTACATATGTATATGCACACGTAAATAAATGAGTAGTGAGAAAACAAATGCATAAACATATATTCATATAAGCACAGTGTGCAATTTCTGTGATTTAATGAGGAAAACTTATAATTTCTGATATGTCTTAGCACGTCGTATACAGATTCCAGCGCCAAGCATGCGATCCGCCGCATTTTACATTTATCCGTGAATCGGTGCAAGTTTTTTCCCAGAGAGGTGCTTACTACCTAATGCGGTTTTACAATATAAGTTATCGATTTGCCATTTTCCTCGCTTACCTATCTTTGACCACTGCTCTCTGCTATCAAGAAATCCATAGCTAAAAGCAATAACACACAATATTCTATTTAACGTCCGGTATGCGGTATGCTGATCGGATCAAATCAATGAGTTCATAAGAGCCCTGAAAATGCCAGGCAATACCAATTGGTAGTGTAAAATGGACACACCAACCACCTTAGTTGGGTCCGCGGCCCATCTAAAACCTCTGCCATACTTTGGGTTCGACAACCCCACATTCAACTGACATAGTATCAGTTCTTCCTGCATTCGCGCTTTAAACACAACCACCACGATAGTCCCCGAAGGGTCAGTCCGCATGAGCAGGTTGGAGCGAACTCCAAGGGCTCCTGCTCTCCGTGGTACGAGAATTAAGTCCCCGATCGGACCTCGTAGCCGAAACTAGTACCAGTTGACCTTTCACACTGCTCTGGAGTGGGGACCAGGGGTTGGACTCCATACGCACATTACACGCACACACCATTCACACAAGAAGCTAACCCTAATTCCCAGTTAAACGCTTTCGCCGCTTGAAAAATTCACGCGCAAACGGCCCTAATTATTCGGCATTTCAATGAGTGGAGATTACACCGCTAACATCTAAACCTCCATCAGTCCAGCTAATCCACATACCACCCAGATCTCTAACGTCGGAGTACATCGGGTATTTTGCAATTACATATAGCCGGTCTTCGACGCGCACCACACAAAAACACCTCAACCTATCAAATAGGTCGAAAAATGCATTCAGAGGTCATGCCACGTATGCCGAAAACCCAGACTCAGACAGAATCTGAAGTCTGAGTTAGCCACAACAAATCTAATGTCCCGGATGTACTCGTAAGCCACTGACCTGCATTTGACCCTATCATCTAGATGCCTCTTGCTCCCTAGATATCGCTCCCATCCCACATCATCATCGGAAATCCAGTCATTCCGCACGAACACAATTAAGCCCCTTCTTAACCTGAATGCAACAGCACGCTGTATGACAATCAAGTCAAGAGTGTGTACACCTAAAACCACCATCCGTTGAGACCGTGCGACATATAGGCAAACTTGCAAGCATCAAATAACGTTGAATGGAGAAGAATTTTGGCCATCCCAAGACTGTCGTGGTTGCCTCCCACCATAGAGCACCATAAGTGGCATATGCCACATACAAGCCACGGTATATGGTGCGAATAGCTCGACGTCCGAGACCCCAATCCTTCCGTAAAATGCGTCGTACTTTGCCTGTGGTTGCCTGCATTCTTCTTCACATGTGAAATGTGGAGTTAAACACATTCTTTCACTCATGGTCAGCCCCAAGTATGTAAGCGCGTTATATACCTGATGTTGACCCCGTTCACCCGGATAATCGGTGGACGAACCGGCAACAATCTGTCCTTAAGCAGCATTGTCACGGTTTTTTTCATCGATGTGTCCACCCCCACACCTCAGTCCCAAGTGTTTACAATTTCTATAAATTGTCCTCCTGCCCGCTCTAACTCAGACCTCGAATATTCGACACAAACGGAATACTTCGCTTAAGCGGTATTTTAATTACTGATCTGTCTTTCTGTTTCATTCAATAGCTCATATACTTTGTCTTGTTCTCTCTGTCTAATGCTTGATGAATCGAAGACAGATAATGAAAAGTAGGTACCGATAACATGATAGTCTTGCAGTCATGCCTTTTCGTAGTCTTTTCATACAACAGCTTAGTGAATATCCAGAAAGCAGTTCTTCATTTAACTACAAAAGAAAAGTAAGGGACTAAGAAGTCCACTTAATGTGGCTTTATAAAAGGGCTTCCAGTATGTCTGCCTGTCGGTCTGTCTGTGTATACGCGAACTAGTTCTCAGTTCTTGAGATATCGGTCTGAAATTTTCCTCACGTGCATTTCTCCCCAAGAAGTTACTCATTATTCGGAATCGGCGATATTCGATCACTATAGCATATAGCTGATGCCTACTGTTACTACGCCTTATAAGGCATTACTGGTCCTATACATATGTACATATATCTCTTCTTTATTTCTACGTTGGTGTCCAGGACCAAGCAACAACCCTTTTAAATGTACACTACTGTCTACATATATACCCTCAAAAACAATTTCCTATATGCTCTTGTCATATTCACATACGGAAATGCACAATAACAAGGTTAGATCTGTGACAGCAGCTGTCAAAATGGTTTGGCGTGGCTTGTTCGTAGAAGAACTCACGAATACAGCTAATAAGGTGATACTAAGAAAGGTATGCCACGATACCATAAACAATCTTTACACAAAAACCATAACCATTTGAGCTAAGTAATGTGGAAAAGTAAAGCAAGCAATTTCCACGTAGTATAAAAGCACAAACATTTAAGTTGCGTATACGCCCGAGCACACGATATACATACATGTGTGTAAAAAGCATTTGCAAATCGTTGAAACAACCACTCAGTAGCCACTGCTATGGACACAAAAATAAAATGTAATAAAACTGTATATATATATATACAGTTAGCTGCACCCGCAAATCGCTGCTTTGAAATGTTTACACACCTAAATGACACAAGCAGACATACAAGTTCATTTAGCGGCAGGTTAATACACAAACTTACCCACATACATATATGTATTCGAAAAATAATAACTTTTATGACACAAAAATATATGCACGTTTTCCCGTTAAATGTATACGGCCAATGTTAGTTACAGTATTCATACATGTGGATTTGCTTTCCTTTTGTGTCTTTCGCAAGCGATTTACAAATTTAGACTCAAACGACAGTGACAGGTTAATAGCTTATGACAGGGCTATGTGTGTGGTTGGGGCTTTTAGAATTTGTAAATAAGTATGAATAACAAATAAATTTTTACCGTTCTCACATAATATGTTAGAGTAAAATCAATAAATATTTCTGTTTCACAATGCGATGTCTACAATCACACATGTGAGCGCTGGGCCGGTAGCAGAAATGTGCATAGGTAATAATTTGGCATCGATTTTCGATATGCAGAATTGTGTGACATAAAAGTTAGTTTAGAAATATAGCTGCCAAAGCATTTTCTGAGTAAGACTTCACATGCCAGGTTGTAAAAATTACAATTTTCTATGAACAATAAATATATTTTTTTCTGCTTTAGCTACTACCTGACTAGTAAATATTTAGTGAGATAGCTTTACTACAAATGAGAAACATTGTTGCATGAATTGAACTTTTAATTGGTTGGAATTTGGCGCTTTTATTTCTCTTTAATACCATTTCTACAACTATCTATAGCAAAGAGTTTGCACTTGGTGTGGAAATTACTTCAATTAGTGTCTGATATACTTTGATAAATTAACTAGACGAATATTATATGGAAAGGAATCAAGCACTCATTAATATTTCTGTTGAAAAGTGGATATTCAAAATATATGATATGTGCGTAGGGTTGAGTCACTGGAGAAGAGGTGTAGCGAGCTTTTTCATGGATGGGCGAAGCCAAACGGCAGATGAAAGGGGTAGTCTACAGTCGGGAGCTCTTAATCAACCAGACTACTGTAGTATCTTTAAAGCAGAAGTGGCAGCCAGCAAGGTAGCAGCAGATGAGCTTCACCGAAGTGCTGTTTCTTTTACAGAGGTATGCATCCACTCCGAAATCAGAGCTGCTATACAGGCCTTAAGCTCGCTTATAGTCGGTCTCTCCTCACTAGAAATAACATCAAGCTACTTCCATATTAAACCTGCCTTAGTGCATAGTAGAGATGGTCGATCGTTTTTCTATAAAATCGCATATACGGAAAATGTTCTATGGATATGAATTTGAAAAATAGAAGCATTTGCCAAATTTGTGGTCATAAAATATTATGTGCTTTTTGTTTTGTACACTGGAAAATTCAAATGGAATTTAAAATTGTGTAATATGGCGTAGCTGAACAAAATTATTAAATCTGTAGCAATTCTTTATTAGCATTGATGTTAACAAACTATTTGGAATCGCTGTTATAATCCCAAGCAAACAAGAAAGCAATATAATTTGTTTGTTTTATGTTACTGCAAACCCGCCGAGTGATCCACTGTAATTTCGTTACAGCTTGCACACCTGTGTAGGAATGTTAAATATTTGTGCATACAAATGGAGTTGTTGTTTCGTCATCACGAAGTAATGGAGCAGCTCTGCAGAAAAGGGAGTGTAACTAAATGACCGAATGTTAATACAATTTCATTCATGTTCGTTAACATTCTCTGTTTGTTAGTCGTTTGTCGGTCTGTAAGTGCGCGTCGGTACCTGATCGCGATTAAAGTTTGTGATAAAGTAATAAATTAATAATTTATTGGAGTTTTTTGAGTATTATTTAATAATTATTTAAATTTGTAAATGTAAAGTGATAAGTGTGTGTTAATTGAAGTGAAAGTGTGCAAATGGAATATAGCAAAGCAGGGCGCAATATGTTGCTTTGGCAAACATGTTTCAGCATGTTCGTGTGAAAAATGTGCTTTTTCGCGAAGATTCCCGACTGCTCGTTATGAACGCACTAAATAAAGTATATAGTAAAAAATCTAAGTTTAGTGAGAAATCTATCAATATTGATGATATTAAATAGTTGTTATTGTTCGATCATAGCGTTTGAAATATCCAACGTATATTTAATTAAAAGAAATTCAAGATGTGCAATCAATAAAAGGTAAGGGTGAGCACGTATGTATGTATGTATATACTTAGTTATGATTTTTGTTTTTCTAAAAATTCTTATACCGAATTTGTCGATCAGTGAATGAGTTATTTATAGTATCTGTATACATATGTATAAAAAATTGCATAGATTCTGGTATATTTTCCTGGCTTTGATTCTTGCAAGTTGCATAAGTATAAAATGTTCTGTTGCTCCCGAATTTAGCCCTTCGAGTTTGGATTTTATTCTCGAAACAATATTGAAATTGAAAACCAAGACATATTTTAAGAACTAGACGGGGGTATTCACTAATTGTTCTTAAAAAATGCGAATGAAATGACATATAATATTGTACAATAATAATTTATGTAAGATATGCACATTTTTGGTGTATTCAAATATTCCACATAAAAGGGTTACACCAAAAAAAATCACTAGAAGAATATGGAGTAGAAATAAAAAAAAAATGTTTTTCAATAATAATCCAAGTGCTTTATTCGCTCTTCAGAATCTAGAAATGCTTCAGGTTCCGATTGCAGTCACAGAAAGAAGAACGCCGAACAATGAACTGTCGACAGAACTATAGCCAACACTTCTCAAAATGTTCAGAAAATAAAACGATTTAAAATTTAAAATTTTTAGGGTTCGAAGAACCAGGTAGCCAACATTTCTTTTTTGTTGTGTTGATATACATACATATGTACACGCTGGTGAAGTGTGATAAAATTTGAATTTTGTCTGTAGCAGCCACTAAGATGAAAAGTGTTTTTATGAGCTTAGAGATTTGTTCGTAATTCTTGGCCAAAAACAGCACCGTAACGATACCACAGTCTCCATATTCGCCAGAAATGACAACGTGTGACTTTTTGCTATTTCCAAAAACAGAGACAACCTTATAAAGCCATCGTTTTACAAGATAGATGAAAATCGCTGCAAAATTTTAGAAGTGTTTCGACCAGTGGTGACTATTTTCAAGGCGACAATGAAAAACAAAAATTTCCGTTATTTTTTAACACACGAAATATTTCATAAAATTAAAAAGGATACATATTATATTTATCGTACCTGTAGCATACGATTTCAACAACAAAATTGTTTTATTTTGTCATTATCTGCTGATTGATCGCAGAAAATTTTGGAAAATAATATTTTTAAAAATCGCTTAATATCTGTATATATTTATACGTATGTCAATGTCATGCTCTTAAATGTTTGTTGCAATCATTTTTGCTTCAAATAAAAAAAATTTAAATTTACGAACCCAAAACACATAATGTAGGCAATTTAAAAAAAAAAAAACTTTTATTTAAAGGAGTATTCTAGTCTAAAAATTTAATAACTTGATAATTTTTGCTCTCATATATGTTCACTTATATATACAAATATATCTCCTAAACGGAATTTGAAAATTTTGTCGTTTTAGCCATGGCAATTTAGCCGATTTAGTCTTAGCTTAAAGCTGTGAAAATTTATGTGTGTTTGAAATTTCGTTTTTTGTTGTATTACAATATGTTTAAAATATTGTTGTAAAATTTCTAATCAATCCGAGTAAAGTTCTAAGAGATAGAGCCTTCGGTAGTGCCGTCCATCAGGCCACGGGTTTACGGGTTTCGAAAAATCATTTTTTTTTATTGTCTTATTAAACTATATAACACTTCTAGAATATTGTCTTAGTAATAGTTTCGGAGATACCACTTTGCGAACTTGTGCGCTCGAGGCTAGCTAGGCTAAGTGCGTCGGTTTTAAATGCGTTTTTCTCGAAACTGTCTTTTTGAAGTCAGTTGGCAAGATTTCTCGAGAACTACTTAACCGATCTTCATGAAATTTTGCGCAGGTCTTTGAACTACAATTCTTAAAGACTTGGACGAAGTATTTGTTTTCGATTACAACTGTTACAAAAAAAAAATCTTGTGAAATTCTAAAAATGTCTGCCAAAAATCCAATTTTCAATATTTTCTTTCGTCCGAGTTAAGGTTTTAACTAAAACTCGGGCGCATCTTTTTTTGAGTTTAAAATATTTTTATCCAAAAATTTCAGAATTTTTTTGTTATGTTTGGTGTTTGTATGTATGTTTTTAGCAATAAAAAATTCTAAAAAAATATTTAGTTCTTTATATGAGAGAAAAAATTTTATTTACGATTCTGTAGAATTACCTCACCAAGCGACACCACGATCAAATTAACACTTTTCGTGATATGTGTTTGCCCAGTGAAAGCAATCCAATCTTAAAACAATCTCCGCTAGGTGGCACCAAAGCATCAAAATATCTAATAGCGCTGTTAGTTAATTAAACGGTTACTTAACCGATAGCTTTTCGGTAAGAGTTGTGAATTGGCGCTTAAGGAACTCATAAAATCTGTAACAGAATTCTCTGACTCTCACTGTTGGGTATCTAACTTGTTAATTCACTTACTTGGGTAATTTAATCGATAACAGGCTTGCTAGGTAAGACTAGCAACATGTTAATTATAGTATAAATTGTGGGGAAAGTTGCGAGAATAATTTAAAAATATTCTTGTAAAGGGTGCCCAAATCAAATTAACTCGACAAATTTATTTTTGATTTCATTTGGCTTCATATCGAAATATATGTTTTCGAGAAAACCGCGTTTAAAAACGGCGTATTTAGCCCAGCTACCCTCGACCGCACAAGTTCTCAGGGAAAATTTAGAATAATATTCTAGAGGTGTTGTAAACAAGTTCTCAAGGATTTATTTAGGATAATATTCTAGATGTGTTGTAGAATTTAATAATACATTAAAAAAATTCCATTTTTCGTAACCCGTAAACCTATGTAACTTCTTAAATTGATATAAGCCGTTAGAGGTATAGTATGTATTCAAAGACTTAATGTTTTGGTAATAACAAATCGTTATGTCAAGAATAAATAACAGCGGGTCAATAATACCCCTAGTTAAATCAATAATATTTATACCATTGCAACGTGTTGCTACAGAGTAAAATAGTTTTTTTCACCTAACGGTTGTACGTATCACTTAAAACTAAGCGAGATAGATATAAGGTTATATACATATGTATGTATGTAAATGATCATGATGACAAGAAAAGTTGAAATCCGGTTGACTGTCTGTCCGTCCGTCCGTGCAAGTTGTAACTTAAGTAAAAATTAAGATATCTTGATGAAACTCGGTGCGAGGTTTCCTTAGTGCAAATAAAATTACGAGTGCATAGATGTGCGTAATCGGTCCACTGCCACGTCCACAAAACGCCATTAACCGAAAACCTATTAAGTGCCATAGCATTAGTGCTTTGTTATTAAGATATAAAACTGTAACCTTTGGATGAAAAAAATTATTGAAAAAGTGGGCGTGACCTCGCACTCTAATAAGTTTAATGATTAAATTTTTTAAACTCCTGTAGAGATCGTAAAAACTGCTTCCTACAAACCTTGCTAAATTAGTCACAGTTTTCTGGTGGCTTTATTTTAGCTAATGGATCACTGATCTCGGGCTAGGAATCACTTTCGAAATCCTGAAGGTACTTAGATTGCTTTTTTGATGATAAAAGAGTGTAATTCAAAATAACCTGTTCTGATTTCAAGCTGAAAAACCACTATACCGAAAACTCCTTCGCAGAAGTTTGTACAGCAAAGAGATCTCAATATCGAGAATAGCACGACGTTTCTTCATGATAAGACTAGTGTCGTGGTGGAATTATTCATGGGAAAGCAACCTCAGCTTCACTATCAGTAAACAAGGGAATAGGTTGGAATTCCGCTGTTTTCTTATGTTCTGTATTACTGGATAGTTGAAACATATATAGGCTTAGTCAACTATCAGAATTTATGCAATCGCAATTTCTGCTGGATTAATGTAAATAATGAGAGGCCTAATGAACCTTCGGCCTCAGCAAGGCTTACTTTCTCTAGTTTCAAATATCTTTGCAATATCAAGATTTTGGAACCGACACTTTCAGCCATGTGAAGTAGAGGGGTTAAAAATATATAGAAAGTCCTTCCTCTATCTTTTCATATTCAGAAAAAGTAAATAATTATTATGTATTTCTCGTAGACGTGGCCATTTTGTATTATATTTTTTACTTCATTCCTGAATGGAAATTAAGTTAACGCTTCCTACTAATACTGTGCTGTGTTTTTCGAATCGGTAAATTTTTTTCTGTAAGTTGGTAGTATTGTTAATGACATCTATGCCAAATTTCACGTCAAAATAAGTGAATTCTTCGATTTTACTATGTCTGAATTTATTAAATTAAGAAGTGCGATAATGCAGCATCTCATACTGCATTGGTTATTCGTGATCATTTCACCACACTTTCAATTAATATCGTGCCGCAACCACTGCATTCGCATTATTTACCTTCGTGTAACTTCTGGCTATTCAGAAAACTCACATGACCACACCGAGGACACCGTGTTGTCTCTATTGAGGATGTAAAAGCTGAATCGAAGAAGGCTATGATGGCCATCACGACGGAGTATTTTTCCAAGTGCTGTGATGACTGGACTGTTGGCATAAGTGTACTGCAGCGGGAAGGGATTACTTTGAAGGAGATGAAATGGACAGAATTCACCTTTCAATTTGATCACAGTGGTGTCACAGGCATCGGTGGGACCCTAGTATTCTAGTATACACAACTATTTACCTTCATTTCAATCCCGATCCCCTTACAATTATTTTGAAACTAACAAACTAGAATGCACTTTATTATGCACCATAGTTGCGGTTGTAATTTAATACACTTTGAAACTGTTTTCAAAAGTTAATAGTAAGCACTTTTGTCCTTCGGATATTTCTTTGAAATGCTGCAGTTTTCATTAATCACAAAATCCGTTTGCAAGCTGCGGATTTCACCTTCACCCCTTCATTAGTTTTATGCATTTGCAAGTTGCATGAATAATTGCATTTGTGCCACATAAAGCGACACTTAAACAACCACTCGCATTTATAACGGTCACCTTTGCAGTGGCTTGGACTTTTTTGCGAGATGCTTGAAATCCAGTCGACATTGGTTTTTAATTCGTTTACTTACTACGTAAACAACAACAACTTGCAGTTGGATTGAAGCTTTTAAGAAAAGTCAATAGAAGTGGAAATATGGCAAATGACCCTGGAATGATGCATTCAACATTCAAAGTAGTACCAAATGAAAGGATTGCTTTTAAAGTTGGTTAGGATAAACCTAGCATAAGGCAGCAAAGTGCTTTGAATCAAAATAATATTTATGATAAGATAATTAAGTATATACATATATATGTATATAAAGGGTGATCCATTTCGAAGTTCCCTAATTTTTTTTTAAAGAAAAAACACAGAAATTTCAAATTTATGGGGAAATCTTTATTACAATTCGAAAGAACATTCTTCTTGGCACTTTTCCAGAGCTCATAAAGTGAAGCGATGTCGCTTGGAAAGATCGAGCGGCTTCAGTTCTTGTGCAAACTGTACTTTGTATGCTTTCAATTTAAGATCTCGGCTTGCTCCAAGTCGTTCCATACGTTAGTTCGAGTTGCTGCGAAAGGCGCCGAATCGTGTCTCCTCTGTTTTCTCGTGCACTCTTATCGCTGTGTGCTATATTTTATCTTCACTGCGTGCTGAACGTGGTCTATTCGGTCGAGTATTATCCAATAATTAATGCTGGGTCTCAAGATGGGTGAGGGTTGTAGCTCAGTAGTTCGATTATGTTGACCATAAGTTGAGCGCAGTGCGCGAAACACAATCATTACAGAGTGGAGGTATTTTTTTCCTGTGCTTCCCCCGGCGGTTACTGCGTCGAATACTTTCAGAGCTGGAGTGTTTCCGTCCATTCGAACAACATGTCCCAGCCAGCTTAGACGTTGTCTTTTAATTCGCCGAGCTATGTCAATGTCGTCGTATATCTCATATAAATCATCGTTCCAAAGACTATATCTTCCCCAGGACCTTTCTTCTGAAAATTCGTAACGTCGACTCATCAGATGTTTGCATCATCCATGCCTTTGCACCATATACAGGGTTTGTCCGGAAATTAATAGGACTGAGTCGATTTAAAAAAAATGTATAGAACCAATCGTTATAATTCTTAACTTAAACTTATCAACTTAAAAACTTTCAAATTAGACCTCTTTTGCGTAGATGCAGCGCTGCCAGCGCGATTTCCAAGCATTGAAGGCGTCACGGAAGACATTCTCCGGAATAGCCTTGAGTGCCGAGGTGCATGCTGCTTGAATTCCCTCTGTCGTCTCAAAATGTCTTCATCGGCCTTTTCATTCAAAGAAACAAAAAAATCCGATTGAGCCACATCTGGGCTGCGGAAGCGTTGGGATGCCGGCCTTGGTTAGGTAGCTGTTCACAAGAAAGGCGGTGTGAGCCGGGGCATTGCCGTGTTGCAACTTCCAATCGGCTGTGATGTCTTGTCGGACCTGATTGACCTTTCGTTTGAGTCTCTTGAGGACTTTCACGTAAAACTTGGCGTTGACGGTTTTTCCAGGATGATGTCAAAGAAGACAATGAATATCTTTTCAGTTTGGATTTCCTCATTCTTCATTTTTTTTTGCTAGGAGACGCCGGCGTGTGCCACTCGGAAGAATGCCTCTTTGACTCGGGATTATACTCAAAGATCCATGACTCGTCGCCTGTGATTACGTTATAAAAAAATTTAAGGTAACTTTCACACATGTTCAAATTTTTTTGGCACACTTGCACTCGCCGCAATTTCTGGTCGTCAGTGAGCTGCATTTTCGGTTTGCACGAAAGCGTTTATTCTGACTCTTTAGGTGCATGTTCGTTAGCTAGGAACGACGTCTACCGAATCCAGTTGGTACGGGCACGTTCCGAAGTACAGTCGCGGCGCAAGAAAATCAGTTCTATTACTTTCCGGACAAACCGGACTGTAGCACGACGGGAATGATTAGTAACTTGTAGAGTTTGGGTTTTGTTCGTCGAGGAGACTTTACTTCTTAAAAGCTTGGTTATACTACCCTTAAAAATAAAGCCAAAAGCCTATGCAAATATTAGTAAAGGTAATATTACTTATATAGTATCCGGTACGTAGCTGTCTGACTAATCTTTAAAAAACACGATAACCAGAAAAGGCAAATCTTGACTTCGACAAAAATTAAAGTTTAAGCTTTTCTCTCAATATTTTATTACAAATTACAACCACTACAAATACTTCTGAATGCACTACATATTCATACTCTGACTTCTCTTACTGAGTTTCACCAGCAAATGAAAGAAAACTTGAATGAATGAAAATTATTAGATTGAAATAATTCCGCTTAAGTCTCCTTGAGTGTAGTTAATATGCATGAAATTGCATTTTATTTGCTGCATAAATTCACTCATACAGGCGCTCTCTCTTCAGACCAACTGACGCATAACGCCGTTAATGTGTTTGCAGTTAAAATACATAAGTTATTTTTGGCTCACACACACATATACATTTACATTGGCTTTGGTAGTTTAAAGCCAATTGACCTACTTTTGACTTTATTTACTCTCAAGTACTTGCGATTATTTGCATGTCGGTGCACAAATGCCAGCTACGATCTTGTTTCTCCCACAATGAACACTTGGTACGCGTTTTCTCATCTTCCAGGAACTTAAAATTAGGAGAACTACACTTATTCGCAAGTTACGATGAATAAACAAAAACAAGAATTAGTAGGTAAAAATCTACCTAGAGTGCAAAATCATGGGCAACGTGTTTAAACAACATGTTGTTTGTGCTATCATAGCCTGGACACGCTCCATAACCAAAACATTAACCAAATTGTGAAAATAATAGTTAATTCATATATGGCTAAAAGCGAATGAATGTTACTGAAAGCTATTTTTTCATGCAGCTTATATACGTATATCAATTATATTTACGTTAAATAAGTAAATGAGGCCCGACTTTGCCGTAATTAAAAAGTTCTTTAATGTTTCCCATCCAACTTTCAGAGCCTTTAATGCGCTTTAAAATTTAACTTAGGTTATCTTTGCCCATATATTAATTAACCTCTAACTTATTTCGTAGCTACGAAGTTAAGAAATTTTGAGGTTATGATAGTTTTTGCTTAATTTTTAATAAGCTTTCTCATAAAACAAATATTATAAATGAAAAGTTCTTATAAACAATTATAGTTAGATTTTCAAAAACAGGTATCAGATGTGGCAGCTGATTTAAAAAAAAATTGAGATTTTGGGGTGGACATTTTTAATTGGAAATGAGGATTTTTTCGATTTTAAGGTGAACTAAGGTTTCCTCTTTAATAATTTCAATTTAAAGAATAAAGTATGTTTCCTCGAATGAAAACAGACCTTTCAACAACTTTTTTTTCTTATAAAAAATAACATATTTTATTAAATTTTTATTGTTAGAAACATACACTAACCTCTCGGAAAAAATATGCACCCCCGTTGGCAAGGTAACTCTTTACAGAATCATCTAAAGCGAAAAAATACATGATTTAGTTGAAATATTAACTTAGAACTTGGAAAAAGAAAAAAAAATCTGAAAATTTCAGTAATCGAAAAAAAATTCCTCGTCCAAGTCTTTTAAAATTGTATCTCAAAGAACTGTGCGAAATTTCACAAAGTTGGGTTAAGTAGTTCTCGAGAAATCTTGCCAACCAACTTCGAAAACACAGTTTCGAGAAAAACGCCTTTAAAGACGGCGCACTTAGCCTAACTAGCCTCAAGCGCACAAGTTCTCAATGCTGTATCTCCGAAACTATTACTGTGATCAATTTGAAAATTTAGGACAATATTCTATTGTTGTGGTAAATTTAATAAGACAATAAAAAATTTCGATTTTTTTAATCCCATAAACCCATGTAACCCTTTAAGGTATATAAACGTTTGTCTACACCAAATTTTGTGAAGGAGAAAAAAAAAGAATCATAAAAACTACATTTATTTTTTGTTGAATCCTCCATATAAATTTTGAGTTTATGTGAAAAAGTTGTATATACAAACACATGTTATAGAGCTTTATAATTTTGTTAAATAATTATGTGATTTGAATGGGTAATCTGGACAATTTGAGGCGCTAAAAGTTAATACATAATTATACTTACTCATCTTTATAATACTTCATAAATATAATAAATTAAATTTAAATTATGTACCCAAGATCAAACAAAATTTTACACAAATTCTTTGCTCGGTATTTTTTTCCATTGTAAAAATCGCAAAGCATGATGGATCTGTACCGACATAAGCATCCGCTGTTAACAAACTGGTTGATAGATAGTGTTCATATTTGGCATAGTAATTAAGGTCAGTCCTATCAACCTAGTAAAATACATTCTTTTAAATATCGCATAACCGGGGAATTTTAGTTTCGGGAAATTTCACAATATACATACATGCAAGTATGTATGTATGTCCCAACAAAATAGAAGGAATATTATTTGAAATTTATTTTTGCAGTATGAAATTTTAAATGATCTAAAATAGGCCTAAGGCTTGTGTTCACTACGTAATTTAGAAATATAATATTTTTTCTTACTGACTAAATGTCTGAAAGGCATGCATTTTGATTTCAATCGAAGAGCGTAAGCTTCCTGTCGTGCTTATACCTATAAATCTTAAGTATAAAGTGACAGTTTCTACTTGGATAAAGTACTTGCTTTCACCTCTTTTGCGCTTTGAAATAATGTGAAAAAGCTAATAATTGCAACATAATGAAAATATGAACAATTCCAAAGCGTTTTCGACACTAAATAAAACGGAACAATGCCATGAAGTGTTTGGTAAATTATTAAAGGACTCATTTAAATATTTATTTAATTTAATTAACATCACTACTCATAAAAATATTATAGAAAAACTATATGGAAAGAGAATAGCAATCATTAGCAAATACTTAACAAAATTTGACAAAACAAGGAAACAAGAGAAACGAGAAAATGAACGCACTAAAAGTTCGTACTTTGCTAGGCAAACAAATAGCAAATAAAAGTCGACGCAAATGTTCGCTAATCAAAAACACAGCAAACTAAGTCGTAAGTAAGACCAAAAATGCCAAACTCAAACAACAAACTAGTTTTGATTTTGCTATAAATTGCTTACAGTTTTCAAGCCTTACCTCTAAGTTAGTGTTTAAAAATTGTTTGTTCTATGGGTACGATTACGATTACGATTACGATTACGTGAACGGTTACGTTTTTGTTTACGTTAACGTTTAAGTTATACGATTTTGTTTGTTACTGTACACTTTTCAACTTTTCATTCTACACGTGTGTTTGTTTACAATTTTTTTTTTACTTGGTGGTTGTGACTTATTGGACTAAAAGTGGAGGAACCCTAAATTGAAAGAACACATATTTAAATACAAAATACATTAAAATCGTCACTATAAATTATTCAATATTTATATATGTATATATATTGCGTAAAAGTACAAACAAATATTCATATTCAAATAGCAATACAAAACACAAAAAGGAAGGGGTTGAAGATTTGAAGATTTACATATATTTCGTTACAGTTGATGAGAGAATGTGCTGAAATGCAGTGACCTATTGCTGTTGACTATCAAATTACAAACTAAATTGTTTAATAAATATCGATACCTTCTCCTATGTATCATACCCTGAAGACCCCAGATGCTTACAGCGTAATCTTGCCAATGCGATACGAGTGCACAATGGAGGCTCCATTGGTTCCCTGGTGCCTTGCTTCAGGCATTTTCTGCAGTCTTCTCGATCCGAGACAGTAACTATATAATCCCTCAACAACAAACTCGGTTATTGTCATCTGGGTACCCGACTACATAGGAAGCAGCTGGAAACACAAATCGTCTATGCTGTCTCAGACCATTCAGCTCCTTCAAGGATAGTTTAAAGCAATGGACCCTAGAGGAACACCACAAGTTTCGGAACCCTAGCAACAGAGGACATCCACAAAGTTGTTTTGAGGTAGTGTTGATTCTGAACAGACCAAAAAACTGCTACTTTTAGGCGAAAGGAAACCCTAAAGATCGCGCCTTCAGAATATGGGACATGGGATTCGACGGACTGTAGAGCATGCAAGGATGGTGAATCTCTGGAACTCTATCGATGAGAATACGTAAACATCAGTCGGATGAAACGAAGATATTTCACTGAAGAGCTTACCTTCAGAATAAGAGAAGAGTGAACTTAACGGAGCATGCGAGAATAATAAGTCTCTGGAACATTATCTATGCGAATGCCCAGACACCAGTCGAATGAGATGAAGATATAACACGGCTCCTAATACTCCATCTTAAGAGACATTGGGCATCTGGTGTTAATAATTACTAAATTGCTGAATAAACCTCAAGTAGTTACCACTCGAAAGCACAATGGGCCTAAGTGCGGCCGGCTGCAGTCTACCGCTCATGTGGTTCCCTTTTCAACCAACCAACCAAGGCCAGTTTTTTCCCAGTTGTAGGGATTTTAACTGCTAATTAGAGAAATTGTTTGGTAGACGCAGAAGGAACACCTTAGCACTTCTTTCTTCACGGTTGTGAGGTCAAGGTTTAAACACTTGAAAATTTGCATATCCAGTTAGCCTGCTGAGCTGGTGAAGGTTGAAATGAAAGTGGCGTTAGTGGTGACCTGCAATAAGCTCAGTAAGCGCTGGTCAAAATTAGATATGTATTAGCCGCCGTAATAAGTTTGTAGTAAGCTCAAAAGACTACGTCAATCTATGAGAATCAGATGATCTACTTTTAGGCGTTTCTACATAACACAAAGGACGAATATCCGTCCAAATGAGTTCCATCAATTATGGATCAACCCTACGACCAGTGGCGTAGCTAGGGGAGGCGAAGGGGGCCGTCGCCCGGGAGCAACGTCTTGGGGGCGGTAAAACGATCTTCGCTGTTTGTTTAATATTCAGAAAAATACTTCAACAATTTTTTTTACAAAATTTATTATAAAAGATAAAGAGTTGTACACTCACAATGTAATTATCTGAATAACAATGAAAAATATTAATTTTTACTCGAATACTCTTCAGTCTTTGAATTTGTCTTATATCTTTTGGCTTATATCTTTCCTAAAAATAGTGATAGAACTTGAAGATGCATTTTTCTAGCTTTGTCTAGCGACGTGTCACGCTCACTGTTACCCTATGCTTTGAATGTAACAAATACTTTTGTTTCTCCAAATTTTCAAAAATGGTATTTAAAAACTCAAATTCGGGCAAAAATTCCTGAAAACTATGTCAAAAGTGTACAAGATATAGGGCGAAAATGGGTTTTGTATGGCTTTTAATAAGATGTCAATTTGTCTTGTAAATTTACTATCAATTTCCTCAAAAACCGCATTGTGAGAATTTTGGAACTTCAAAATTTGCGTAGCCTTCCAAAATTTTATATACTTAATATCGAAGATATTTAGGTTGGTAGATAAAGGGGGCAGCAGAACATCCTTGGCCCCGGGCGCCCGAAGTTGTAGCTACGCCACTGCCTACGACTAACTTAACATGTTAGTATTGTGGTTATACATCCATTTATTATGTCAACAGCAAAGACGTGTTTCATGGATGAGTTTAGTTAACATAACCTAACTTACTAGCATGGCCTACCCTGTTATACTCCTATCATTGAAATGTATGACATGAAAATGATCTTAAAATGTTCGAAAACATAAATATACTTGTACATAGAGTAAAATTTACGAAAATATTCAATAAAAAATTTAAAATAATCTAAGAAAAATCATAATTTTAGGTTTGACTAAATAACTATTTAAATAGTTTTTATTTATTTTGATTAGTAGTTTTGTTTTCCAATCCATTGCACTTGCACGATAATTTCCACATATCCAAAATCACAAATACAAAATACAAAGACAACACCAATACACGAGTATACGAGTACGAGTAGGAGTTATGCAAATACAAATAAAATTCGTTATTTCAACAAAAAAAATAAACATTTAGTGATTACAACAAATTTTATGCGTCAGTACAACCGAAAAATATATATTATTGTAATATGCACGATCTTCGACAAACAGAAGTTATTTTTTATGAATTTTATGTGATTTTTTTCACATCTTTTTGTAAACATATGAAATTTGGCACAAAAATAACAAGAAAATTTTTCAACAAAAATAGTAGATATTTGGTGTGCACTCACTGGAAGAGCCTCCGCCAGCGCCCGGTGGCGGATATGAGAACCAAAATTGATGTGCCAGTTTGGTGGGGGTGCCCAGAGGGCTATCTGCAATAGAAAAGTATCTAATGAGAATAGATGCGATAGGCATACATACATATATATAATATAGTTTATAATATACATATAGAGGGGATGTTCGAGTCTCAATCACTGCGGCAGTATCGCAAGGCATCATATTCGACGCAAAAATGTTGCAATATAAGTATCAGCTGAGTATCTGCAGAAAAGCTACACTGTCGCAATATTGCTGCAGTTATTTGCTTGCTCGAACATCCCCATACTCTATAGCAAAATATATGTATATAATAATATGTATATATGTATATATTCATAAAGTATATAAAATTTATATTAATAATTTATAGAACTTTCTGCGGTTTTTAGTTCGAAAATTTATTCCTAATCCTAACCACAACACAGATATAAGCGCCTAAACCAACAGTTGGTTGTTGTGACACTCAAAATTAAATAATTCACAAACTCTATGCATTTCCAAACACATTTGTTTGGTTGCCAGCTGCAGTGGTCACACTAAAATCGCACAACAACAACAACACCTAGAACACCCGAGGTGCTAAGCAGCGACTATAAAATTCACACAATCATCATCGGTCACGTTGAGTCGTGCCAAACAATCACATGGATTTGGTGGATTTTGTTGTTGTCGTTGGAAATTCATACCTATAGTACACACACGCTCGGTTGTCGTCCACTTAGCTGAGTGGCAGGCGTTCGCACACATTTGAACGCTTGCCAAATTCGATGTTATGAAATTTTCAGTTTCACACCAGTCACAACGAGTCGCACTGAATGAGATGAGATAATGACAGCTCTCAGAGGTAGCACCAAACGAGCGTTAGATCAAGGGAGTGCATTTGAACGGTTGAGGACCCCTTTTACCCACAACCATTTGTTTGTCTGTTTGTATATATGCGAACTGGTCAGTAACTTTTTGAGATATCCACCAGAAATTTTGTCCACCTCTTTTTCTTCACAAGAAGCTACTTATTTATCGGAAACGCCGTTATAGGACCACTATAGCATAAGCTGCCATACAAACTGAAGGATCAGATTGATGTGCATGTGTGGGATGCTTTTTCATCTGACGTGAAATCTTCAACAAATTTATCATGGATTATTGCTTAAGACAGATTCTTAAGATCACAACAGCATAGATGCCTTATAAACCGACCGATCGAAATGTATGTATATAAATAAAATCCCTTAAATCATTTTATGCTAAAGAAATGAACATGTGAAGTGTATTTTGGGGTTTCATGGGTTTCCTCGGGTAAAAAACAGCCATTTTTCGACAATTTTTTCTCATATAACAATTTAGAATTTGTTATTGTTACAAACATACACTATTAAAAAAGAAATTCTGAAGTTTTTGGAAAACATATTTCAACCAACGACGCCATTTCCGATGATCCCTCGGGAAAAAAGATGCAGCGCGTTGGCAGGAAACCTCCTTACAGGATCATCTAACGTGAAAAAATACGTGTTTTAGCTAAAACTTTAACTTAGACCTAGGACGAAGAGGAAAAAAACTGAAAATTGGATTTTTAACAGACATTTTTACAAAAAAAATTAAAATATTAGTGAGAAATTCGCGAATTTTTTTTTTCAAATAGTTGTAATCGAAAAAATATTCTTCATCCAAGTCTTTAAGGATTGTAACTCAAAGACCTGTGTAAAATTTCATGAAGATTGGTTGAGTAGCTTTCGAGAAATCTTGTCAACCGAATTCGAAAACACAGTTTCGAGAAAAACGCGTTTAAAGACGTCGCACTTAGCCGAGCTAGTCTCGTACGCACAAGTTCTCAAGGCTGTACCTCCGAAACTTTTACTCGGATCATCTTGAGTATTTTGGACAATATTCTAGACGTGTTGTACAATTTATTATTGATATTTTAAAAAGGGACAATGTAACAGAATATTTACTATATTTATTATGTTCAACCGTGTCAATTAGTCAAAGCAATTAGGTTCTAAATAGGGTCAATTAGTTGTAAGTTCATATACACTCAATTTAGCTTCTCTAAATGATATTTTCCTGGAGAAGCTATTTTTATGAATAATGTCTTGTCCTTGTAGCAAATAAGTTCTCTGTCACTTTATAATATTTATAATATTTTTCCATTTTTTCTAGAATTTTTTTACAATTCTTATAAATATATTACTTGTAAATTTTCTTAGTAATTTTATGTTCCAATTTCCTCTGCTCAGGTTTGCCCTTAACACTTTGACTTGTCATTTTTGCACTTGACATTTTTTTTTTTTCACTTTTCCAACAAACACTTTTCTCTCTCACTGGACAGACACGACACGCTTGAATATTGAATTTGACACAAATTTATTGGCAATTAGGCACTAATTGGCAATTACTTACTATGGGAATATGGTAGGTTTATGTATGGGTGTTAGGTCGCCGACTTCAATAATTGGCAATTAAGGCGGAATGTTGGACATAACATACTACGTACAGGTTTGTTTTTTGTTGTTTTCTATAGAAGGAGGAAGCATCCAAAGAGGGAGTGCGGAACTTTAATCTGTTAAACTTAACCTACTCCCATTTCATGGGAACATACCTACAGCTTGTGTTACCTCTTATGTCGTTATGTAAACATTAAAATATTAGGAAGAAACGATCGCCCTAGTAATAGGCTTCTGGGCTACTAACTTCAAGCAACTATGCTTTTTTGGCAGCAATAATTTGGGTGAGAATATTTGCATTTAGCTCATTGTCATTGATCTGAGAATTGTTTGCTTTCAAATATCAGTATAAAAATAGCAAAAAAACCAAACTTTCGCGATCTGTGTAACCAGTCAAGTTTATGGCTTTTGAGCGGAAAAATTCAGCAATTTTTGTGGAAATTATTACACAACTGCTTTATTTTTGTAATAAAATAAAGAAAATAAGTAAGGAAGGGCTAAGTTCGGGTGCAATAGAACATTATACACTCTTGCAACTTGAGGAAATCAAAGTCACGGAAATACCTTAAGGTGTAAAACGTTCCTTACTTTTTTAATGAACAAATACAGAAATCTCAAATTTAATGAAAAATGTTTTTTATCATTCAAAAGAACATTCTTTGACATTTATTTTTTGAAAATTATCCCTCTCAAATGTTGGCCGCGGCTACGGCTCAGATGGTCCATTCGTTCAGACTAATTTTCGATGACTCGTTGAAGCATTTCGACTTGTAACTGGTGAATGACACGTGTGTTGTTTTGTTCGAAGCGGGATTGTCCGCCTAGACTTTGGACTTTACATATTCCCACAGAAAAAGTTTAACGGTGTGATATCACACGATCTTCGTAGTCAATCGACCGGCCCAAAACGTGATGTGTGGGAAGTGGCACCGGATTTTTGAAACCAAATGTCGCACGAGCTTCAAATTCAGCCGTCAAATAATCAGTTATCACGGCGCGATAACGGTCGTCGTTGACGGTTACGTTCTCACCTGCATCATTTTTGACGAAATATGGACCGATGATACCACCAACCCACGAACCACACTAAAACGTTGTTTTTTCTGGATGAATTTACAGCTCTTGAATCTCGTCAGATAGTTCTTCATCTCAAATGCGGTAATTTTGCTGTATGTTCGAAAATGTCAGATCTTCTTGGAACTTTTCAAGAGCCCATAGAGTGAAGCGATGACGCATGAGAAGATCGAGCGGCTTCAGTTCTTGCACAATCTGTATTTTGTACACTTTCAATTTAAAATCTCGACGTAAAATACGCCAAATCGCTCCATACGTCAATCAGAGTTGCTGCGAACGGCGCGTGCAAGACGTGGTCTTTCGATCGAATATTATGAATGCTGGGTCTCAAGAAGGGGCATGCCGTTGCGAATAATACGCTCAGTAGGCCGAGGCCGATCATATGGAGTAAAGTCAGTCGGGATGTTCGAAAATCCTGATACTCCTCTCGACATACTGATCATAAATATATGTTTATAAGTATATAACTCTATAAAATACATATATATACATATACGAGTATATAACCCTCTATCTATCTCGCTTAGTTTTAAGTGCTACGTACAATTATTAGGTTAACAAAAATATTATACTCTTTAGAAACATGTTGCAAGGGCATAATATTATGACTATAAAATGAGTATCCCCAAGCAATAAACAAACAGTGCGCCTTCGTTTATGACTGGATATATAATATAGACAGCTTTCGACAGCGCTAAACAGCTTCTCACAGCTGAAAGCGACCTGTTACGGTGCTCAATATAATTTGTGGTTGTATGATTATTTAGTTTATTTTGCGCTGCCCCTTGCCCTTGTCCGCGTTGCTTCCCCAGAGAACTCGCTCGGCAGCGACAGTTTTATGACCGCCACCGTTGGCAGCCCGAACTGCCGAGAGCTTGTGTATGTGTATGTGTGTGACAAAAGCCACTGACTTGACGCTCCTCCTTTCTGTGCACGCCCCCTTCGGCGCGACTAGCAGCTGTCAAGCAATTGCTGTTGTTGATTGAGCACTTGTGGAATATTGGACCTTTGGTGTGGGCCAGCGGCGTGTTGATGACTGGCGAAAGCACATATGCACACACGTCCATTGAAGCTTACTTGTACTGCTTATATATGTATGTATTTACTACGTATGTATATATATTAATTTTTGCCTCGAACCGTAAATGTTTATGTGTGTATGTGTTTTGTTTTTGTAAATAAACACTATAATTGTGAATATTTGGCACTCTTCTTTGAATTAGCTTGTAAAATGTAATTTTTCTCATCACATTTTTTGAAATATTATATTTTTTAGCAGCAATTTTAGAATATTTCTAAAATTTTGGCAAATTGTTTAAGGAGATTTTAGAGAAATGAAGTTATGAATATAGCTGATACCAAACGAACTAATAAAAAGTCACCCTAGCAGCCATAACAAAGCGTTTAAAAGCAGCTTTTCAAAAGCAAGAATATTTGGTCTGATATGAATTGAAGTCAAGAGACGTTAAAAGGCGATTTTAGATGACAGAAATGCTACTTGAACGCTATAAAAATCGTTTTTGCACCGGATTGAGAATGGTGATGAAAAATATATTCATTACGATAACCCCAAACGCAAAAATTATACTCTAAACCTGTGCAACCTACAAAATTAACGTCACAGCCGAATATTCGTGAAGCCAATGTAATGTTCTTTGTATGATGGAATCAGTAAAGTCTGATGTATTATGAGCTTCTAAAGCTGGGTGAGACCATTCATTTGGAACACTGCATCTAATAAAGCATCAAATTGGAGCGCGCGATTGTCGAAAATAGTCTGGAAATTGCTACTAGACACGGGACAATAATTTTCAACCATGACAACGTTCGACCTCATATTGTAAGAACATGTGGTATAAAAACAAAGCAGTCTTTCTTTATAAACGTGGTTGTTAACAAACTATTTTTAATTGCTGTTAAAGTCCCCAGCAAACAACAAAGCAAAGTAATTGGTTCGTTTTATGTTACTGCAAACCCGCCGAGTGATCTCTTGTAATTTGGTTACAGCATGCACAACAGTGTCATGTAACAGGAATGTTACATATTTGCGCTTACAAGCGCAGTTGTTGTATTGTCATCATGAAGCAGGTGAGCAGCACTGCAGAAAAGAAGTACAACTGAATGATCGAATGTTAATACGATTTCATTCATGTTCGTTAACATTCTCTGTTTAATAGTCGTGTGTCGGTAAGTCGTTATCGCAATTAAAGTTTGTGAAAAAATAATAAATTATTCATTTAGTGCATTTTTTTAGTTTTATTTAAAATTTATTTGATTTTGTCAATACAAAGTGATAAGTATGTGTTAATTAATTGAAGTGAAAGTGCGCAAATACAATTTAGCAAAGCAGAGCACAATGTGTTGGTTTGGCATACATGTTTCAGCATGTTCGTGTGAATAATGGGCCTTTACTCGATAGTAGTAAATTTAAGTTTAGTAAGAAATTTATCAATATTGGTGATATGAAATTGTTTTTATTGTTCGATCAAATCGTTTAAAATATCCGACGTGTGTTTAATTGAAAGAAATGAAATACATATGTATATAAATATGTATGTATGAGCAGGCAATAAAAGGTAATGTGAGCACACGTACAATGTATGTACATAAGTATGTATGTACATCTTAAATCTACACATCTCTTATATTAAAGCTGTTTATAATCATATGTTTATATGCATGTTGTGCATGTATAAATATATACTTATTTATGCTTGTACAATTGTTTGAACAAATGCATATAATTAAGAAAAAAGCAATATACATAAATATATGTACATACAAACGTGAATTTCTTAATTAAAAAATATTAAGCCAACAACTCAAGAGTTTTATTGAAATTTGCTCTCTCGCCCTTTTCTCTTTGCTTTAAACAAAATCCCGTAAGCATTTTCCTTGAATTTGTTTTATTTTTGTTTATTTTTTTTTGTGCTGTGCTGTTTTAATTACATTCAAAATTTTAATTATGCCGGTTTTATTGATTATAACAATAAAATTTATTTGTTTACAAACAGTTCGGAGAAAATCGTATTAAAAATCATGTTAACTAGGCGTTCGGCTGAAAAACAAAAGAACAAACATTGGCAAGTAAATATTAGGAAAGGAAAACGCTTGACCGTGATATTTATTGGAAATATTATACAAAAAAATTTTAATTTTTTCGGTCTGTCTGGTCTAAAACTTTAATAAATTTTGAAGATAAAAGAGAATTAGCAATAATAATATGTTAAATATTTGAGGGGTATTCCAGTCCATAAATAAACAAGTAAAGGGTACTTTTCTTTAAGTTATTTAAGAAGCCAATAAAAAATGTAGATTGCCAATTTAACAATTCTATTACTATATATTGTTATCGTGATAAATGATATCCTTGACAACAGGAAACGAGTGCTGCCGCCGGGTTTAGGTTAGTTGCTAATAAAAATATAACATAAAATATCGTAAATGTAAATTTTCTGAACTGAACTTAACCAAAACTATAATAAAATTAAATTCTGCTCTTCTTTGTTTTTTCCAAGTATGTGTTTGGTGTCTTTCTAAAACTTTCTTAAAATAACCATTTGAAGCCAGAGTAAGTTTGAAATTATTAAAAACGAACTAAATATTTTTATTTAAAAAAGAAATTTCTTTTCACATAATTAAATAAGAATCATATCTCCTGCTCTTATTATGAATTAATTAATGAATGAATCAAGGCTATATGAGATTTTTCCTACTTTTTAAGGTCCTCCTATCTTTAAGTCAACATATGGCAACAATATACATATAGTGTGATTGGAGGAGGACTTTGTGTAAAAGGAGTTATTTTAGACGTGTGGTTTTCAATTAAGCAATACATTTTGCAGTGTTGCCCTTTGCCACACCTATTAGTTGATTTATAGTCAGTTTGGTGTGCCATTTGATAATGAACAGACTTTGTTTGGAATAATATCAGCCATTAGTACATATATATATTTAGAACCAAAATAATGGTTCAGAAAAAAAATTTTGTTCAGAGAAGAAGCTCCTCTCTGTTTGCATAGGTGCGTTAATAAACAAAATTGTCCCATGCAATCGATAATTTTGTACTCATACAACAAAAAGAATGGATTTCCGAGAAAACCCTTCAAGAAAGTACGGAAGTTGGGGATAGTATTGTCCCGATTTTATCTATTTTCCCCACTAAGGTACCTCACATACAATAACCAATCATATAAGGTAAAGTCAGACAGATGTTCTAAAACTTTGATATTGGTTATATCCCCAATAAATATCAAATTTTCGCCCAATTGTATCTATTTTAGGCGCAAGGAAATCACGTTCTTTAATTTTCATAGAAATATTCTCTTTTTGGCCGCTATATGAGACATCAAAAGCTTTCATACTCTCAATTTGTACTCACATTTAATTGGTTTTTCAATAAGAGCGCTACAAAAGTTTTGAATAAAACAATAACGGTTTGGAATGGTTATGAAATTCTTTATTCCTGTGAATGTATGTACATTTGATGCATTATGTATGGAACTCGATTTCTTTTGCATAGGCACTACGGGCACGCTTGCAGAGGCTGAAACTAGTTCTCGACGGTTTTCAGGCATAAATCGGCCAACACTAGTGCATATTTAAGTTCGATATTCGTATGAAGTTCATCAATCGACGCTGGCTTGTTGCCATAGACCATAGACTTGACGTAGTCGCACAGGAAATAGTCTAACAGCGTGAAATCACACAACCGAGGCGGCTTGTGACGCCGTCTTATTGGAACCAAAGATTGTCCAAGTCCATATCATCCAATTCGAGCCAAAAATATTGAGCTATCATTGAGCGGTAGCGATTCCCATTCTCAGTAGCGTGCCGGTTTTGATCATCAAGGAAGAAGTACGGCCCAATAACGCCGCCGGCCCATAAACCGCACCAAAACGTAATTTTTTCCGGATGGTGACTCATGGAGTACGTGTAGATTGCTACCTAACCAATAACACATATTTTTCTTATTGACGAAGCCATTCAGCCTGAAATGAGCGTCATCGCTGAAGATGATTTTTGTATTAAAATTTCTCCACCAGACGCTTAATTGTTGGTCTGACAGGACGATTATGACGACCATAAATTGGCTCTTAAAGTTGAGGCCACTGACTCCGAAATTCGGTAATGAATTATAATAATTTCGACTCATTGTTGGATCGGATAGCTTTCCATGATGAAATGTCAAACCTTATTGAAGAGAAATGTCAAAGGAACGGGAAAAAAATATGACATCGTTTGCTGTCCCTATTGGTGTACTTTTGTAGTGTACCTATTGAAAAACCCTTTATATCAAAGGGCTGGCATAAACGAACTAATCAAAATCAACTTCTTGTATGGAACATGCTTTATTTGTTATTCGAGAATTGTGTCTCAGCTGCGGTAGAACCGAAGTTAACATTTTTTGTTGGCTTTATTGAAAATTCTTAACAGCTAGCAACCCTCGAAAATACAGTTATTTTAGCTTTAAGAAATCGTTGTAGTTTTTGAGATTTTTTTCAATCAAAATGTCTTAATTGGTGGTAAAGATTTAATTTGTTGAACCCTGCCAGTAATAACTCGAAAAATTGGACTCAATTTTAGCAATGCTAACACTCTGTATGTTGTTGTGTTCATTGAATTTGTGGAGGACCATAATTTCTTATCTTCAAAATACAAAACTAAAATTGCGGAAGTGTACTTTATATTTTCTTTCGGGTCAGTTACTGAACGCCCAACTTACCTTGCTCATTCATAATCACCTGCGGTGTCTGCGTTTGCCGCAAAAGCTCATTATGTGAATCACACATTCTAAGTTTTATTTCAAATAAAAAACAATTACAAACAGCCACTACTCAGTATTTGTCTGATGGATTCATGCGCTTATTTAAATTTCAATATCGGTGCATTACTAATCACTATGAAATCTATATTTGAACATATTTGCACAATACAGCCGTTAATATTTGTTTATAAAAGCAAATTAAATAAATTTTTTATTGCCACTGAATCGACAAAGCTCCTCCGCACTTTTCACATAACACTCAGGAATCTTTTCACACGTAATAAACGCTTAATACTGGCAATATCCGCCGGCGAGCCACCGCCTTAATGCCGTTGCCATATTTTGTCGAGCCACTCGAAAGAAATCCAATTAAAATTCGCAATTTCGATGATTTTCACAACAAATTAACACCAAAAGCAGCCATAAAACGAGATATTTAAGAGCTTATTTCTTAAATTAGCTTCTCCAAACAAACAGAAATGGCCCACAACACGCAGCGCCGGCCGTTAAATGGCAAACTGTCGTCAGTCGCTTTTGCAACTCAATAAAAATTTTAAGTATTTTTCGTATTAGAAAAATTTCTGAAGTGAGCGGCGAGGAGCCCGCAATATATTGGCGACGCGCTTCATTTGCACGACAATGTTTCAAAAAAATTTTTTTATTTTTTTTATTTTTGGGTTTTCTGTTTTGTTTTGCATCCAAAAATACACACTTGCACACAGTGGTCGTGCGAAGTGTCGACCCAAAGGTACGCGCGCGCCTCGCCTCGCCGCATTGCTTTGGCCGCACCGCACGTTCGCTTGGCAGCGCTCATTTACCGTTACTTTGTTTACTTTTCACATTTTTCGAGCTATCAAAACTCATAAATTCTCGCAATTGGCTGGCTATTGCAATGAGTGTGGCTGACTGACGTCAAGACAAGTGGTGATTTTGGCATTTTCCACCGAACTGAAATTTCAAATTCATTTTCCAACAGAGTGGGTCGTAAGCAACAACAATAAAAATATGTGTAATAATAGTGTTGGAGGAAAAGTTTGCAATGAATGTGTGAACATTATTTCCACGTATTGAATATCAAAATTAATATATTTGAAAAAAAAGTAAAAGAATAATGCGAAAATGGAAGCGCAAAAAGTCACGCCCTTCACTTTTTGTGGTCAAAAAATACTCACCCCAGTTAAATTCCACCAGTAAACTTTGAACAAGTGCCACTATTACTTACCCAAACTTTTGCTTCACTTTAAACTGTTCTTAAGTTTTTGGCGGCCAATTTCACTTTTTACACACTAACACAGGCACAAATACAAGCTCATGCTCATTAATAACATTCACTAATTTAATTCTTAATTTCGCGCTGTGTGGCTTTTTGCCGCTTCTCAGAATTTCAGTGTGATCTTTGTAGTGGGAGTCAAGTGCTCTCTAAACTGTGATGATTGAGGTTAATGTTACACTTCTATGTTTAATTGATTGTGTTTTGTTGTTGCTGTTTTTAAAAAGTTTTTTTTTTTTTTTTTTGTTTGCGGGCGAGGAGGTGGAAAATGCCTTCCGCATCATCAGTGCTGTCGTCACAGCAACGGTATGTACCACTTGCACATCACTCAAAACCCACCTCAAACAGCCGCCCACCCTGGGACTACGTTAGAATTACTTCAAATTGTTCGTGTTTATTAGGCCAACCAGGTCTTCTACCGCGTTGTATTCTCGTTGCCAACGCACACATTCAAAGCATGACCGGATAGCAGCTGGGTTGTGTAAAAATCGATTTCTCCAACTTTACGGCTAGTCCATAAGTCCAGATCTTTTATTAGTCTGGCCGCTCATCTGCCGCGACTGTCATTCTCCCATCTTTGTTGCCATCTTCCCATGGTCATCTTTCCGTATTTGTTCTATTGCGCTCTTATTATTATCGGATATTTTCATTAGCTCCCACAGCTTTTACCTTTCATATGCCAGAAGGGGCATTACCGCTTATAACTAATATTGCATCGCCTGACTCTGTACGGTAGGCTGCTGCAACTCTGAGGGCTGCAGTGCGGTGCACTCTTGCCACTACCTTACGCCCGTTTTCCTTTTTAAGCACGTCTGCCCAGATCTCAACTCCGTATAATAGCACGCTGATTGTCGTCGACATTAGGAGCTTTCTCTTTTTTTTTGGCTGGAGCCTCTTATGTTGGACATTAGTCTGCTCAGTTGGCGTGCTGGATTTGCACCCAGATAGTTAGTCTGGGGTCCAATGTTATGCTTAGGTAGTTTACTGCTTTTTGCATCCTAAGAATATCCGTAGACGTTTGCATGCTTATCCTTGGTAGTATGTGCTTATTTGTTAGCAGTAGTAGCTCTGCTTTTTCCGTAGCGAGTGGAGCTTGTGTGAGTCAAGCCATGCTTGCGTCCGTATCACCTGATCGACCTGATTAAGCTTTCTTCGCGCATCTTCTGTGCCTATTTCTGCTATTATTGCTGCAATGTTGTTCGCATAACCAATTAAGTACGATTCGTCTGGCATTATGAGTTTTAATATAGCGTCGGAGGTGATGTTCCACAAGTCTGGGCCTAAAATGGTACTTTCTGCTACTCCTGAAGTGACCGCTAGCTGTCGTGATTCCTGTCTAGTTCGGTATAGCATTTTTCTGTTGGTAGCTACGCATCACTACTCTGAGGTAGTCGGGAATTTTAAAGCTTTTTTCGCTAGGCTATTGAATGCTTTTCGGCCATCTAAAGTCGCCAGCAACACATTATTTTGTATTCTTGCCATTTACGTTTACACTTTCAATTACTCATTTTTATTGCTTCCCAGAGTTTTTAAAAAGTTCGTCAACCAAGTAATAGTATTATTTATCGACTTTCTTCTCCACACATATGTATTTAGCTCTGGCATTGCATCCAGTATCGTACAAAAAATTGGTTTGGAAAAAACTCCAATTTAGTTTTAAAGGCGCGAAATACATTCGACGACGATCAAACCCAGTTTTATTCATATTCATAACCACATTCTGACCAAGAAAATATTTTAATTTAAGTTTATTGATCCCGCCAATACATATTCAAGTGAAGTATGATGCAATGCTCACGGGCAGCCCGCTCATTATTTTAGGACATTGGACCAGACTCGACATCACGGCTGTTTAAATATCAACATTATATCCAAGAATCACTACAATGTGGGAACATATTGTTAAGATCGGAGCTTATAGCATATAGCTGCAATTTAAACTTATTCTTCTTCTTTATTGGCGTAGAGCCGCATTTAGAACAGCGTACCATCCGAAATGATCCACGAACTCGAAGTTATGACATACAACAGTGACGTGGGGGCCAAGTGCCGTGCGCGACGACTATTTGTTTGATGACAGGAAATATTTCGACTTACCCTAGTCCACTACCAGACCCATTTGCTTCACCACTTTGTGCAAGCGGGAGAAAGCAAAATTAACGGCGCGGTTGTTGAGGCCAATGATATGAACATCATCGGCGTACGCCAGCAGCTGTACACCCTTATAAAAGACTGTACCTTCTCTATTTAGTTCTACAGCTCGAATTATTTTCTCAAGGATTATATTGAACTAACGAATCAAAGTCAATATAAAGGTCCTCTTATACGTATACCACTTTATACCATTAGAAAAGCATCTATTAAGGGTATTATAGTTTCGGAATTAACCTTTTTTTACTTTATATAGCTGATAAGAAATATTAGCCAATAAAGTCTCTTTGAAACTATTAAAAGTTTTTAATAAACTTTTTTTTCCAAATCAAAGTTAAACAGCATCAACTCCTACACATGCTTCTCAACTGTTTCTGTGTGGGTATCTCTTTTAGGTCTTTACTGAAATCCTCATTGTTCTGCGTCCTAAGTGCCCGAGGTCATGGTTACCGCAATGCGCTTACCCAACCGAATTGTATTGCGCACCGCTGAATATATTCATATAATACATATGTATGTATCAACTTGAGTGTAGGCGGGAGCAGGTCTCTATGTAGGTTAAAGCACTGCTAGAATACACGCAATATTTATATAAAAATGGAAATAAACATATGTACATATGCAAATATTATTATAGCATATGAGTTGAAAGTATAGCATTGGTTGCATCCCAGAGGCGCACATACACACACATGTACAAACTAGATTGTATATCGCTGTATATGAAAGCATATTTGTTATTATGTTTCATACTTTTGTTGTTCTCTTTGTGTGCACTTTGAAGGATTAAAAAATAAAAACGAATACTATAAATAAAAAATATTGTAAAAATAGTGAATGAGCGTATGCTTCTGTAGTTTCACCGATTCTTTGTAAATATGCATACGCAGCCTTGAATAAACATATATACATATGTACATACTTAGTAAATAACAAATAAGATTTCTGAAAATTGAAAATATATTTGTATAGCTTACTGCTGACATCGTTAACTAAACTTCTTTAATCCCTTATATGTAAGTATATCTGGCACTAAAATCTTCTTCAAACAAAAAGAAGATTGAACAGCAGAAATATTTGCTTTAATTTGATAATTAAAGTAAAAATATTTAATTCACATAAAGTTTAGAATTTCGTAGCGAAATATAAACAAAAGAAATGTACTCATAGGTCGTTCACCGATTGAAAGCATTTTTTGGTTTCTCGCTTAAAATCTATTGGAGTGAGGCTCCACCGGACCACTATCAAATTCATGAACATAGTGAATGCCGTAAATATTGCAGCAGTGAATAACATATTTAACAGGTCAATTGAAAAGTCCCTGACATATAGATGGCGCTACTGGAATTAAATCAATATGATTTTTACTTAGCTCTAAACTGAAAAAGCCGTTTGTATACATTTGACAACTGTCGGATCATTAGCTTGTAAATTATATCATCTTGAGTGCAGCAACTTTTGATATTGAGAAAATTTATAAAAATAATTTCGCGTATTGATAAAATATCGCCTTTTGAAGGGAAAAATTCCAGTTGTAGCAAAAACTTTCCTTGATGAAAATATCAAATAAAATCAACCAACAACGATGGGTATGCCAAATTCAGACGTGGTGAAATGAATACCGAAAAAGGTAAACGCAGTGGATGCCCAAAAGAGTTTGTTAACGACAAAAATACCAAAGAAGTCCACAAAATAAATTCGGATGACCCTAAAGAGTCATGTGTAGAAGTTCACGCAAGTGAGGAAAGTTCTCTGATCGCCATTCACTTGGGAGTGGCCAGAAACGATTCTTTTACACATGGCTCAAGCAGCTCACTACTTCCGGTCCTTGACCAAGTATCCTCTGGATAGCCTAAGGACATCCGTTCGAAGGCGAGCTAATGTGAGAAGGCGAAACATCTCCTCCGCAGGGTTGTGCGCTGGGTTTGGGACCCGCCACGTAAAAAATCTTACCAATGAAAATTAACAATCAGCCTCGGATGAGAGACCCCCCTTTTGATGACGACAATGGCAAACGAAATAAGGACTACGATTTGAGGGCATGCACCTGGAATGTCCGGACGGATTGATGTCCTCGCGAAAATAAAGGCTGACATCACCACCGTTCAAGAAATGCGATGGACGGGATAAGGACAGAGACGAGTAGGTCCTTGTGACATTTACTACAGTGGCCATATAAAGGAGCGCAAGTTTGGTGTTGGATTCGTGGTGGGAGAGAGACTCCGTCGCCGAGTACTATTATTCACTGCGGTGAATGAGGGTCTAGCCACAATCCGCATCAAAGCGAGGTTCTTCAACATATCGCTGATTTACGCCCACGCCCCGACGGAAGAGAAGGACTAAATGACCAAAGATGCCTTCTATCAGCGCTTGGAGCGCGCTTATGAGCGCTGTCCCGCCACGATTTCAAAATCGTGCTTGGCGACTTTAACGCCAGGGTGGGCAAAGAAGGTACATATCTTTGGCACTACGGTCGGTAAATTCAGCCTCCACGACGAAACATCCCCAAATGGGTTGAGGCTGATTGACTTCGCCGGGGACCGAAATATGGTTATCTGTAGTACTAAATTCCAGCATAAGAAGATTCATCAAGCTACCTGGCTGTCTCCGGATCGAAAAACTACCAACCAGATCAATCACGTTGTGATAGACGGAAGACACGTCTCCAGTGTTTTAGATGTGCGTGCGCTCCGAGGTCTTAACATCGACTCGGACCACTATCTTGTTGCAGCTAAGATTCGCACCCGCCTCTGTGCAGCAAAAAGCGCACGCCCCCAAACACAAGGAAGTCTCGACATCGAAAAGCTGCAATCACAACAGACAGCCGAACGATTTTCTACTCGGCTTGCACTCCTGCTCTCTGAGAGCACTCGTCAACAACTCGGTATAAGGGAACTGTGGGACGGCATTTCAAACTCCTTACGTACAGCTGCAAACGAAACAATTGGTTTTCGGAAAGTGCAAAAGAACAGCTGGTACGACGAGGAGTGCTGTGTCGCAGCGGAGAGAAAACGGGCTGCCTAACTCGCAACGTTACCATCGACCACTACACGTGCGGGATGGGATAGATACCGAGAGTTGAAGAGGGAAGCGAGACGCATTTGTAGACAGAAGAAGAAAGAGGCCGAAATGCGTGAGCACGAAGAGCTTGATAAGCTGGCCGACAGGGGTAATGCTCGAAAATTCTACGAAAAAATGCGGCGGCTTACCGAAGGTTTCAAGACCGGAGCATACTCTTGTAGAACTCCCAAATGTGATCTAGTCACTGATGCCCAGAGCATACTTAAATTATGGAGGGAACACTTCTCCAGCCTGCTGAATGGCAGTGAACGCACAACACCAGGAGAAGGAGAACCCGATTCTCCAATCGATGACGATGGAGCAGACGTTCTATTACCCGACCATGAAGAAGTTCGAATAGCAATTGCCCGCCTGAAGAGCAACAAAGCGGCAGGAACCGACGGATTGCCGGCCGAGCTATTCAAACACGGCGGCGAAGAACTGATAAGGAGCATACATCAGCTTCTTTGTAAAATATGGTCGGACGAGAGCATGCCCAACGATTGGAATTTAAGTGTGCTATGCCCAATCCATAAAAAAGGAGACCCCACAAACTGCGCCAACTACCGTGGGATTAGCCTCCTCAACATCGCTTATAAGGTTCTATCGAGCGTATTGTGTGAAAGATTAAAGCCTACCGTCAACAAACTGATTAGACTTTATCAGTGTGGCTTCAGACCTGGAAAATCAACAACCGACCAGATATTCACCATGCGCCAAATCTTGGAAAAGACCCGTGAAAGGAGAATCGACACACACCACCTCTTCGTCGATTTCAAAGCTGCTTTCGACAGCACGAAGAGGAGCTGCCTTTATGCCGCGATGTCTGAATTTGGTATCCCCGCAAAACTAATACGGCTGTGTAAACTGACGTTGATTAACACGAAAAGCTCCGTCAGAATCGGGAAGGACCTCTCCGAGCCGTTCGATACCAAACGAGGTTTCAGACAAGGCGACTCCCTATCGTGCGACTTCTTCAACCTGCTTCTGGAGAAAATAGTTCGAGCTGCAGAACAGAAGGTAACATCTTCTATAAGAGTGTACAGCCGCTGGCGTATGCCGATGATATTGATATCATCGGCCTCAACACCCGCGCCGTTAGTTCTGCTTTCTCCAGGCTGGACAAGGAAGCACAGAAAATGGGTCTGGCAGTGAACGAGGGCAAAACGAAATATCTCCTGTCATTAAACAAACAGTCGTCTCACTCGCGACTTGGCTCTCACGTCACTGATGACAGTCATAACTTTGAAGTTGTAGATAATTTCGTCTATTTAGGAACCAGCATTAACACCACAAATAATGTCGGCCTGAAAATCCAACGCAGGATTGCTCTTGCCAACAGGTGCTACTTCGGCCTGAGTAGGCAATTGAAAAGTAAAGTCCTCTCTCGACGAACAAAAGGTAAACTCTATAAGTCGCTCATTATTCGCGTCCTGCTATATGGTGCAGAGGTTTGGGCGATGACAACAACCAATGAGTCGACGTTACGAGTTTTCGAGAGAAAAATTCTGCGAAAGATTTATGGTCCTTTGCGTATTGGCCACGGCGAATATCGCATCTCGATGGAACGATGAGCTGTACGAGATATGGGCGGACATTTGACATAGTTCAGCGAATTAAAAGACAGCGGCTACGCTGGCACAGGGTCATCAATTGTCCTGGATGGATGAAATACCACCCAGCTCTCCAAAGTATTCGACGCAGTACCCGCCGGGGGAAGCAGAGGAAGAGGAAGACCTCCACTCCGTTGGAAGGACCAAGTGGAGAAGGACCTGGCTTCTCTTGGAATATCCAATTGTTGTTAACTCGGCTATAATCGCGTAAGCGGTGTCTACGCCAATTAAGAAGAAGAAGAAAGTGATTTTTACTCGTATACTGGAAAGTCAAAGAGTCAAATGGAATTTAAAATTGTTGTATATTAAAATTGTAGTATATGTAAGCGTGGTTGTAATCCGATTTCGCCAATTTTCTCACTGGGACATAAGAAAATAAAAGCGATGCTATGTACTAAATCGGTCGGTCAAGTCCCGAGATATCGGATTACACCAAAAAGTTGGCGGTGCAACGCTCATCGTACAATTTTCACACTGGCTCCTATAGATGTTTCCAATACTATCTCGGTGGTAAAATTTAATGTCGCTCGTGTTTAGTTATTGATTTTTATAGTTTTTAACAGTACTAACGGTACGGTATGGGGAGTGAATGTCGGTAGGAGTTTGTATAATATTTTCGCTAGGCGAATTTTTTTGTTATTGGCTTAAGTGTTTAAATGATATGTACATCAAATTTATTAATGCGGGGCCACGTCCATTTTTATACCCTGAACAGGGTATATTAAGTTTGTCACGAAGTTTGTAACACCCAGAAGGAAGCGTCGGAGACCCTATAAATTATATATATAAATGATCAGCATGTTGAGCTGAGTCGACTTAGCCATGTCCGTCTGTCCGTCCGTCTGTCTGTATATATACGAAGTAGTCCCTCAGTTTTTAAGATAACCTTTTGAAATTTTGTAAACGTTATTTTCTCTTCTAGAAGCTTCTCATTTGTCTGAAATGCCGATATCGGACCACTATAACACATAGCTGCCATACAAACTGAACGATCGGAATCAAGTTCTCGTAAGGAAAACTTCCTCATTTGACGACATATTTTCAGGAAATTTGGTATGAGATATTGTACATAGAAATAATGTAATATCGAAAGAAATTGTTGAGATCGGCGTTTGATATGGTATCTTCACGAAATTTTACATGGATTACTGCTTAAGGTAATAACATAATCTCCGGTGGATTACTATAGCATATAGCTTCCATACAAACTAAACACATAGCTACTAAAGGAAATGCGCCTGTGAAGGCTATATTAGCTTCACTGCAGCCGAAGTTAACGTTTTTTCTTGTTTCAATCTTTTTTGCACACAGATTACATATTAGTTTCATATCTTAATTTAGTCCTTAGTTATGGCACTTTATAGGTTTTGGGTTAATGGCGTTTTGTGGGCGTGACAGCGGTCCGATTATGCTCATCGACGAACTCGTAATTCTCATTATACTAGAACGTGCACAGCAGTTTCATTAAGTTATCTCAATTTTTACTCAAGTTACAGCTTGCACGGATGGACAGACTGTCACCCGAATTTAAACTTTTCTCGTAATCCTCAGCATTTATCCTTATGTCTATCTCGCTTAGGTTTAGGTAGTTAATACAACCGTTAGGTGAACAAGACTATTATACTCTGTAGCAACAAGTTGTAAATGTAAAAAAATGGTATCGAAAAGTTTTTCCTTTGTGTATTACCTTTGAAGGCAACTATGTTAAAAAAAAAATTCGAAAGAATGTGTTTTACTATGATAGGTCGGGGACTTTTCAAATGATCTGTTATTATAATAATTTGGGAAAGCGCGAATAACTCGCTAAAAATTATTATTTTTTTCATGAATTTAAATCTGTGTAACAGCAACAATTTAAAATTTTTTGCTTAAAAAAATCCCAAAAACTATCTCTTTTAAACGGTTACTCTATGTGGGAATAGTTGTCATGTTATTATTATTATTTTTGATTTGATGTTAAGTACCCTCAGTTTATTGACTTTCTTCATCAGCATATTGCTTCTCTGCTATGGAGTAGGGTTGTTTACGAACTTCGTTCAATATGTTCTACATTCCACTTTTTCAAAAACCGGTATCACTTTAAAGATTTTATTTGCTTGCAAATTTTGTCAGTGTTTCTATGTAGTACCTGTGTGTTTCTGGTTTATTGAAATCATTATTTATGCTGTGAAGTCACAAATCTAATTATTTCGCTGGTTATGTGCTAATTAAATTACCTTTTTCCGTTGACGTATAGGGTGGAACATAACATATTATTAAATTTTTAAATTTATATTTATTTCATTTAATTATATTCATATAGTGTAATATATGGATTATCACAAATATTTTCGTCATACATATACTGGAGATATTATGATATATGTTTCCGGTATTGGTTAAATTTCCTCTGAGATAGGGTCTAAAACTTCCAAACTTTATGCTGTCAAAAGTAGTATAAGGTCGATCTAGGGACGGAAGCTACTCCGTAAAAAATACCAGTAAAAACTTATTTAACAAATATTGGGTTCTATGCTGTTCTATGCTGTTCTATGCTTTGCATTGTTTGTAAAATAAGCCAAACAATTTTTTATTTGTTTCCTCACATACCATGGAAATTCTCCCGAAAAATACCATTCTGCTAAAGTTTGCGGTTCTAACACATATTAATATTAAGATTTTTGATTTCCCATATATGTCAATAACGCAGGAATATTTTCTTATTTACTTGTGTGGGAGGTGGCGCCATCTTGCTTATTTATTTTTTTTTTAAGAAATGTTGATCGAATATGGATGCAATGGCAGCTCTTGAATCTCTTCACGTCGTTTTTTGAACCAAATGCAAATTTTCTTGCTTACATACCAATTTAGGCTCGAAAACGTCGGATCTTCTTAGAACTTTCAAGAGCCCATGGAGCGAAGCGATCCCATTTGAGAAGGTAGAGCGGCTTTAGTTTTCGTGTACACTCTCAACTACGTCTACTATATTTTCTTCATTGTATGTAGGACGTGGTCTATTCGGTCGATTATTATCCAATAATGAATGCTGGGTTTCAAGATGGGTGATAGTGCTGCGAATAGTAGTCTCATTAGACCGATTATATTGACCATAAGTTGAACGAAGCACCCGAAACACATTCTTTCCAAACCTTGAGTTTTCGTAATAAAGACACTTAATGACCTATACTATGCTTTTTGAATAGTATCACAAGTCTACACTGAGCTTTTGAACAACCCTTTACAACGGCAAGGCGCAATCAAATTACGGCAAAGATTGTAATTTAAATTATGGGGTCTGAAGGGAAAACTTGATGAATTATGAGAAAAAGTAAAACAGTTAAAAAGTGTAGGCTAATTGAACACCGCGTGCAAGCAATGCAATCAACTATAAAGAAGAAGAAGACATAAAGTGAAAAAAATTAAGAACAAAGTTGAACATACGCTGCAGGAGCGAGGGCGATCCCAAGCGCCAAGCCACCAAGGCTAGAAGAAATTACATAAAAAATGCTAGTAAAAAAGGCAAAGGATTTGCAACGACGACGCTGGCTGGGCCTCGAAGTGGAGCGACAAAGTGAATGCGAAGAATGCCACGACAAGTGCCGCACGTAATAGAAAAAACGTGTGTGGTGAGGAAGAGAGGGGAAGAAAAGGTAGGCTGCATAGATGATGATTGAGGGTAACCTAATATGCGCCTACTTTGCTGAGTGCGTATGTATGTGTGGTGACACATCTCCGTACGAGGGCACAACTGCCGCGCCAGTCGTGCAACAAAAATGTAATGGATAAAAATCGAAGCAGCAACATTAAACATGAACAGTCAAAAGGAAATAGAGTGTAAGCGAATTAAAGTGCATGGGAAGCAGCCGTTGGTTCCAATGAAGCGGGTGCTATGACATAGTGTATTTTTATACGTATGTGCGTATGTATGTATGTATATCAACCATTTGAGGACATGTGGGAGCTAGCTGTGTCACAGATTCTCCGGGAAGTAGGCTACAAAAGGTTTGCGGATGCATGAATGCTAATGTTTATCTTTATATGTATGTGTGTTTGTGTATGTCGGCAAGTGTAATCAAGGCGTAAAAAGGATGTGACATTAATAGCATACATCAGCATAGCACTCGAGTAATAAAAATGATGTCAAATAGAGCAAGAAGCGAAATAAAAGGCTATTCATAAAAGACGACACATTCGGATTCAAAGAGCATGCTCTTACTTAGTATATTCATACAATTACTCCTGTTGAATATACATATGTATGTATATGGATTTGCTATAGTAGGTTTCAATAAGATATAAATTGTTGTGTTTTTCATAATTTCCAAACTGTAACGACATTGTATAACAAAAGACGGAAGCACTTTATGTGTTGCAAATGTAAGATTGTTCAGCTATAGAACTAAACTGATCAGACTATTATATAGTTTGGAGGTCTGTCCAAATATATAGTATACAGTCGTAAATAATTTCTCGCAACAGCGCTGAAGTATTAACAGGACATTTCAATATTAGGTGATACAAGCGACTTGTTTCCGCTGGACGAAACATTAGGTTTAACCTCATTGGTTTACGTAAAAGTTACAACGAGCTCTTACTACAAGTGCCAAGAGTAACCGTCTTTAGATTCAGAAGCAGGAGATAGATTAGAGGGAAGGAGCATGAAATCCGAACTTATGTATCAAAAATGAGTGGATTGAAGAACAAAAAAAATATTATTATTATCGTCTCTTGGTCTAATGTTCCAACAGAAGCCTTTGTTAAAAGAAAGCTTACGAACTCACATCGGTTATGATGCAGGAATGTATAGAACGGCTAAACAGTCCATCATTTCAAAACCGAGTGCACCTCTAAAACAGCATTACCAAAATGGCATCTCATCTGGATCCCAGGTCGGAAAGGGGTAGCCGGGAATGAACTGGCTGTCGACCATGCCCGCTCTGCAGCTACTTCTGAGATAGTAAAAGCGGAACCGTGCATTGTGGTTGGTACCAAAACCATAAAAGAGAGAGTGGCTAGGTGAACGCCAGGCAAAGTTATTAATGGATGGTAAAGACCTCAATATGTTTATGACTAGAACTAATCTTCCCAAAAGCAAATTTCGGCTATTGGTTACATTTCACACTGGGCTTTTCACCACGAAGAAGTACCTGTTTCACATGGATATATAATAGCCTCTTGTGTAAACTGCCGGTTTTACGCCTTGGAGCCAGAAACTCACGAGCAGCTGATTTTATACCTCACAGCAGTCAATGGAGGTAGCATCAAGGCCCTTGAATCTACATATATGTGTACCCGAATAGTGATCACATCGCGGGCTCTTGACATTTAATAGGGTGATGAGCCTATGTGAGGTTTTGTGACAGAGGGGAATCTACAATAAGCCTTAGATCGCGGTCCAAACCTCAACTTATTTCTATCCATCCCTAATCTAACAATCGATTGTTTCTTTCAAATGATATGTTCGGAAGGTGCAAATTATTGGAACTTAGGTTAACAATTGTATATTACTTTAAAAAATATATCAGAACCCAACCCTATTATTGAAGTTTATTTCCCTTTTGGTAATGCCGTCCTTTCTTTCCTTTCTTTGATTGGGACGGGATTACCTTCCTTCTTCCACACCCTTATGCTGTTTATAGATAGATATTTTCGTCTTTTCGCTGTCCATACTGCTTCATACGACTCTTGGCTCAACCAGATGAGCTGTCGGGTCTACTTGTATGTTTATAAAGAGGTCCGTCGCGCTTACTGCGGTAATGCCACTGTTATTTCTCAAAGCGATCTTTGCTAAATCATCAATCTCTTCCAGATGTTCCACTGCTTTCCATGAAAATCAAATTCGAAGTTTAGAACAATTTCTCTGAATCTACATTTTTAAAGTTTATTAAACTTTTAAACAAGTTTAGATTAGGACTGGGTAAGAACATAGAGAATTTATCAGTTCTAGAAAATGATCTAAAAATATAGAATATAACTTTATTCCAAATATCCTCTACCACATGCTCACGCTATGAACTTAACCTCTTGAAACTCTATGCCGACTATAACGGTTGTTTTCTAGCCAGGGCCTTAAAAAATGTCTCTTTGTTGAGCTTGTAGTGTGCAGTAATTCCGATTATTCCATAACTCGCCTGTCATCACTCAGCGGTTATTTTCCCTTCTCCCCCCCTTCATAAAATCCTAAGATCGAAATTAATTTTGGCCGAACAATGGTGCCCGGAAATACAGATTTATGGCCCTAAATCTCAACTCAGCTCATTTAAATATTGTCACGTTTTATGTATGCAGGATACTATATAAAATTAATTCTACTTAAAACCAAATCGCATTAAATTGTGGTCGAATAGAACACACACACACACATCAGTACATAAGCAATTGGGCTTGTAAGCTCTTTGCCTTTTAAGGCATGAGGAAAGGAGTAAGGGCGCACAAAGCAATGAATAAAAAGCACTTTTTCATGTTATTTCGAAATACATTTGTCAAAGCCAGAATCGGTTGTCAAAAGCGAAATAAAAGTACTGACTCACATTCAAAGCAGATTTCACTCACATTTTTATGAGCTTGCCGAACAAAAAAGGGCGACCAGCATAAAGCAAAAAAGGATAAATATTTAATGAAGTGTTGGAACGGATAGAGACATGTAGCACAAATTTAGTTGTGTAGACCGGTGTTCGTGTGAGCATTGCTGTGCTTCAATGAATCTACATTTTGCTCAGCGCCAGAGTCCTTTTTATATTGCTCTCATAGGACCTTTTTTAACAGCAGCATAAATGTATACATTTCTTGCATTCGACGCCGGTTGGTTGTAGCCGGTTGTCACAAGACTAATGAAGATATACATAGTTAGTTACCCTCATTCACCCACGCCAACACTTAAATGACAAATGACCCAAAAAGGATGTCCGGTGAATTAGCACAGAAGTAAGAAAACTTTGCATTAGTATTCCTAACATGAGTTGACTATTTCACGAACTGCGTATGATGATAGGCACCGGTCACATAAGGTAGAATTACAATATTAAGCAAGAAAAATTACTATATTCATATCTCTTACAGAACTAAGTTATTAACGTTATTGAAACGCGCTTATGGTAAATCAGCTAAGAACGAAGCGTCTACGTAACCACAGCGAACCGCTATACTATGTCCTAGGCTAGGAGTTTGTTGTATACCGATACGTCATATTTGTGACTATACTCTTTGTTGGAATTGCAATGCATTCAAGAAAAAGAAACTCAATGGACTCCAAGGTCGAAGAACCATCAGTTTTATGTCGACAAAATCTCCAGTTTTTGGATATAACCTCAGCCTCCAGTAGCCAGCACAGAAAAAATAGATCAGAAAATGACCAAAAAACCATTAATGAATAATGCTACGGACAAAATCAAAATGGAACAAGCGACGTCCCTGAATTTGTAACCAAATTCAAGGCTTATGTTGCAAGACCGGTTAAAAATCGGCTATTGGGAAAAGGACGGCTGGGAAGTTTCGCCTCACCCGCCTTATTGCCCAGACCTTGTCCCTCCTGATTGCTGTTTGTAGAACGCCCTCACATAGTTAACGTCACCTAGAATCTGAAAAATTTGATTGATTTACTATTCACCACCAAGCCGGCGCAAGTACTTTTGAAATTATGGGGTGATCCATTTCGAGGTTCCCTACTTTTTTAAAGAAAAAATATAGAAACTTCAAATTTAATGGGAAATTTGTATTATCACTCGAAGGAACATTCTTTGGCATTTAAGGACTGTACCGAAAAGAAATTGCACACAATATTTTATTTGTAACGTAACGGATTTTAATATTTTTTCCTTGTAGCTTATTTTAATAACAAATAGAAGAGTTTTTATCCAATTTCATTTAAAACTAGTAAAAAAAAATATAAATTCTGGAGCGTTTGGAGGGTTCTCCTCTTTTTTAACAAAATTGACATTGTTGTCCTTCAACAAAACCAAAGTAGAATGAGCGTAGTGTGTTGTGACTAAATCGGGCCAAAATAATGTTGTCGCGATGTGTTTCTTATAAAATGGTATAAGGTGATGGTTTAGACACTCCTTCTTATAATTGTCGGGCGATATAGTACCTTTTGTGAAAAATGGAGTGATCTTCAGGCAGCAGGAGCAAATATGTAGCATGCCAGATGAGTATTTTCCCGCCAAATTTTTCTATTTGAATTGTTGACACTGACTGGTCGACAGTACCATCTTTTGGTTTCGTATAGAATTGGGGAGCTGGTAATGTTCTTGAGCCAATTTTTTCGTATGTTTCATCGTTTATTATAACACACACAACAGAATCTTTTAGCAAACGCCCGTACGACTTCCGTAGCCTTTTTTCCCTATTTTTATTTGTCGTTGACTTTTTCGGGAATCTTTTATAAGTTTTTAAATTAATTCTTTACTTCACTCTTTGAATCATAGTAGCACTGATTTTAACTTCTTTCGCCAAATTGGGCACAGACCAATGCCTATTTTGGTTTATTAAGGCCAACACCTTTTCTACAAGATTTGGATCACTAGGGCCTTTTTTCTCCCACGTTTTGATACATCATTAAGAGAACAGGTTTCATTGAACTTTATTATATTATTTTTTTTACTATTTACACTGAATTTAAACCGTGTTGGTAGCTTTCTGTATGAAATCCCTTTTTCAGTGTAGTAATTGTGCACAATTTGCCTACGTACGTGTCTTTTGATTCGATCCATCGCGAAAATGATATTACAAATTACGAAGAAAGAGAAAACAATAGAATCAGAACTGATCATGCTTTCTAACGGTACTTACTGCATTGCGATCAAACGGCTACTTTCTGAGAAATATTGAGTTGAAAGTGTGCAGTTTCCTTTCGGTAAGTCCTTATTATTTGAAGATTTTCTCGTTCAAATGCTGATCACGGGTACGTCCCATCCATTGAGTTCAATTTTTGATGACTCCTACGAGCATTTCGACTGGTAACTGGCGAATGACTATAAGTTATTTCAATTTTTAAATTTTGAAATTTTCATTTTTCATTTTTGAGCGTAATTTTCCATATGATCCATTTATAATGGTAAAACTGTTCTAAAAGTGGTAAAACAAAACTTAGCAGCGGTTACACCACTTCAATGAAAAATCTGCGTACTCTCTTGTAACAATGTGTACAAAGTTACTCACACGCGATGTCTTCCCTACGAGTATATAATAAACTTTAAAAAATTTCAATATTATTATTTTTGACCAAACAATCGCATTCGCGATTTAAAATTTATTGATAAAACTATTACCTGTATAAACGTGACTGTAATAATAATGTGCATAAGTTATCCAATTGCTTAAATACATACATATGTGTAGTTGGTTGAGCCGTGGATTTAAATACCGAGCAAAGAGGAAATTCAATATAATGACCGTTCACAATGGCAATATCCGGCATCAGATAAAAATATTCTTGTAAAAATGGTGCGGCTACATAGCGGATATATTACATATATATACATTGTGACAGAAAAGTACCCAGAAATTGTGTATTAAACGCAAAACATTTAATATTTATTTTGCCGTCTTTAAAGTAATCCCCACCAGATGTAATACACTCATTTCAATGAATTTTGTTTTATCTCCTCTATCGGCTGAAAACAGGTTCCACGAAGCGGAAATATCAGTTTGGGGAACAAGAAAAAATCACACGGAGCCAAATCTGGTGAATATGGTGGTTGATCGATGGTATTCATTGCATTTTTGGCTTTATATTGATGCGATGGTGGACTATCAAACGCCTCAATACGGCCAAATTGAACCGAAACAAAACCCAAGATGCACCAAACCACCAATATCGAAAAAACAATGGCATTACCTAGACTTTTTAACGTCTTTTGTTTTTTGTTTTTTTGTTTCGGCTCAGTTTTTCCCTCCATTTCGATAATTGTTGAGTTTTTTGCATTTCAAACTCATAAACCCTTGTCTCAACGGCAGTTATAATGTTCTCCATGAATGTAGTATCGGAATTCGTACGATCAAGCATGTCAAAAGACACTTGTTTACGATACTCTTTTTGAAAGCATGTTAACTTTTTCAGGAAGAGTCGAGCAAGAACGAGTTTCATACCCAAAATATTCACCAAATCAAAATCACCGTAAGCCTTTTCCAACACTCGCAACGATTCCGCACGCGAATTTGACTAGAAATTCAAAATTTGAGACAATTCTTTGTTCGATATTTTTATCCATTGTAAAAATCGCAAAGCACTACTGTTGTGTACAGACTTAAGCAGCTGCTGAAATTAAACTGGCTGACAGATCGCGATCATATTTGGCAAAGTAATTGAGGTTGGTCCTATTATTTTAGCAAAATGCATTTTTTTCAAATTAAATTTATTTATACATTTACTTTTGGGTGTGGGTTTCTTCGCAAGTTGATGGCTGTTTTTTTTAGTTTTTGCCCTAAAAATAAGAATCTAATGTAAACAAACAATTTGTTTTCAATTTATAACATTTTGGTACGCTGAAACTTCAGATGGCATTTAAAAAGAAACAAACACTTAACTTGAGAAACAACACAGAACCTTAAATATTCTTTTTCCATGTATATTGCATGGGATTTATTACTATTTGGTATTAGTCAAGCAAATGTACAACTTTGAAAAAAATATTTTTGATATTGTAGTACAAAATGTTTCGCTATATAAAAAAGGGTTTTGTTAATTTTCTCCATAATAACAATCCCTTCGAAGTTACTGCGTATAAACTGATGCATCAAATGCGCTGAGCATTCATACAAGTGATCCATACATTCGGTGTTGCTCATACGGCATGGTGTCCTATAATACTGAACATTTAAATTTCTTAGAAAATTGAACGTTCTTCATAAAAGTCGCTTACAAATTTTTCATAAACCTAATAATTTAAAACATATTAGGGCTTGAAGTTTGATTATTTTAAGTCAAAATAATTTTCTCATGGATCTTATAATTCAATGAAACAAAAATCATTATAAATCAGAAAATTCTCATATTCGTACAAAATCTACTGCTCTCCAAAAATGATCTATAAATTTTTTTTATATTATGAAACGTGGTATTTCTTCAAGTGCTTGGAAGCGAGATACGAATTATTCTATCTGGTAATATGAGAAATAGAAAATAGTGAGGCTCAGGAGACTATGAGCTCAAAGCTAGTCAAGCAGTGTCTGACCTCAGTAGCAGTAGCAACAAACTGCTCCCATATAAAACATGTTAGACTGCATGGCCACTGCGCAATCGTTGGAAATTGTAAGGGCGATGAGCTTGCGATAAAATGCACCCAAACTCCATCAGGGGAGGAACGGGCTAGCTTCGTTAACTCAGGCGCTAAAGGCAGTGAGGCTAAAGATTTTGGCTAACACAACCTGTCAAAGTTGCAATGAGGAAGGTGAGGTGGAATCATTTACACATTTTCTCCTCCACTACCCAGCTTTCGCCAGGCTATGGTTGAGGCATCTCAGTTGCCGTACATTTTACGAACCCGGTGTATTAGCTGGAATTGAGTTTAGCCACCGCAATTAATTTTTTCAGATTAACAAAGAAATTTTTTTTTGTTTTTGACCCACCCTAATATATAATTATACAATTTACATATAAATCCACAATAGAGTTTTACTTCAGGTTAATTATACTCGAATATTCAGAAACCGTCAAATCGGTTAGCTTTATATTATTGAGGAGCAGGAACATACGAGTACCACTTTTGTATGTATAAAAGCAAAACTTTAGCATTAGGGTAACTAAACATTATATAAATCATACATGTCACTTAAATACCATTTGTTTTAAGATTAAATGACTTTTAGAGTTAGGTTAGAGAAATGAGTGACTCCAATTAAATAACAATTAATGTTTATTATTAAAATTACTAGGCAAACATAGAGTGTAATGACGTCAGCAGAGAAATATGTTGCGACAGATATTATAATATAAGTGAATGCAAAAGGAAACCACACATCACACTTGTTGATTGACACATTTCGGCAATGCACATAACAAATGCCAAATGCAATAAGCTCATATGCGAAAGATATACAAGAATGCAGTTCGGTTATTACGCAATGCGAGTTAGTATAAACAACAACACTGTAATTAGCATTGACACATATATGCTCAACATTCCTATATACATAAATATATACATATGTGCATAACTATGCAGCAGCGTCTAATTTCGCATGCTTGCATAATTATGTGGCTTATCTAGAGATATGCCTGTATATTCATGACTATGTTATATCATCAGCGGTACTTATCGGGCAACTGATATGGCATCTGCTTAGGCGATTAGAAAGTATTGGGTCGTTCACCAAGTAATAAAATTTTCTGACAACAGCTGAATTTATAGAATTTTTTCGCAGCCAATACACATAGCTTAGGCTAGGTAGGCCAATTAGCCATCAAAAACCAGTTTTGGTCCTTAGCGATACTAGATGGAGTTCAGTAGCTAGATCCATGAGAAGTAGTCCATGAGATGTAGTCATCCTTAAGGATGACTGCGCTTGATGCGAGTTTTAACAGACTCTGTGGCCTCACTGTCGGTACCTCCTCCAGTGTATCATACCGTGGGGTCCCCAGATCCTTACAAATATATACACAGAATATGCTGAATTGTTTCTCTGATGTCTTGCTCTAAACATTTTCTGCAGTCTTCTCGATCTATCAGCCCCATTCTGCGGGAGTGTGTCCCCACCAGTCAGTAACCAATTAGTATTCCCATCATATTTCTACAATCTCTTCTATCGAGTGTCCCTGGGAAGTTTTTGTACTTCTGACCTACTGTTTTATGACATTGTCATATGACTTTTGCAGTTTTCACCCAAGTAGCTTGTTCCATCCGGTTTTGATTTTCTTTGCCATACTTCTGTCCACATCGTCATTTTGGCAATATATGGGTAACCCAATGTTGATCACGTTTTCGGGTTTTAGCCGTATACCATTCGTGGCAACCTCATCTACTAATTCATTGCCCTCAATGCCTTTCTGACCTGGCACCCAGTAGAAGTGAATTTGTTTGCTTTTCGCAACACATTCCACTGCTTCTCAAGACACTTCTGGCCGATATGCGATACGAGTTGACTGCCAAGCAGCGGCCGTCTACGTAGCTGTTGACTCTGGAATTGCCTGCAGGTGCATTAGAGGCTAGCTCCGCGGCTTTCGCAATAACATAAACTTCAGCTTCAAATACACTGCATTGGTCCCGCAAGTTAAAAGGCTGCCTTATGCCTAACTCTCACACTTAGCTGCTTTACCGTTATGTATTATAATAACTGATATAGTAAGGCTTGTTTGTAAAAAAAAAATGATTTTTTTTAAATAGCTTTTGGTTGGTGCCCTATCAAAGATGTAAGGTCGAAACGTCTACAATTAATTTGGAAGCTTGACATATGGTTCCTCATATGCTTATAGAACGAACTTGCTTCGTCGGACTAACGACTGTCTTTTGCTTATCAAACGTCAAAGATGTGATTAATTTTTGAAGCGCGTTGTTACTGGCGACCAAAAGTGGATTGGTTACAAGAAAAAGATCATGGTCCAAAATGGATGAATCAGGTTATATTGTCTGTTTTGTGCGAATTCAAAGGAATCATATACATATTTCGTGCTTTTGCTCGACAATAGCACTATTAATTCTGAAGAGTTTTATCAAGCGCTGAACAAATTGAGTGAGGCACTCAAACAGAAGAGGTCAGCATTGATCAAGAGTAAAGGTGCAGTGTTCCGACAGGACAATGCGAAACCTCATACAATTTTGATGACTCGCCAATATCTTTTGCAGCTTGAAAGGGATGTTACCACACCCACCACATTCTGCAGAATAGGCAACTAAAAACTACTAGTTCCGGTCTCAAATCAGAGTCGAAAACCATTTGAACCAGTTTTTTGCCTGCAAGGATCAACAGTTTTATCAGCATAAATGCAATTTCTTGCTCGAGCATATAAAATTTCATTAAATGCTTTACACAATAAAAAAATCGTGTTTAAATTGCACTAAAAGAACGAGCTTGCTTAGTGAACGACCCAATATACTTGTATTATTCGGTTTTGCCGAAATGTGCAGCAGTTTGATGCGTGAGCGCGCATGCGAAATGTGTGCGATTCAATTGAAGTCTGGAATTCGAGCGTTCCAAATCGTGTGAACAAATATGTAGCTGTAAATATGTATACTTGTATGTGCATTTAGACACAGAGCCATTGTTTTTGCGTCCGCCCGCAGCTGCGCAAACAATGCGCCATGATTGTAGACAATGGCAGACAAAAGCAACACATTAAAATTGCGCATACATACGTAGCATTGATAAGTATGTACATGCATATATAGTACGTGATTTTCACATACTAAGTTCTTTGCACGCAGATGCGTATTGACTCGAGGGCAGAGAAAAAGCAGCTGCGAATCGAGTGAAAACGTTCAGCGTGGGCGAATGGGCAAACATTAAAACGCAAAATCAATTATGATGATAGCTATTACACACGCCAAGCCGCTGCAGGTCAACAGCGATGTCAGCGAGTGTCATTTTATGTGTGTTGCATGCTGTAGCAATCACATTTTGCTTGGCAGTGGCCGGTATAGATTTGTATGGATATGGATGGAAGGAGGTGCTGACATTGCATGGAAATATAAAAGATTCTGATTCACAAAATAATTTATTATAACTTCAAGCACACATTTTGCAAATATACATTGTGACAAAAAAGCAAGCGGAAATTGTAATTAAATTCAACACGGTAAATGATATTTTTCAAAGTTGATTTTGATAGATACTTTGAGTATGGAACGGGTTCTTGTTTGACTCTTCCCGATAAAGCTAAATTTGTTTCAAAAAGTGTGCGATTGTGACCGAATTTAAAGCCAAAGCGCAATGAATACAATCCATCAACCACCGTATTCATCAGATTTGGCTCCGCGCGATTTTTCCTTGTTTCCCAAACTGAAATTTCCGCTTCGTGGAATCCGTTGTTATTGAAGAGACAAAACAAAATACGCTGAAGGAGCTGAAGGTCATCCTAAATAGTGCTTATGAAAAGTGTTTCGAGAACTGAAAAATCGTTGGCACAAGTGTATTACATTTTTGTCAAACTCGGCAATCGTATTATATTTAAACATTAAAAAATTAACTGAAAAGCTTGTGGGGTTGTTTTGGATAATCTACATAAAGTTTTGTGAAAATTTTTTGTTAAATGAAGAAGTTTTTCATACAAGGATTTGCCATTTAATAGCAGCTAACGTACATATGTATAACCTATTTTGGTCTCATAAAAGTGGCCCTATATCAAGCAGCTCCTTGAAAAAAAATGCAGCTTATCGGACCACAAAAATATGTACATAAATATACAGACTGCAGAGAGGCATACGTAGCTAAATCTGCTCAGATTATCATACTGATCAGTAGACTAACTAAGTATGCCTTTCTCAGGATATGATTATGAACGAAGTCTAAGCGTATTGTGTGAAATACTTCGTTTGAATCTTCAAGTGACTTAAACAACTAATTTAAGAGTAATGAAGCGGTAGTAGTAGTGGAAAGTAATAGATTCAACAGTTGCGCGAAATAAATTGGTCTGCTTGCCACATGCAATTTTTGTGGGGAAATGTTAAATAGGTTGCGTTAGGTTATACTGGTCAGCTGTCACGCTATACATAGACCTGCAAGTCCATAGTAATGCCAGGTGAAGGCTAAGGTTTAATTTGAGGTGAGGGTATGTGATCTACTTTATCCACCAAACGCCTTCTTATTGTGTGGGATTCACCTAACGCCGCTAATATTGTAGCTGGCTTTTCTGTAGAGCTTCAGATATGTTGAACAAACTTTCTAGTGGAGCCGTGTAGTGGTCCTTAGAATCTCCGTTATGCAGAAGACGAGTCACTGTATTCGCTCCAACCATTTTCTCTATAAGATTTTGCCAATAAGCCCCAAGTAGACCCTAGGATCTTCCTGTATGCATATAGGGCACAGCCGCGCTTTTTCACTCTCTACTTCAAATTGAGTTTCCGTAACAGTTTACTATCTAAAAATACTTCCGGATATTTGGTATGCTCTTTAATTTTCAATTCAACCACGTTAAGGCTTGCGGTTTCCATGACGGGATTTAATTTTTTTATTAAATAATCTACGTTAAAAAATTTTACTTTAAATTTTAAATAATGTACATATGTATATCTTTAGAATGAAATAATTTTAAATTTTGCATTGAATTTTAGTTTTTGTATTTCTTTTATTGTATTAGTTTTATTTTAATTATATTTTTTTTAATTTCAATTTCTAGTAGTAAAATTTTTTGACAAAATGGCGGTTTCTAAAAAAAATTGATTTTTGACCAAACTTTCGGTCTTTAATTGTTTATAAAAAAGAATAATATTTATCGGTGAGAAAAAATCTTGGTTTAGTTACTAAAAAATATATTTAAGAAGCTCGTGTTGAAGTTTGAGACTAATAGATTTGGCCGCTTTTGAGTATGTTAGTGTAAATGCGAGGCGAAAACCTATTTCGTTCATACCAAATATCAGATCTTGTGTGTTATTAAAGGGAATTCACATTACAATTCGAAATCTTGGCTTGTTATCGATTCTTTTAATGACTCGTTTCACAAAACTAAGTTATAGTTTCACACTTTGCAAATGCTAATGGGTATCACATTGAGCTGCATACATATTACTAATTTTGAAAGCATGTCTGAGGTAGATGAAGCCTCTTTTGCGCATTTCTTTTAACTTATTCTTATTTTTGTAAAAATACATCTACATATATCCTCTGACTGTGTAGATACGAATATTTCAAAAATATATTTAAAATTCTGAATTTCTCTGAAAGGCTTAATATAAGTACTATATATTTAGACTTCACAATAAGTCATTCAAAAGCAAAATATCAAGAAACATTTTTGGACAGATTTTTGTTTTTTATATTTAAGTAATTTCAGATTTGATCTGATTTAAAGAATCAAAATTCTCCCAAACTTTACGACGAAGTCTAATAAAATAAAAAATGAAATCGTTTATTTTGCTGTTTTAGAACCCGTGTCCTGTGGAGCAATTTCAAATTTTATTTTATTGAAATTGCAAAAATTGCTAAACTTGCGACCACAAAAGCCACCGTGTGCTCAATTGAATGTTGCTCGTTACACTTAAATGACAATAAAACTAAAGCACCGGAAATACTTCGGCAAGCAAACATCACGGACAAAGACCCAAAACGATTGCACAATATACCGCTATAAAATATTGTAATAATACATATAAAGGAGAAACATTAAATTCTGCTCAGCCAGCATGGAAAAACTAAAATATTATTACCACTTCTTTGTGCAACAACATACAACAACAATATAATTGTGGACAATTTGAATAGCAACAACTTAACCGCAGCAAGCAGCCGAGAAGAAGGAACCACTAAAAGAAGCGATGGGAAAAGTTGCGCCAATAACAATGGGCAGAAAGTCGCCACCGCAGCTGAGAGTTGGACGCACACAATGACAACCGCCGCAATAACGGTCAAGTGTCTCACTTGTTTCGTTGTGTCGCAAAAGGAAGGCAATAGCAGACAATTTGAAAGCACAAGTAATTGAGCCGGCCAGTAGGTGTGTACTTACTTCCGACTTTCGCCTGTGGTTTGCAGTAACGGTGATCTATATAAATAAAAGTAAGTATATACATCTATGTAAATGCATTTGCTTGGCTGCTTTTAGTGAGAAGAGGAGCACGGGTCAACGCAAAATGTTTTTTTTTTTTGTATTAAATGGATGAGGCTTCTCAAGAATAACCTCTTCAGTGCCTGCGAAGATGACAAGACGCAGCAGTTGGTTGAAATAAAAGTCTCCATACATACACTTACACATATACACAAATATACACATACATACAGACTTATAATATACATAGGTGGTTGTCGTATGTAAAGTAGAGAAGCACTTTCGATTGCTTAGCTGAAAGCGCCTAATAACAATAAGACTTCAGTTGTCTGCATTTAAGTGCTTTGAGTTTTGTTGGGTGGACAGTTTTTATACCAAAAATAGAACACTTTTTTCCGTTCAAGTTTTCGTGACCATCTAATTGAAGGCAATGATAAAGAGAAGTGATTCATTTAACTCCATTAGCCATCATTTTCTTTAGAATTATTATTTTCGTTGTTGACTTAGTGACAGACTGTAATGAAGATCCTGGACTCGTTACTTTGGCGTCGTTATTTTTGTGTGCTTACTTTTGAAATCTTTCTTCTTTTCTTCTTTTCTTCTTTTCTTTTTTCTCTCTTTTTTGATTTTTTTTTGTATTATCACATACTATGTATATGATTCCTAAACGCAATACAATATTTACAATTAATTCACTTTGAGTAACAAGGAATTTCAAAAGGAAAAGTAAATACATTAGATGTTCGATAAAAGAGAAAGAATATTTTCTTTCAGATTTCACCAAAACTATCAAAGCTTGTGACTTTAAAAGGGAAGAAGTAAATTATAATTTGTTCTTAGGAGAATTCGTAGCTTAAAAGCATATCATATAGTCTTAGAAACGCCTAGCTTACTAAAATAAGTAACTCGGACGGACATAACATAGAGGTCATTAAGATGATTCTGCAGCATTACTGATCGATTAGAACTCGGAACGTACTGAGTTGCAATATGGTTAGAAATCACTCGATATTACTACTCATTCACACGCTCACACTATCGAACCCGGTTCGAAATTATGAAGCAACGTTACAAAAAGTCAGGCGTAGGCAAAAAATTTTATTTTAGAGGCTAACAATAACAACATACAGGTAGTACCCAGAATGAAAATAAATACCTTAACTCAAAACTCAATGGAATGATGCTGGAGAGAGCATTCCTAGTACATTAGGACTGGGCTCTAATATTTTTTCGAAGGTTTTAAATATTGTATAAGACTTTTTGAACTAAAAAATGGTCGCCCGGAAGAAGGATTCATAATAAATGTTACATATGCTTTAGAAAAGTCCATTATGTTAAAAATTGTATCATAAATGATTTATGGTATTTTTATTAAAAAAAGATTTTTCAAATTTTTTGTAAAATCAAAAATCTTGTTCATTGTACACAGGTTCACTTTATCTCATACACCCGGTAGTTTGGTTTTTGCCTCATTCTAATGTGCATATCCCACAAAACACTAAAGCTGTATTAGCCATACTTGCTGGTCTTCTAAACCCTCCTCATACAGCGGATGCGCCAGGCGCCATTAACCGGAACCTCGGTATCTCAGGAACTACTCAACCAATTTGTTACATCATATAATTTTGGCATTCTTATATCACAGTGTAAAAAGGCCTAATTCCGATATAACACAATTTCAAATTCCAGCTGACTGTACTGTACATAAATCAAGGAGCAATGAAGATGTCGGATTAAAAGTTAGCACAGAGTACATTTGAGTAAGCCATCTCGAATACAAATATTGTAGAAATTGAAGTATAGATTTTATGCCTCCTGCCTGATACATAAGTAATATATGGAACTCAGCTCAGTTATTCACGCACTTACTTCATCTTTCCTTGTTTTAATTACAAATATAATTATGTTTTCAGTAATGTCAAAGGTTTTCTGAATACTTTCATGAAATGCAGTTCTCAGTCGCATATAAATACGGTTTCTTTGAGTCGTACTTGGCTAAGTATGAAAATAAATGAATTCTGTAATTAATTTTGGCCAAAGCGAATTTCAAATCAACAAGCATATACGAAATCTTCTCCCGTTGTTATTTCTGATGAAAAGATTGACCTAGTTTTTGAATTTACTCTTCCACATATGTAAAAAGTTCGTACCTCACTGGCTCGGTATGTAATTAAGTTCTTGAAGTGAGCACTACACTGGTAAGAATCGATCTATATCCATAAGTATGAGCTATTTGTATATCTTAAAATTCAGCTCTTCGCCTCTCTCTCTCTCGTTCTCTCTCTCTCTCTCATAATTCGTATTTGATAATTTTTATACTCTCGCAACAAAGTTGCTAAGGAGAGTATTATAGTTTTGTATACCAAAGGGATCAGGGTGACGAGTAGAGTTGAAATCCGGATGTCTGTCTGTCCGTCCGTCCGTGCAAGCTGTAACTAGAGTAAAAATATAGATATCATGATGAAACTTGGTACACGTATTTCTTGGTTCCATAAGAAGGTTAAGTTCGAAGATGGGCAAAATCGGCCAACTGCCACGCCCACAAAATGGCGGAAACCGAAAACCCATAAAGTGTCGTAACTAAGCCATAAATAAAGATATTAAAGTGAAATTTGGCACAAAGGATCGCATTAAGGAGGGGCATATTTGGTTTTACTAAGTTTTTGTACATGTCTTGAAAACTACTATAGCTATGTCAACCAAACTCTACATAGTCGATTCCTTCATGCATTTCCATATACAGTTCAAAAATGGAAGAGATCGGATAATAACCACGCCCACCTCCCATACAAAGGTTATGTTGAAAATCACTAAAAGTGCGTTAACCGACTAACAAAAAACGTCAGAAACACTAAATTTTACGGAAGAAATTGCAGAAGGAAGCTGCACCCAGACTTTTTTTAAAAATTGAAAATGGGCGTGGCCTCGCCCACTTATGGACCAAAAACCATATCTCAGGAACTGCTGGACCGATTTCAATGAAATTCGGTATATAATATTCTCTTAACATCCTGATGATATGTAAGAAATATGGGTGAAAGCGGTTCACAACTACGCCTTCTTCCAATATAACGCTATTTTGAATTCCATCTGATGCCTTTTCTGTATAATACGAGTATATACATTAGGAACTAATGATGATAGCGGAATAAAACTTTACACAAATACGGTATTTGAAAAACATGTAAATGACGGATAATGAAATCTCGATTATCACTTTACCATGCGAGAGTATAAAATGTTCGGTGGCACCCGAACTTAGCCCTTCCTTACTTGTTATTTCTTGCATTCAAACGAATACTAGTTGTAATATAAGATTTTATCAAATAAGTAAAGAAGAGCTAAGTTCAGGTGCAACCGACAATTTCTTTCATGTACCCTTGTAACTTGTAAGAATCAAAGCCAGGAAAATATTCTAAGTATTAAAACCCCCAGGAAGTATTGATCCCATTCAACTCATTTTTTACTGTTTAATTTAGCGCTTAATTATTGCAATTTATAGGTTTTGGCTTAATGGCATTTTGTGGGCGTGGCAGTGGTCCGATTATACGAACTCCTCCTTACTTTTTGGCCAAGGAACATATGTATATGCCAAGCTTAATTATGATATCTCATTTTTTACTCAAGTTACAAGCTTCCTTGGACGGACCGACAGTGGACAAACACTCACTCGGATTTCAACTCGTCTCGACATCCTGATCGTTTATACATATGTAGCACTATATCTATCTCGCTAGTAACCGTTAAGAGAACAAAACTATTATACTCTTTGGCAACATGTTGCAAGAGTATAAAAAGATTTTTTTCCATGGAGTGAGTAACGGGAATAAAAACGAAAATGCATAAAAGCTCCATATCTAACTGTCAAAAAATAAAAACTTTTTCTACAAATGAGTGCAAAAATACGAAGGAACATAAAATCTGCGGGAAATGTGACAGATGTGAAAAGTTGTGCTTTACGACTTCCTGACCCAAATATCCGTTAAGTGGATCTACTATTACCCGCACCGAATGCTTGTTTGTAGGCATGAGAGGAGCATTTGATTGTCATTTACAGTGCTTATAATTCACTTTACCGTTAACCTTGTGCGTTATCGCACATTTAAATCAACTTTTTATCATTCAGAAACGCTCTTGGATAGTTTGCAGGCATTTTTAGCGCTCTTAATATGCAAATCATGCAACGACGATGGTACTTAGCAGCAAATGCTGGTTTGAATGGATAATGTGAATGGAATATGTTCAGTAACCTACTAGTAAATGTAGTATGTATAGCAAAGTATGTCATAGAAATAGATTACCGAGTGATTACTTTGCTGTTTCTGAATCATACACATACACACAAATACATACACGTAAATCCATTACTTGCCCCAATCAACTCAGAGGCCCAGCAGTGTTCGCCTGTTTCATTTGCCATCTGCAGTAAGCACTGTTAATCAGCATTAAAATTCGAAGTCACACATGCACACACACATATTCACATGTAGTTGTGGCCATAAGTAGTTCGTAAGTAGTCGTGCAGGCTACACTCTATATATTTCTGCATGTGTGTGCGTTTGCGCTTAGTCAATATTGGCAGCACTCAATATTAGTCATATTACGCACTGGGCACATAAAGCGACCGAATTGCTGTCAATAGCAAACACCCAATGGAGGTCATAAATTGCAGCAGCTTGTCAGTAAGGCTCCGCTTGTATGCCTCTCCCTTTGTTGATAGCTGCTAAGACTACTTCTGCCATGCAACCCTATGTGCTACTGCTTGTGTGGTCTTTGCAACAGACACATATCTGCAGGCCAATAATTAAGGTTATCACTTCATTAAGTTAAGGATCGCATGTGCGCAAGGCAAATCCTCCATTATATATGTGACCTATTTTAATCCCCGTTTGGTATATTGTGTTAAGATGAATTTGCTGTGTTTTATGCATAATTGAAACTAACAGTAAAATTATTATGCTAGGAAAGTTAGCACCTAATCAAACACAGTATTAATGCTGCGTACGGAGACAATGAGTTGTATGAACTCGATTCAAGTCGGAATCACATAACATGCGACTAAATAAATTCTATTTATGCCATTTTTTCTCATTGAAGTTAATAATAAACTGCTTTGCAGTTGATGGATACAAGACAGGACTCAAACTATAATAACAAATCTCCGGACTTACTCGACCAATTTCGGTACATAACATTTCCCTAACGATCACATGTTACTTTGTGAAAATGGGCGCAATCGCACATAAATCACGTTTACTTCACATAAAGCATAATTTAAATTTGAGTTGTAACTTTCACTTTCCAGTATACAAATCAAGCTTCTTCTTCTTTATTAGCGTAGACACCGCCTACTCGGTTATAGCCGAGTTCACAACAACTCGCCAGACGTTTCTTCTTTTCGCAAGGTGGCGCCAATTGGAGATTCCAAGCGAAGCCAGGTCCTTCTCCACCTGGTCTTTCCAACTGAGTAGAGGTCTTCCTTTTCCTCTGCTTCTCCCGACAGGTATTGCGTCGAATACTTTCAGAGCTGGAGTGTTTTTGTCCATTCGGACAACATGACCTAGCCAGCGTAGCCGCTGTCTTTTAATTCGCTGAACTATGTCAATGTCGTCGTATAACTCATACAGCACGTTGTTTCATCGAATGCGATATTCGCCGTGGTTAACGCGCAAAACAATACATCTTTCGGAGAACTTTTCTCTCGAAAACTCGCAACGTCGACTCATTAGATGTTGTCATCGTCCAAGCCTCTGAATAATGAGTGACTTATAGAGTTTTGTGTTTGTTCGTCAAGAGAGGACTTTACTTCTCAATTGCTTACTTAGTCCGAAGTAGCACCTGTTGGCAAGAGATGTCATCAAAAGGGGGGTCTCTCATTCGAGACAGTTGTTAATTTTTCATTCGGGGCTTTTTTTACGTGGCGGGTCCCAAACCCAGCGCACAACCCTGTGTAGGGGATGTTTCGCCTTCTTACTTTAGCTTGCCTTCAAACGGATGTTCTTAAGCTACCCAGAGGATACTTGGTCAAAGACCGGCAGTCGTGAGCTGCTTGAGCCATATGTAAAAGAATCGTTTCTGGCCACTCCCAAGTGAATGGAGTTCAGAGAACCAGAGCCAGAAGTGACACGAAGCTAAATTAAGCGAAAACGAAGCTTGCGGAATGATATTGGTTGAAAATTTGACGAAACTCACGAAGAATCAATACAGTTTTTGACGGTGCATTATTGTGGTGCAAACACCAAGAGTTGACCAATAACTCCGACCTCCTTTTTCGAATATCTTTGCGCAAAACATAGCATAGTACTCAAATAATATTCCTTGTTAATAGTTGGGCAGGCATTGTTTCACTGATCCTTCCGATATTCCAACGCAGCCAGTAAGATCTCGGACTGGATCGGATCATCTATTCTCAAGCACCAATTCCTTTTATTGACGTGTTGATCATCAGGCGATATTGATGGCCGTCCTGAACATAGTTGGTCGTCAACGCCTTCTCGACTCTCTTTGAATAATTTGTACCAATCAAAAACACTTGCTCGCGACAAACGATTATCACAGAAGTCTTTTTCCAATATTCTGAACGTTTTGGTACCAGAAATTTGATTCTATCTAGAAACAAAATTTAATAGAACTTTTTTGTTGCATAATTTCACTCATCGTAAAAATCATCGAATGCACTTTATCTACTACTGTATGCATGTATACAAGTGTATACTAAACACTAAAGATTATTTTGATGTAACATTTGGCTCAGGTGTCACGGACAATCATTCCAACCTAGAAAAAAAATATTTCGAAGAATGGGTTTCCATGCGAAATTGAAATTTTAAAGTCTTACTATTTTTTGCCCACTATTTCAATGCCAATATGGGAGTTATTTTAATGAAATTGAGGGAACGTATTTTACTAATAACAGTATATTTGTATACTCTCGCAACAAAGTTGCCAAAGAGAGTATTATAGTTTTGTTCACATAACGGTTGTTTGTAAGTCCTAAAACTAAAAGAGTCAGATATAGGGTTATGTATACCAAAGTGATCAGGGTGACGAGTAGAGTTGAAATCCGGATGTCTGTCTGTCCGTCCGTCCTTCTGTCCGTCCGTCTGTCCGTCCGTCCGTCCGTGCAATCTGTAACTTGAGTAAAAATTGAGATATCATGATGAAACTTGGTACACGTATTTCGTGGCTCCATAAGAAGGTTAAGTTCGAAGATGGGCAAAATCGGCTTACTGCCACGCCCACAAAATGGCGAAAACCGAAAACCTATAAAGTGTCATAACTAAGCCATAAATAAAGATATTAAAGTGAGATGTGGCACAAAGGATCGCATTAGGAAGGGGCATATTTGGACGTAATTTTTTTGGAAAAGTGGGCGTGGGCCCGCCTCCTACTAAGTTTTTTATACATATCTCGGAAACTGCTGTAGCTATGTCAACCAAACTCTACAGAGTCGTTTCAATCAGGCATTTCCATATACAGTTTAAAAATGGAAGAAATCGGATAATAACCACGCCCACCTCCCATACAAAGGTTATGTTGAAAATCACTAAAAGTGCGTTAACCGAATAAAAAAAAAGTAAGTCAGAAACACTAACGGAAGAAATGGCAGAAGAAAGCTGCACCCAGGCTTTTTTTTTAAATTGAAAATGGGCGTGGCGTCGCCCATTTATGAACCAAAAACCATATCTCAGGAACTACTATACCGATTTCAATGAAATTCGGTATATAATATTTTCTCAACATCCTGATGACATATGGGTGAAATCGGTTCACAACCACGCCTTCTTCCAATATAACGCTATTTTGAATTCCATCTGATGCCTTCTCTGTATAATATATAAATTAGGAACCAATGATGATAGCGGAATAAAACTTTACACAAATATGGTATTTGAGCTGAGGTAACCCTTGTGGAAAAATTGTCGTGATCGGACTATAACTTTTCAAGGTCCCTGATATCGAACACGAAGAACTCAGTGCTTAACCTAACATAACCTAATTTTTCACCGAAAATATCGGTAAATCTCTCAGACATTTTCATGTAATTCAGAGGGCATCATTTTTATGCTCTCGCAAAAAAGTTGCTAATAACTGTATCTCGATTATCACTTTATCATGCGAGAGTATAAAATGTTCGGTGACACCCGAACTTAGCCCTTCCTTACTTGTTGTACCTAAAATGAATAAAATCGGGTGAAAACTTGGCCTAGACCCCATTCAACTAGCAAACCTATGCACCTGAAGGTGTTTCCCCGACTTTGAAATTAGTCCTTCCTTCTTGTTTTGTAAAATTTATTGCACATTTTTTTGAGAAAAATAAAATAGCCCAGGATCGCCATTTTGTATCAAATTGACAATGTAAAAGTTGTTACATGTTTGATAAAGCTTGAAAGGATGATAAGGAATATCGCGTTCGTAGGCTCTAGACTGACCTCAAATCTCAATTCTGAGCAATTTTTTATGTATCTCATGGAAAAGAGAAGTTTTATTCGGTGTAGCATTCCAAAGGTGGATAGCATCAAACACATTCATAGACAACATTTGAATTTCAAAGAAATTTATTTCCAAATTCGAGTTCTAAGCCACAAGCAAGAAAGAAAATTACATCGAAAATCTTTCACTTTATGCAAACCTTCAGTACTTTTGGAGTATAAATAATCCAAAGGAGACTAGCATATATAAGAGCGCTGGCATATAGAAAAAATTCCAATGCAGCAACCAGTCAGCTTGAAAACAATATTAAACAAGTTTCAGCATTTAGACAAGAAATAGGTCCAGCTATGCTGGAAGAATTGAAACCAAATTCGACTAACAAGATTATGTACGTTGACTGCAGGTGATGATTTGACTGCAATTCTGTTCAGACGTTAAATGCCCCAAAACTTAGGGTACAGAACAACTGTTCTAACAACTAAGCTGCTTAATGGGAAAAATCGACTTGTTCAAAATTTCAGATCAAAAAAGGCTGAGGGATTAATTCGCACATAGTATGTATGTAGACCGACAGAAATCGCTGCCATACCAAGTCATCGGTCAAAATCAAGTTTTTGCATAGACAACTTTTTTATTTGACTAGATATCTTCACGAAATTGGCACAGATTATTATCCAAACCATCATACGTTCTGACCGATCCAAATGAAGATAAGATATATGTAAACCCTTTTATGCTGACCATTTGTGAGGGGTATAACAGCATCACTGCAGCTGCAGTTAACAGGTTTTCTTGTCTATTATAACTATATGTCATTGATATTCCACAACATTTAGGGTCGCGAAAGATTGATTTTAAGTTGAAACTATTTTTTTTTTTAACACGCATGCTTCCATATACTTTTTATAATGTACATATGTAGTAGGTGCCATCGATGTAATTGACTACAAAAAAGTATGAAACTCATTATTCTTTCGAAAGTGAGACTGCTACTTGCGTAAACGAATTGTGCTTTCGCTTGCTACTTTGGCGCGCTCAAGAATTTGGAAATGCACTCGGCCAACCGAGGCGCTCACATGTGGCAGCTGACGGAAGCATAAATCAGCGCCTGTCAAAATTTCGCCATAAAATCCTGCAACGCTGCACCATTTGCCGTGCACACGCACATACACAGAAAATTCGTAGCTTGTAATCTCGGTGGCTGATGTGCATCAAGGCATTCCTTTTACACACGCAGCTGATCGCACACACTTTCGCACATACTTTCAACGCCAGCAACGATTTTACTTTGTCATTTGAACTTTTCGCGACAGCGTTCTTAACAGATGATAAACGACGCTCGCCGTTGCTGCGCTGCTGCCAGCCGTGCTGCCAGAGTTAAGAAAATTAATTCCTTTTCAGTCTACTGTTAAAGAGTAGAACACTTTGTTTTTGTTTCTCCACATTTTTGTTGACATTGATAAATGCTTGTAAATATTCGCGACCTCATATTCGAACACGCACACTCATGCACATATGTACACACATATTTTCTCACACATAATCTCAAGATCTTCTGCAAACGCACCTGTCAGTTTGTAACTGTTCACTTGAGCTAGTACTCAACCCATTTATAACGAAATGAACACCGTGCTTAATCGCTTTACACGAGTTTTGATAACACAGCACGAAAAACAATTTTTCCCTCAGACAATTTTGGTGGTAAAAAATTCAAAGTTCGATGGCAGACTCCCCTCGTAAAAAGTATGGTGAACTTTTTGCTTGGGTTATAAAGGCTGAACCACTTCAAGGCTCTCTACTTTTTTAAAGAAAAAGCAGAAACTTCAAATTTAATGAGGATTGCTTATTATTAATCGAAGGAACATTATTTGGCCTTTATTTTCTGAGGTTATCTCTTTCGAATGTTAGCCGCGGCTACGTCTCAGATGATCCATCCGTCGAGTCCAATTTTCGATAACTCGTTCGAGCATTTCAACTGGTAACTAGCGAACGACACGCGTAATGTTTTTCTCCAAGGCCTGAATCGAAGCGGGATTGTCCCCATAGCCTTTTTACATCTACCCACAGGTAAAAGTATAACGGTGTAATAAAACACGACCTTGGTGTCCAATCGACCGGCCCAAAACATGCTCACCGAAGTGTTCTCTCAATAAATCCATCCATTGTTGGGATGTGTGAGAAGTAACGCTGTTTTTTTTGAAATCAAATGTCGCCCAGATCACGGGCTTCAATTTCAGGCATCAAATAGTCGGTTATCATGGCGCGATAACGGTCATCATTGATGGTGATAAGCTTTTTCATAGCAGACACCATAGATGCTCGGAGATAGCGCAACATGCCTCCTTATTTTCAAATAATCAGAGACAAATTTTGATGAACAGAAACTGAGTTATGCATAGTGGACCTACCAGAGGTATTGTCTAGTGTCTACGACGGCCTACCACATAGCATCAAGCATCTTATCACTAAGCATTATCAGCTTAGTTCTGAGCACAAGTACATTCCAATAATAATTCTTGCAATTTCCAATATCAAAGAAGTCGTAAAGGATTTAATGTTTTTTTATTTTAAAGATACAAAATGCCCAAATAGTTTTAGATCAGCTTGCGGAGTTGACATAGAAAAGTTCCGAACTGTGCTTCCCGTTGAAAAATAACACATAATCTGGAGACGTTTCACGCCCTTTTAACAACTGCGGAGTAGTGTCTCGAAAATGGAACGAATAATAAGTAAAACGAGATGAAAGTTAATATCGCTCGCCAAAATTCTAACAAGTGGCTCATAAAGGAAATGGTTTCTACTACTGTGCCTGATATGGGATATGTTCTAAAAAGAAATAGGAATTTTTGTTTTTGAAACAAATATTTATTCGTTTGTCTACGTTAATGTTGTGGCTTTCAAAATAGTCCACATTCACTGGCACTTCTCTCAGCACTTCTTTCAAACTAGATTTTTGGGATAGCCTTAACTGTCTGGTAAAAGATAGGTACTTTAAGGTTATCGTTATTTTTTGGAGATAGAAACGGACCGCTGTCAGGCGAATATGGAGGCTGAGCATAGTTACAGTATGATTTTTGGCTAAAATTCACGGCTAAGCAACGAGGTATGAGCAGGTGTATTATACATGCGTAGTAGTGCAAAAGCCATGAACTGTTGTTTCACACATCCGGTGGTTTTTTTTGCCGTTGCTTCACGCAAACGGCGTTGAACTTGTAGAAAGTGCTCCTTATTATCCGTTTGACCTTAAGGTTATGCCATTAAGGTCGAGGAACACTCGAGCATTATCTTCACTTGTTATAATACGTTTCAGTTATTCTGAAAATCGTTGTTGACTTCTTTTAGTGACTCCTGAGCACTTTCTTTTCCCGCTTTTTTTGTTCAAATCAGGAATTTTGAAGCAAATTTTGCTATTGCTGTAGAAAAAAAAGTAAGCATATTGCTTGCACACAACTTGTGTATATTTTCAGCCTAGCGAATCAACAGTTTCATGTCGTTGGAATGATTATGATTCTAGACAGTCGTTATTGGCGTCACACATCATCAATTTCGGTACATTAATAAGCCATCAATAAGCAGACAATTCGGTTAGCAAAAACATTAATATGTTATTAATACAGTAAATTTTATGTACATATACATGGTTACATATGTAAATATATTTTCATAAAGCTGTGCATGGTGCGTGTATGTATATAGAATTGCTTTTCGTAAACTTTTTTTACCTAAGAATAAATTTTATGAATATACTTAACCAATAGCCAATCAAATGATAAACATTGTGACAAAAGTATTCTTCAATATTTATTTTGTCGGCAACAATTTGTTTTTTTTTTTTGGGATGGCCTTATGCTTGTTCAGCTAATTTTTTTTCTACCTCTTCGATCGACTGAAAACGGTTTCCACGGAGCGGCAATTTCGGTTTGGGGAACAGAAAAATCACACGGAGCCAAATCTGGTGAATACGGTGGTTAATCGATGGTATTTATTGCGTTTTTGGCTTTAAATTCGTGCAAAACTATGGGTCGACGCGTGTCCATGAATTAATTATTATTCCACAATTCTGGCCCTTTTCGACGAATGTTCTTACACAAACGCCTCAATACGGCCTTATTGACCGTCTGTCTTTCCGGAACAAATTCATGGTGCACCAAACTACGAGAAAAGAAGAAAACAATGAGCATCCTCTTGAGTTTTGAGTTTCGTCTCGTTGTTTTTCTTCCATTCCGACGATTGTTGAATTGTTTGCATGTCAAAATCATAAGCCCATGTTTCATCGACAGTTGTAATGCCCTCCATTAATGTGGGATCAAACACTTGCCTGAAGATTTTTAAGTACCATATTCTTCACTTTTTTAATATTTTCATCAGTTCCATAGGTCGAACGTCGTACAGAACGAGGCATCTCTTCAAAGATCCCTCGACCGTCTTTGAAGGCTTTATACTACACATGTTTTTGATAAAACTAAATTACCGTAAGCCTTTTCCAACATTACCAATAATTCCGTACACGAAATTCGGTTAGAAATACGAAATTTGAGACAAATTCTTTGTTCGATATTTTTTTGCACTGTAAAAGTCGCAATGCACTATTGAGATGTAACGACTTAAGCAGCTGCTGTAAAAAAACGGGTTGACAGATCTCGCTCAAATTTGGCATAGTAATTAGTGACAGTCCTACCAACTTATAATAGTACTTTTTTATACCCTGAGCAGGGTATATAAAGTTTGCCACGAAGTTTATAACACCTAGAAGGAAGCGTCGGAGACCATATAAAGTACCTATATAATTATGAGCAGTAAGTTTTCTAAGCCAACAATGTAATCTCCGAAGAAATTGTTCAGATCGGTTAACTATAGCGTATAGTTGCTATGCAAACTAAATGATCTGAATCAAGGGCTTGATGGAAAACTTTCGCATTTGGCATGGTATCTTCACGAAATTTGACATGGATTACTGCTTAAGGTAATATTACAAAAATTGCTCACATCGGATTACTATAGCATATAGCTTATATACAAACTGAACGATCGGAGGCAGATGCTTGCATTGCAGACTTTTTCAGGTAACGAGACAGATTCTGCAAATTCGTCGTGGTTTATTCTCTAAGGAAACGCTGCAATAGTTGAAGAAATTTTGCCTTTAAATGTATGTAATAATATATAAAGATTATAATTTTTTTTCCATTAAGTTTATGTTAATTATAAATCTTCTTAAATTTTGAAATAACTATAAGCGTCTAAAAGATCCAATTTCTTTATTAAATAACCTTAATGTTTCTAGCAAACAACCTGGCTAAAAAGAACTAGTGCAATGTTTTCCTTTGAATGAAAACCACTGGCCGGTTAAGTCCTTAGATTTACTTAAACACCTAGTTGCTAAAAGAAATGCACCTGTGAAGGGTATAGTAGCTTCGGTGCGGTCGAAGTTAACGTTTTTTCTTGTTTGAAATATCATTTAACCGGAGAATTTAACTGCAATTTCCGGGTTCTTTCTTGTCAGAATATATGGCAATGCAATGTGGTTCCAACAAATGAGTAAATTTTGAGTCAAAAGGTATGTGTGCAAAATTTCAGGTCGATATCTCAAAAACTGTGTACGAGTTTCTGTATGAGGAGAATAATTTGTGTGCCTGAATGGCAACTGTAGCGCCACTTGAATACTGAATAGTCACAATTAATTAATTGAGAATGTAATGTTTAAATTACGGTCTAAAGCCTACTCCTCATGTACCCATTATACCCTAATTGCTTCAAAACGGCGTATGAATATGCAATATACAAGCACTACCTACCCACTTCCCCTTAACGAAAGCTAAAAGGTCACAAATTAACTGCTTTATATTATATCTTCCTCCCACACTTCTATCATTATCATGTCCCATTTTCTTCATACTCACATGAGAGCGGCTGTTAAATTTCATTACCATGACCGCTTTATTAACCTTATGACCTTCGTAATATTACATTATTAAGCTCAAGAGACTTTAGCGTTTTTGTTATGAGAATACATATAAAAACACCAAATTACCAATGAGTCTGCAATTTCGTCTGAATTGCAGAGATTATTAGAGAACAAGGAAAATGGGGAGATTTTGGTGAAATGAAAACAAAGCTGCGGCTAGAAGAAAGCTCTTATATTAATTAGTTGCAGTTGTAAAAAATATGAGTGTAATTTTTGGTTGTAATTTAATATTTTTTAACAACCACTCCCGGTTTTCCGTGAATTACAACTTTTTGAAAATGTATTTACATATGTATGTATACATACACATATATTTCTTTTTCACAGTCGGTAGCGTTGATGAAATATAACATTCATATTATAGCATTACAAGAAACACATATCAATGCGGCTTTGAAAACAACCAAATGCCCAAAAGGGTATAATATTTATCTTCACAATACGAACATGTCAAATAAACAAGGTATTACATTTCTTATCCGCAAAAATATTCAACATATCTACGGTGCAAATGGCACTAGTTCGAATTTTCAAATAGCTTCAATCCAAGTGAAAACTAGTGTAGAAATTAAATTACAAAATATTTACCTACCACCAAACATTAAAACTTCTTTCAATGAGTTGAACAATTCAATTGATACTAATTTTGCGAACAATATTATATTGGGCGATATAAATGGGTGGCATCCACTATGGGGCTCTCTCAATACCAACTCCAGAGGAATAATGTTTGAAAATTTTATACTACAAAATAATCTGTGTATTCTTAACAACGGCAAATATACTCACTATTCCACTCATCATACTCTAACTGCGATTGACATCTCAGCATGTAGCCCCAATTTATCGAATGAGATAAATTGGGACACGGTGGACGATATGTCCGGTAGTGATCATAGTCCAATAATACTCAGTTATAGGGAAAATTATGCGAGTACTATCCATAAACCTAGATACAAAACAGCAAACGCAAACTGGCTTCTTTTTTCTAAGATATTAGAACTAGAAGTAAACCGATACCCGTATACTGATAACGTTAATAAAGAGGCGGCTAACATAACGAAAGCTATTAGGCGAGCAGCCATTGTAAGTATTCCGCGATCTAAGCCATACAGGAAGAGACATAATACCTGTTGGTGGACAAAAGAGCTGCAAGAACTTAGAAACGAAAAAATGAAATATTGGCATGCTCTAAAAAACAACTTGACCTTACAGAATTTGCTCAATTATAAGAAATGTAATGCTCTTTTTCGCAAAAAAGTAAAAGAGACAAAAACTAGCTCTTTTGAACAATTTACGGCTCATATCAACCCAAACACTCGAACACAAAAGGTTTGGCGAACAGTAAGAGCTTTTAAGGACAACCCCACCTCTTGTTACATTCACTCACTTAAATCTTCTACTGGAATTATAACAGATGTACTCCAAATTGCAGAAATATTTGCCACTTATTTTGCATCGGCTTCTGCAGATGTACAATTTTCAAGTGAATACATTTCTGAAAAAAATCGTGTCCTCAAATCGGTATACAAGGTGAATAAAATTTCGAAGTCTGCTTGTAGTCTTGAAGAAGAAATTACACTGTTTGAACTGGAAAATAATCTTAAAAATACTAAAGAGAATTGTCCTGGCCCGGACAAAATCACCTATGCAATGATTAAAAATGCACCTCTGGTTCTAAAAATTCGTTTAATTAATTTATATAATTTAATCGTCAAAACTGGTGTGTTTCCCCACTCTTGGAAAAAATCAAATGTCATTTGTATTCCAAAGAATATGAATAAGAAAGATGACTACAAAAATTACCGTCCTATCAATCTTTTATCATGTTTAAGCAAACGCACAGTGATTCGCTGGATCATAGTAGGCGGACAAAAGTCAATGTAAACAATCAAATAATTGACAGTACTCTGATTATAACAACTCTTTATATGTATGTCACAATTTTAAGTAAGAAATGCGCAAAATGTTCTAATACGGTTAACTACAACAAGTTTAATCGAAGTGATACGGTGTTATCATTTTTATGTTTTCAATTTAAATAAAATATACAATATAAATAGTGATTTAACAAGGTTTGGAGAGGAAAACACCACTGTTGATGAAATGGAATTTAATTTAGAAGGTATGTATGTATATTTTATGCAGTTTAGTACTTGGTTTGCGTTTAGCTAATACGTTGTACGGGGTTTTGAAAACTCATATAAAAATGTTTGTGTTCTTTTCATTTTCAAGTTTTAACGTATGCAACTTTTTTTATCCACATATATCCAAGCTAATTTTTGAATATTGTATAACGGCAATCTTAAGCTATACACTGACCTTTGATCGAGTACCACATCTTTCCATATGATGATTGAACATTTTTTATGCAAAAATCGCAGCTGGTTAGAAGGATCAGATTTACAATTTCACCTACAAATGGAACATCCCTGTCCTACCTCATCAACTGGAAGCAATCGATCTCAAGGTAGACCAAAAAAAAATTTTGAAGAGTTGTCTTTTAAAACGAAAAAACGAAGAGTTGAAGACTTACTAGAATCGCAAAGTGCCATCGAGTTGACCGTAGCCGCTGAAGTAGCAAATCGCTTGGTGGGTAATAGAAACATGGCTACTTCGATTAGAAAAAGTTTGAAATCCACAGAAAAAAAGAAGTCTGGTAATACTACATGCGAAGGCAGGCAATTGACAAGTGATGAGGCATTAGCTTATTATGTAGATTCTAAGTGCACAAGTTACTCGTATAAACAGACGCGAAAATGGTCATTGAAGGCGGGACATAAAGTTTTTCCATCCTATTTTAGTTTACGTAGGTCTAAAAATTTGTGTTACCCTGCAGATGAGCATATCTTGGTAACAGAAACGCGCGCCGAAATTAAACTTCAAGCCATTTTGGATAAAACCGCTAAACGTTTAATTGAAGCGCAAAGTGAAGTTTTCAAAGAAAATATATCTTCTAATTCGTCATTCACACTAATCAGCAAATGGGGATGTGACGGGAGCTCCGGCCATAGCGCTTATAAACAGAAATTTGAGAACTGCGATGCTACTGATGAGTATCTGTTTGTTTTTGCTATTGTTCCATTGAGATTGAGTGACGATGCCAGCCAAAATATTTTATGGCAAAATCCGCGGCCTTCGTCCACACTTTATTGTCGCCCAATTAGCTGATCTTTTCAAAGGAAACAACTGATTTTACTACATCAGAAACTAACAAGGTTTTGGAAGAAGCATCTCAACTTCTTCCAACACTATGTGATAATCGCGGTTCTCAAATTTCGGTAAAACATAATCTTTTACTTACAATGGCAGACGGAAAAGTATGTAATGCTTTGACTGGTACACTTTCTTCACAAAAATGTTACATCTGTGGTGCTACTCCCAAACTGATGAATGGCGAATTAAAAGACGTAGTGGTTAAAAAAGAACATTACAGTTTCGGTTTGTCTACTTTGCACGCCTGCATTCGTTCTTTTGAATGCATGTTACACATTTGTTATCGTTTGGACATAAAAAAGTGGAAAGCTAAGAGCGATATAGAAAAGGCTAGTGTAAAACAGCGTTCGGAAGAAGTAAGGCAAAAGTTTAAAAACCAGATGGGACTTATAGTAGACACACCGAAACCTGGATATGGGAACTCTAATGATGGGAATACGGCCCGCAGGTTCTTTATGAATCCGGAACTGAGTGGGGAGATTACCGGATTGGATATTAATCTAATTAAAAATTTTGGCATTTTATTGAGAACGCTATCTTCCGGCTACGATATTAATTGCAATAAATTCGAAAATCTTTGTTCCACAACCAGAACCCTTTATCTTAATTTACATTCGTGGTACTATGTATATGCCAGTCACCGTGCACAAAATCCTGGTACATAGTACGGAGGTAATTAGAAATTGTATTCTTCCAATCGGGCAACTCTCGGAGGAATCTCAAGAGGCCCGTAATAAGGACTGCCGTAGATTTCGCGAACACCACACCAGAAAACAGTCACGTATAGTCACGAATATAGATTTACTACACATGCTTTTAATAACATCCGATCCGGTAATCAACTCACTCAGAGAAGTTCCTAGAAAGAGAACAGATAAATTACCGGTGGAAGTTCTAAATTTAATTGTCCCACCTTCAATACCATCAAAAGTACCACGTCAGGTAACATGTGACCATGACGATAAAGATTATCTAGTATCTGATTCAGATGAATCTAACAGTGATGATGAGTCATTCAATGAGTAATGATAAAGTAGCATTAAACATTTTGTTCTTGTGTGTTATTGTTATTTTTATGTTATTGTTATTATTAGGTCTGTTGGTAAAAAATCCCTTACTAATCATCGCGTTTTTCATTAGTTGAAATGTAATGGACTTATGTATTAGTACGTATTTTATACATTCAAGTAAATGTTATTGTATGTTTTGAAATTTAAAAAAATAATTAAATATATTTTTTACACAATTTTTTGTTTTCTATTCGTAAATCTAAAAAATATATAGTAATTTTTCAATGAAACTTAAAATCATTAATCAACACGACCAAAACACTCAAATTTCATACTAAAATATTTTTGTCCCCCTAGCTTGTATTAAACGATACACTGTGAAACGGTTGGAAAAAATAATATCAAAACGTATACAATTTTTTTTGTTTCAAAACAATCTAATAAGTGAAAACAAACTGCTTTTAAACCTAGGTCAGGCACGTTAGAGGCAACAATTTCCCTAGACCACTTTCTAGCTAGTAATTTATCATCTCGAAATCACTGCTCTGTTATAAGTGTTGATTTTACAAAAGCCTTTGATCGTATAGGTGTCCACTCTATACACAATCAACTTGATCAGTGGAAAGTTCGTTCAAAAATCTATAACTATACAAAAGCTTTTTTATCAAACGGAACTTTTATGGTCAACGTAAACGGATATAAATCAAATTTAAAGAAACTAGAAAATGGAGTACCACAGGGTTCTCCCCTATCGGTGACGTTGTTTCTAATTGCATTTGAAAAAATTAATGCTTTAATGGGAAAAGTTAATAACATATCACACTATTTATACGCGCATGACCTCTATTTTTTTCGAAGATTAATGATGTAAATACTTACATTCATGATTTGGAAAAGTTATCTACTTTATTTACAAATTGGTCCTTAACATCGGGTGCTTCTGTTAATTTTGAAAAGTGTAAGCACCTACATATGTATATGCAAGAAGCGGAACTGCAATCTTCCAGATCCAGTATTTCAAAATCATATAATAGAAAATGTGCGCTATCTTAAAATCCTCGGAATAACGTTTGATCAAAAACTGACTTGGAAATACAAAATTGAAGACCTATGTCAAGACCTCTCAAAACGTATAAATCTACTCAAAATCATATGCAGCATGAAAAGTGGTGCACATACAAAGTCTCTATTAAATATTATGAAAGCTTTGATATTGGTGAAAATCTACAATGGCCTTATTATATATGGCAAAACATCCAAACGCTGTCTGCAGAAAATCAAAAAATATTACCACATGGCAGCGCGCATAATTAGTCTCGCGTTTCAAACAACTCCAATTGCAAACATACTTTTTGAACTGAAACTCTCTACTATTGAAGACTGCATTTTTAAATTAACTGGGAATAAAATATATAACTGCATACAAAACTCAGATAACATCCTGTACAAAGACTTTAAGGCTCTAGCTCACTCGAAAAGATACTTAAAAATTAATTCTACAATCTCATCAAAAAACAACGTGTCTCTAATTATGAAAACAAAATTAATGCTCATTATAAAACTATGCACCAGTTATCTCAACAGCATGGCAGTAAATCGAATTTTAAAACAAAACACCAGCAACTTGTTTTGATGAGACTTAAACTCGGCCACACAAAATTAACGCACGGATATTTACTTTCAAAAGATTCACCAACACTTTGCATGAACTAAAATGATACCCTGACCATGCAACATCTAATAAACTGCTACAATGATACATCGCAAAATGTTGATTTGCATACCGCTATAGCAACACTGGACTACAAAAATATAAGAAAACATTTACCTGCTATATTATTAAAATTAATTTAAAATTGAAATGTTTATATAAGTAAATTAATATATAAAAAATGGGACGAAGACCTAAGCAGCCAGTTCCTTCTTTTTTTTCTAGTATGTTTGTAAATTGATTTACAAGTCATATTATAATAAATAAATAAATAATATTCATGAATCAAAATAAAATATATCAAATAATTAATTTTTTTTTCAACTGTATACTCGTAGTTGGAGTCAGAATTTCAAAGCTTCCCACGCAATGATATGAATCGTCCTTTGATTTAAGGATTTCTCCAACTTGATTTGAAATAAGATTTTTTCATCATTTTAAATTGTAACAAGATAAATAACAGATCAAGCTTGGAAGAGGTTTTGGTCTGAAATAAACTTTGAACTAATGTAACAAACTGGAGTTACTAAGGACAAATGGGTCTATGTATGACGTGATAGCCGGCCAAAATAACCAAACCTAACCTAATGTAACGCACAGCCATATACATTTATGGCTTGTATATTTTAAATTACTAAGAGAAATAGTATATATGAGCTGGTTAGTAACTCAAAACTCGTAACTCGTATGATTTGGAATTTCTCACCCCCAGATTAGCTGTTGTACTGTGAAATTCAAAAGGTCATAAAAAAAACTGACACATACGAACGCCAAACCCTTTGATGGTTTTACTATACTGACCTGGTACCATCACCCTGACTTGGAATTTCTCACCCCCCAGACAATAATCCCAAAAATGATCCACAGTGTAATTTACTTCTAAAGTTTGCTTATTCTGCCATCGGTTTTCCTGCTTCCATATTGACCAGCATATATTGAATTTGAATATAGAGCAAGAAGCCATTTCTAGCCGGAGTAAATTGGGAAAATGTTTAAATTCATAAATTCAGTTAACATTGTCGACTGTAAGTGTGCTTATACAAGCAGTGTCGGAAATTATAATGGAATAATTTGGAGTAGACAAAAAAGTGCTAATAATGGGAAAAAAGTCTTCAGTATTGGTATTCACAATGATCAAGATATCCGGAAAAAAATGTATTACCTCACATTCTTAAATTTGGAATATTTGAGGGAGTTGTGCTATATGCTAGAACAAAGCTATGTAATTTTAGAAGTAGCTTTGATAAACACTTTTAAATTAATGTTAAGTAATTAATGGAAATGTGGTTGATTCATTATAATTATTTAGTCTTATTAGAAAAACGTAACAAAAAAAAATCATAGTGGAATGAAATCCATCGGAAAAGAATATAAACTAACAAAAATGAAAGGAAGAACAAAAAGAAACATTAACTTCGATTGCACCGAAGCTATAACACACTTGACAAATTCAAAAGTTTTCCATACAAGGACTTGAGTTAGATTGACCCACCACAAATAAAGTACTTACTATCCAAACTGAACAACTTCTTCGGATATTTTAGCGTTGCTTTGAACAATAATCCAAAATAACTCATCAAATTAAAAAAAGATTTCTATTCAAGTCTATGATTATGATCGTTCAGTTTGTATGGAAGCTGTATTCTATACTGCTCTGAAATCGGCAATACCAAGAAACTAGCACATTTTTGGGGAGAGCCAGATCAACGTCTCATTAACTGAAGGACTAACAATTGAAAAGTCCCCGTTCTACCATAATAAATAAATATGTTTGCCAAATTCCTTTTTTTTATGCAACAAAGTTCCATTCACTGATGATTCATTGATTATATCGACTTTTTGATACCATTATTGTAGTACAATTTTCCCTTTGATTCAAAATACGCTTCAGTTTCAAATGTTGGCTATTGTTTTCAGTGACTTGTGACACAAAACAGCACTTTCTCAAAGTCAAAGGACTGTTTTTTTTAGAAATTCAACATCGTTAATAAAGCTTGGAACACATCGTGGCCAACACTTTTAGTAACGCACTTACCTATGTAAGGCATAATTAATTAAACTGTACAAGGACATGCGTTACATACTTCGTTAATCAAAATGAAGCAGACTGCGCCGCACATCTGTTAGAACAAATGTCTACAAGTGCGTAGCGACTAGTGTCGGCAACAAACCCTTGCTTAATATTTATTAGATCTGTTGGCACACTTGCGTGTAATTAACTGTTGACTAGCGACTGCATGCGTGGATTTCCGTCGAAGTACACTTGGCAAACAACTTTCATTTATTATGCAACAACACATAAACAATGCATAAACACTTACACGCCAATGACGTCAATGACACGGGCTGTGTTGGAGTGCGTGTGTGGCCGGAACTAAAATTAGAATCAAATGCATAGGTGGCAACTCCTACATTATAAATTTATGAAATCAATACTTCAGAAACACGCTGACAATATGTGAATGGAAATGGTCCAAATTCTCTTAGCAACCTGATATAGATTAAGAGAAATATTGTTAATTAATTCTTATAATACCAAATATTACTCAAACTCAAATCGAATTCATTTTTTTGAAATCAACAGCAGAGGTGGCAGTTTAAGTATAACATTAGTAGTGCCGAATCAGAATTAAGTGATAGGCACAGAAAGTTCTTGAAATATTCTTCACATATTATTAATGCAATATAGGTTTATCCATCCCACGCTCATCTTAAGGGGTCACACCATTTTAGTGCCACAAAAATTCATGCCAAACTTTTTAATAATTTTGAATATTTATTTATTTAAATAATTCTGTGTCTTATTTTTAAACTCAATTCTAGAGATTAAGGATTTTAGTTTTGAATTTGTTACGTATACAACACATCGATCCATATACGTATTTTATGTTATAATGGGTTGTCAAAAAAGTCTTGCGGTATTTTTAATGAATTTTTTTTTTTATTGAAATTGAAATGAATTTTTGATGACTCATGCCCAGGTCTTGACCGATGCTACGGCTACTACTATGCCGGTCTCTTTCGACCAATGCAGCGATTTTATCGCAATTTTCGAGGACAGGCCTTCCGAAGCGTGGCGCATCTTCGACCACCTCTACACCAGAACGAAAACGTTGAAACCATCGTTGTGCGGTGGAAATGGAAACTGTATTGGGTCCATAAACCACACAAATTTTATTGGCGACTTGAGATGAATTTTTGCCCTTATCGGAGTAGTATTGTAAAATATGCCGTATTTTCTCTCTTTATTTTGCTCCATGTTTGCGACGCTATAACTCAGGAACGACTTAAGAGAAACGACAATCAATCAAACACGTGTTAGCGCGTGAAATGAGCTTTCCAAAAAGGTATAGCATGACCCGATGCGACTAGAACTACGCGCTTTCAGCGCCAATTAGCGAAAATACCGCATGACTCTTCTGACAACCCATTATGTAAACATGCGCATAAAATCAAATCGTTTGCGTTTTGGCATACTTTATAAGACCTTCATCTAAACTTTTAATGCTTTAAGCAGCAAAAATAATTTGAAATGGCTGCACTCTAAATCACAATACCTCAAATGAACTTAAACTAAACTTAGCAAAAGTTCATGAAATCACGTTATGAATGAAACTAATTACAAATTACGGGTATTCATTAGCTACTTTAGGGAAAATTATTCGCGTATTTTATACCAACCAATAATTAATAAGTGAAATGTTAACAAAATATAAGATATTCAACTATATATTTACGTATTTTTTTATTAAGAAGTAATATCTTCAGAAGTATCATATGTACAGTTATAAGTATCATATATCGAGTTCAAATATGAGCGAGCATACTAATTAAAAACAAAAATCATTCAGTTGTTGAGAAAGTCGAGTAGATAGAGTAAGCAGCAATGTCTACTTACGATATGCGACTGAGAGACGGATAATTTGGGAGGATAGATAAAAAGTTTCACTTTAATAATATATTGGGTAGTCGAAAAAGTCTTTTCGTATTTTGTCAATAGATGTTATTGCAGTCGTACATATATCTCCAGTGCTACTAATCACATTGTGTCATACCACGAGAAGGTGAGATTTTAAACTTCACTTAACAAAAACAAGAAAAAACGTTAACTTCGGCTGCACCGAAGCTAATATACCCTTCACAGGTGCATTTCTTTTAGTAACTATGTGTTCAGTTTGTAGGGAAGCTATGTGCTATAGTAATCCGATCTAAACAATTTTTTCGGAGATTATATTATTACCTTAAGCAGTAATCTCTGTCAAATTTCGTGAAGATTCTACGTCAAATGCGAAAGCTTTCCCTACAAGAACTTGATTCCGATCGTTCAGTTTGTATGGCAGCAATATGTTATAGTGGTCCGATATCAGCAGTTCCTACAAATGAGCAGCTTCTTGAAGAGAAAATGACGTTTTCAAAATTTCGAAACGACATCTTAAAAACTGAGGGACTGCAGACAGACGGACATGGCTAAATCGACTCAGCGTACTGAACATTTATATACTTCTTCTTAATTGGCGTAGACACCGCTTACGCGATTATAGCCGAGTTAACAACAGCGCGCCAGTCGTTTCTCCTTTTCGCTACGTGGCGTCAATTGGATATTCCAAGCGTAACCAGGTCCTTCTCCACTTGGTCCTTCCAACGGAGTGGAGGTCTTCCTCTTCCTCTGCTTCCCCCGGCGAGTACAGCGTCGAATACTTTCAGAGCTGGAGTGTTTTCATCCATCCGGACAACATGACCTAGCCAGCGCAGCCGCTGTCTTTTAATTCGCTGAACTATGTCAATGTCGTCGTATATCTCGTACAGCTCATCGTTCCATCGAATGCGATATTCGTCGTGGCCAATACGCAAAGGACCATAAATCTTTCGCAGAATTTTTCTCTCGAAAACTCGTAACGTCGACTCATCGGTTGCTGTCATCGCCCAAACCTCTGCACCATATAGCAGGACGGGAATTATGAGCGACTTATAGAGTTTAGCTTTTGTTCGTCGAGAGAGGACTTTACTTTTCAATTGCCTACTCAGTCCGAAGTAGCACCTGTTGGCAAGAGCAATCCTGCGTTGGATTTCCAGGCTGACATTATTGGTGGTGTTAATGCTGGTTCCTAAATAGACGAAATTATCTACAACTTCAAAGTTATGACTGTCAACAGTGACGTGAGAGCCAAGTCGCGAGTGCGACGACTGTTTGTTTGATGACAGGAGATATTTCGTTTTGCCCTCGTTCACTGCCAGACCCATTTCTTTTGCTTCCTTGCCCAGTCTGGAGAAAGCAGAACTAACGGCGCGGGTGTTGAGGCCGATGATATCAATATCATCAGCATACGCCAGCAGCTGTACACTCTTATAAAAGATGGTACCTTCTCTATTTAGTTCTGCAGCTCGAACTATTTTCTCCAGAAGCAGGTTGAAAAAGTCGCACGATAGGGAATCGCCTTGTCTGAAACCTCGTTTGGTATCGAACGGCTCGGAGAGGTCCTTCCCGATTCTGACGGAGCTTTTCGTGTTGCTCAGCGTCAGTTTACACAGCCGTATTAGTTTTGCGGGGATACCAAATTCAGACATCGCGGCATAGAAGCAGTTCCTTTTCGTGCTGTCGAAAGCAGCTTTGAAATCGACGAAGAGGTGGTGTGTGTCGATTCTCCTTTCACGGGTCTTTTCCAAGATTTGGCGCATGGTGAATATCTGGTCGGTTGTTGATTTTCCAGGTCTAAAGCCACACTGATAAGGTCCAATCAGTTTGTTGACGCTGGGCTTTAATCTTTCACACAATACGCTCGATAGAACCTTATATGCGATTTTGAGGAGGCTAATCCCACGGTAGTTGGCGCAGATTGTGGGGTCTCCTTTTTTATGGATTGGGCATAACACACTTAAATTCCAATCGTTGGGCATGCTTTCGTCCGACCATATTTTACAAAGAAGCTGATGCATGCTCCTTATCAGTTCTTCGCCGCCGTGTTTGAATAGCTCGGCCGGCAATCCATCGGCCCCCGCCGCTTTGTTGTTCTTGAGGCGGGTAATTGCTATTCGAACTTCTTCATGATGGGGCAATGGAACGTCGGCTCCATCGTCGTCGATTGGGGAATCGGGTTCGCCTTCTCCTGGCGTTGTGCATTCACTGCCATTTAGCAGGCTGGAGAAGTGTTCCCTCCATAATTTAAGTATGCTCTGGGCATCGGTGACTAGATCACCTTTGGGGGTTCTACAAGAGTATGCTCCGGTCTTGAAACCTTCTGTAATCCGCCGCATTTTTTCGTAGAATTTTCGAACATTACCCCTGTCGGCCAGCTTATCAAGCTCTTCATACTCACGCATTTCGGCCTCTTTCTTTTTCTGTCTGCAAATACGTCTCGCTTCCCTCTTCAACTCTCGGTATCTATCCCATCCTGCACGTGTTGTGGTCGATCGTAACGTTGCGAGGTCGGCAGCCTGTTTTCTCTCCGCTGCGACGCGGCACTCCTCGTCGTACCAGTTGTTCTTTTGCACTTTCCGAAAACCAATGGTTTCGGATGCAGCTGTACGTAAGGAGTTTGAAATGCCGTCCCACATTTATATACATACATATATATTTTATAGGGTCTCCGACGCTTCCTTCTGGATGTTACAAACTTCGTGACAAACTTAATATATCCGGAGAATCTGAAAAAAAGCTTCAGCTCTTCAAAAATGAGTGAAAATAATGAAGTAATTCGATATATTTTGAAATTTTTGTATAAAAAAGGGATGAATGCCACGCAGGCCGCCAATGAAATTTTTGAAGTTTACGAAGGCGATGCTGTATCAGTTCGAGTAGCGCAACAATAGTTCGCTCGCTTCCCTTCTGGAAATTGCAGTATGAACTCTGGTCGACCTATCGTTGGAAAAATCGATGAAATAATAGGCAAGATTTATCAGGGCCGTCACATAAGCAGCTAGGTAAGGAACTTAGCATTCATCATCAAACGGCTTTGAATCATTTAAAACAGGCTGGCTACAAAAAAAAAATCTCTATGTTTGGGTACCACATGAAAGTCTGTGAAAAATTAAACGACTGAATTAACACCTGCGATTCTTTGCCGAAACGAAATGAAATCGAACCATTTCTGAAGTGAATGGTAACAGGAGACAAAAAGCGGATCAAATACAACAATAGTGTGCGAAAAAGATCATGGTCCAACAAATGTTCGCAAAGCCAGGATTGACGCCTCGAAAGGTTATGCGGAGCATTTAGTGGAATTGGAAAGGAATCATCTACTATGAGCTGCTCCAGTGGCCGGACGATTGATTCTACATTTTACTGTCAACAACTGATGAGATTGAAGCTATCAATCGAAAAAAAAACGGCCAGAACTGATCAACAGAAAGAGCTTCGTCTTCCATTAGGACAACGCTAGACCACACACATCTTTGATGACTCGGCAAAAACTGGGAGAGCTTGACTGAGAAGTTTTGATACATCCACCATATAGCCCTGACCTTGCGCCATCGAACTACCAGTTGTTTCGGTCAATACAGAACTCCCTTAATGGAGTAAAGTTGGCATCGAGAGAAACCTGTTGCACTGATGGACAAATGTCTCTAGCACAAAAAAAGTAAAAATGGTACATATTTGGTTCATTGGAGCTCATTATAAATATAAAAGAATATAAGTTGAAGGGTGATTAGAAATACGACTTTTTCGACTACCCTATTTTTATAGTAGCTGGAATATTGCAACTATCAATACATTAACCTATATCATTTAAGATGTTGCCGTTGTCCTAGTTCTACATCTTGTTAACCAAGGATTGTTTAGGACTCGGGTATCTACAACTGATTTTAGTTCAGTTTAAAAGCCTGAATCTGAATGAATTGTTTCCAGACCACATGGACGGAAAATCTCTAAATCTAACAATTTGGCTCCCTAAATCTAGTCGTCCATTAACGCACAGGAACATTGTTTATTTATTATTCAATATGGCAACGCTTAGGTTAAAAATGTGCATTGAACAGACTTTCATTTGGTATAACGTTAATTAATTGTTGGTAATTTTATTTGGGCTTGCATCCGTATAAAACTATTCTCACTCAAGAGCTGAAGCCATTGGGTCACCGTAAACGTCGTGGATTTGCTGATTTTGCCTTCGAACAACTTGAAAACGGTAACGATGTGTACTAAGCCTAAGCCAACCATATTTAAATGCGCGTCGCGAATTACAGATATTCCCTGATTAAGCTTCCCGGATCAGGTCCGAAGAACAGAAAGATTAATTTTGTAACCAAATTTCACGAAATGGTTTCATTAAATGAGATTGTGCACACAAAAATACAAACTAATTAGCGCAAAATTTTAATTTCTCTAAGCAATGAAGTTCAAAAGTGGTTTCAACTCACGCTAGTGACCATATTACTAAAATAATATAACTGCATTTCATTGGAACTTTCGCATTTGCACGCAAATTTCATGTAAAATAAATATCATAAAATAATGCTCTGTACTTCCGGTTTACGGGCAATTCCGAGTAATTCGCGTCATTCGAAAAGTTTTCGCTTAAAATTGCGCAGTTGTTGAGCTGCAGTGTTTTATTTTTTTTTCTTTTTTATATGTTTTTTTTTTATTATTTTTTCTTTTTTTATTTTGCGCGCTTTTGAGCTGAACAACAACCAGTTGACGCTTGCTGCCACTAACAACTTTGACAGTCTTGTTGCCGTATGTTTGCGCTTCCGTTGAGCTTATGTGATTGAGTGCTGCTTTTTTATACACACATATGCTTAAATGTGTGTGAGTGTGTATGAGCGCGCACATTTCCGACGCATCTTCCAATGCCATTTCGTATTTTTATTGCGTATGTATTTGTTTTTATCACCGTTGTCGACAAGCATGCTTTCCCCGCAGCTGTGGTTGTGCTGTCGTGCACACACACACACATGCAAAAATATGTATGCACGCACGCACATAACAACAGCTTACCATACGTGCTCGTATGTGTCAGTGCTGCCGCAACTGACACGCTGTCATAGAATTTACACATTCCCATTGCATACACACAGGCGCTGCACAGCATTATTCCACGCCGCAGTGAGTTGTTTTGCTTATCTGCGCTGCAACTTGTTAAATTGTCTGTCGCGCGCAACAAGCCAGAACACCAAGTGAGCAGGGCAAATGAAATCAGCGATTTCTATGCAGAAAAGTAAACGCACACATACATATACAATACTATACAGTAACCAAATGTATGGTATAGTTTGCGCAAATGCAATTTATTGCAATTGTATGAAGTTTTACAGTTATAGCTGAAAGAAAAAATCCACCGCTACACCCCACCCCTGCCCCACTTCGCAACAAACAACAAACACTTTGTGCCCACGTCGCTACAAATGAGCGATAAGCGAAATTATGTGAGCGAAGTGGCATGTGTGTGTGTATGTGATTATGTTTTGTACTATGTTGTTTTCGCCCGTTTCATTTCCTTGCTTTTCGTTTCCGTTGCCATCACGGCGCGCTGCATTTACGCTTTATTCCCGCAGCCATTTCAACATTTCACTAAATTGCAAGTTCACAGCTGCCGCAGGCAAGCAGACGCTCCACAATACAGCTGCGACAAGCAACTGCAGAAGCTGCATTATTGACATACCAGCATGTGTCCTTGTTGCCTGATTGTTATAGGCTATGCCGTTTGCTTGTTTATGTGTAGGCTATGTGTTGCTGCCCTGCAGGAGCAGAGGAAATGCTTTAGTGCTACTCTGAAACTAGATTTTCTATAAACTATTTGTTTATTGAAATCATACCAATACTTATCTCAAAATGGTTGCATTATAGCCGCCTTTAATTTGACCAGCGTTAGAGAGTGGCGAATCGAACAAATTATGTTAGGTAGTTAATTGGCAGCACTTACTGCAACCTTTCGTTAGCTGTCTATATGACATTTCAAAAACTTCAAATAATATTTTAAAAGACCCAGGTTTCGGAAACAAAGCTATAATACCCTTCACAAACCGTTCCCACGACACTCGTGTCCAAGTAACCGGAACGAACCCGGAATTTTATGTCACCTCTTATGTCACTTACTTTAGGAATGTTTTCTACCAACAACAACAACCCTTCACAAATACGAAAGATGCCAAGAACTTCATTTTGTTCGTTTAGTTTGTGTGACAGCCATATGATATATAAGTCCGATCTGAACAATTTCTTTGGAGATTACGCAGCTACCTTGATCAATAATCCTTGTCAAATTTGGTGAAGATATCTCGTCAAAAGAAAAAGTTTTCCATAAGTGGACATGTGTTTGATTGTTTAGTTTGTATGACAGCTACATATATGCTATAGCTAGTATGCTACATATATCGGACTGATATCAGCATTTCCGGTAAATGAGCACCTTCTTGGGGAAAAGGTATATATACAAAAATTTAATCTCGAACAGACAGATGAGCATGGCTAAATGTACTCAAAACTAGTATTCAAGGAAATATCGAATCGTTGAAGATTTATGACTATATATGCATATAATAACTGTATACATTTATAAATGTAAACTTTTCGAAAGAAATGTATTTGTTGTATCAAGTAAATCCAGATTAATCAAGAAGCAATATCCAAATAGTTGCGTAGTGTTATAGAATATTATCTTTGCACCAATCATCTACCAGATCCGAACTCTTTTCTGTTGTCAAAAAGTACATATTTGAGCACAACATTACAGTTATACAATTCAATTCATTGTAAGAGAGTGTGTTGTTATTTAATTTAAAGGATATGACTTATTTGATAGTTTAGTGTATTTAATTATACCAGTTTATTGTCTTTATACCACTTGTTTGTTCGATTTGCCACTTTGCAATGTTTGTGTTGCTGCAGACTTTGTTCTTCATACTTTGTTCTTCCACATACCGTATTCCATGTATCAACCGAAAAAGTTGAAGACAAATTGTACACCAGTTGTAAACTATCTTTATGTAAACTATCATTTAACTCAAGGATAAATCAAAAATACATATGCGACAAAAACTTGACTGCCAAAAACGGCCTCTCGAACGATTGTTATAAAATGCAAGGAAAGAACGGCATGACTATATATTAACTTATATATAATTCAAAAAACGTTTTACGGTGTATTTTCGTTCCAGAACATCAAAAAATAAGATTTCAGAAGAAGTTCACTCATTTATCCTACTTGTATAACATGCTAATGATCATATCAAACTACTTTATTCATACCATAAATCACAAGTCCAGGTTTCGGCCGAAAATCTGACTAGTGTCACACTACTACTGAAGATGGATTTAAAGTCCTATTATAAATTCATTTATTTCCTGAGGAGTTGAGGACTTTGCTACCTAGTACAACCGACAGAACTAGATTCTGCTAAGCAGAACAGTTTAAACGTAATAAATTTTTCTAGATTATCAAAATTAATGGTAGGGCTAGGTCTCCGACAATTGAAAATAAGTTTGTCTATCAAATATAATGTTTCTTATCAGCATCAATTATAAGAATTATACGAATATACTATGAGCAAAAAATAGTAAGACTTTGTTCATAACTTTAAAATTCTTGGCTTATTCGTCAAAATCTATGTCGTCCCTCTCAAGGTACTCCCCCTTGACACCAATAAACTTGTTCCAAGGTTTTTTCCAATCCTCAAAACAGTTGTTAAAGTCAATTTCCCGAATAGACTTCAATGCGCGGAGCGATTCACGTTTAATGTCTTCAATTGACTCAAAACGGTGTCCACGGAACGATTGTTTTAGTTTGCTGAATAACCAGAAGTCACACGGAGCTAAATAAAGACACGATATTAGTTGAAAATTTGGGGAAAAACACTCGAAGAATTATTTCGGACAAGGAGTTGTCGGCCCATAATTTCGGCCTCGTTTTTACGAATAGCTCCGGGCATTAACTGTTTGGCTGGTCGGGAGGAATTCGGAATGCTTCACACCTATCAATATACCGATAATCGAAGACAACTGTCAATATAACCTTGATTTTTGACCTCCTTTGCCGTGGTTTTTTATGCTTCGGCTCATATTTGTCACGATATTCAGCCGATTAATCATCTGATTCCGGATAGTAAGCATAGACTCAATACTCATTGGAAGTAATAATACGTTTCATGGCATCCTAGTAGTCGGAAAGCATTGTTTCACAGACGTTAACGTGACGCTGGCTTCGAAAAAATTTAGTGACTTTGGATTTCACAATTCTTTTACCTCTATCTTTCAAATGGGCTTTCACTGATCATTCTGATCTAAGTGAGATCTCTGACTGTAATTCGTCGACTCTCAAGCACCAATTCTTTTATTTTATTGACGTGTTGTTGATCATTCTCGCACCTCTTTGAATGATTTTTACCAATCAAAAACACTTGCTGGCGACAAACAATTATTATCGGCACCAGAAATTTGATTCCGCCTACATAATTTAATGGAGCTTTTTTGTTGATTTCACTCATCGTAAAAATCGACGAATGCACTTTATGTACTTCAGAAATCCAAACATATTCTAAACACCAAATATTATTTTGATGTAACATGTGGTGCAAATGTCACTGGAAGTCTAGAAAAAAATATTTCTTCGAGTGGGTATTCGCCCGAAATTCAAAAGTCTTACACGATTTTGCGCGCAGTAGTATACGATAGCAGCATACTTTGTGACGAGTAGAAGATTATGAAAGAATCTGAAAGATATGCCAGAATTACGCTACATTATGGTTATGCTGCGGATGATTATATTTTGTTGTTGTACCCCAACTCTTTCGAAAAAATAGTGTCGTCTTAATAATCTTTATTATCATCATTGCTTGTAATAACCTTTATACAAGTACGTTTCTGCATCAATTTTGGTATAACAAAAATGTAAGAAAATTGTTCTAGTTCTCAACTAGCAACCCGACTGATTCCGGTTTTTCCTACAGGGTCTGCATTTGTATAGAATGTACGAGTACTCGCGTGACACACACGCTGCGCAAACACTACTAACATGTCTCCCGCTTGCATCTAAGTATCACTGCATAGTATATATGTTTGCAACTAGATATGTGAGTGGAGATTTATATACAGACATATGTGTAATCAGCGTTTGCTTTATGTTTCCATTTCCCTTTTTGCGTCCTTTGTGAGTGAAAATGTATTGTATTGCATTATATTCCATTTTATATGATTTTCTTCCGCTCGAAAACTTCGGAAAGGGATTTGCATATTGTTTGCATGCAAAGTACAGAAATAATTTCATAAGCATTTCGCTAACAACCGTTAGCTTTCATACGAGCGCACAATCGTGCAACTTAAATGAATTGAAATCATATTTTATTCGATTATATATTGTAAGGTTTTTATTTTTGAAGGGAATCGGATTAAAAATATTTTGATTGGTTACAGATATTAATAATAAAAGTTTGGCTTTATATGTATATAATACACAGGCATATGCAAAGTAAATTTTAATATCTAAATTATTTTGTAGGTATGAAGAAAGAAACGTATTTTTGCTTAATGTTTTAAATCATCAGAAAATTTAGTATTTTAGAAACAAACTTTGTACAATACGTAACCGAATAAATAATTTTAATGCGAACTTGTATTTTTAAATGCAAAAAATTTCAAAATATCCTTTAAAATAAATAATGGGTAGGCCTGCATCAATTATTCGAGCAATATATGTTTGAGTTTGAGTTTAAATAAATCGAAACTGTGCATGAATTCATCAAAAATCAGTAGAAATCATCATTGAAATTCATGGAAATAGAATTGAACATCTCCAAAACATCGATTTATCGAATTTTGACCGAATATTTGGGCTTACGAAAGGTATGTGCACGGTTTGTTCCGCACAAATTGACTGACGACCAAAAATTGCTCAGAATCCAACATTCGAAGGACGATTAGTTGACCAAAAATCGCATTTTAACCATTAACCACTCTCCGTATTCACCTGATATGGCACCGTGCGACTTCTTCCTTTTAGGAAAAATACATTTGCTCATGAAAGGAAAGCATTGTGCTGACGTAGAAGCCATTCAAAGGGCTTGCACCGGCATACTGGCGGCCATACCGGCCAACGAGCTAAAACACTCGTTCGATTCCAAATTTCATCTGATACTTTGACTTTCCAGAGTACAAGTCAGGAACCAATCACTGTATTCGGATACAAGTTTGCACAAATAGAGCTTCTGAAGTGCCACCCCATAACCGAAAAATTCTCCAAATCAAAACAAAACTGCTTTTCTATATTATGTACATATGTATATAATTTATAACCAGAAAACGCAATCAGTTCCATATAAATCTATCCCTTACAAGCTTAAGAGTAACTTCGACTTTGAATTAATTAACTGGCTTGACACGAATCATTCCTACGCTGCTTAATTGCATCCAATTAATTATGTACACTGTATTAACGGGGTCTCTCTTAACAGTATTCTATTAATTTCGCTGTCATGGCGCTGATAATTAAAGCTACAATTTATTTGTAATTGCCAATTTCAAAGCGATCGTCCGTCATTAGGCAATCAAGGTGTGAACATCCAACATTCAAACCATGCTGACCTCCCCCTGCCATAAGCTCATAGTAGTTTAAATTACATTTACCCTGCAGAATGTCGATTTCTTCTTGTGCCCGCCATTTTACTTTGCTTAGCTGACAGCTGCCAGTTTGCCGTGACACTTCTGTTTGCTCCACAAAAGCTACCAGAGTGAGAAATATTAGTCAACTTCTATTCGATTTGCATATATTTAAATAGATTGCTTGTGTATGTATTGTGTAAACCGATATTGATTAGTTAATGAATACACTGACTTAAATACAATTTAATTACATTTTGCTTAAAAGATATTTCAATTATTTTTGTGTTATTTTAATAAATATTGGGTAGTTGAAAAACTATATTTTAAAATTTTTGTATAAAAAAGGGAAGAATGCCACGCAGGCGGCCAATGAAATTTCTGAAGTTTACGGAGACGATGCTGCATCAGTTCGTGTAGCTCAACAACGTTTCGCTCACTTTCGTTCTGAAAGTTTCGATGTAAAAGATGCAACACCGAATTATCGTTACAATCGTTGAAATTATGGAAAATATTGACCAGGACCGTCACATAAGCAATCCATGACATCGCTAAGGAACTTGACATTCATCATCAAACGGTTTTGAACCTTTTAAAAAAGGCTGGCTACAAAAAGAAGCTTGATGTTTGGGTACCACATGACTTGTCTGTGAAAAATTCAATGGACCAAATTAACAACTGCGATTGATGAGATTGAAGGAAGGACTTCGTCTTCCATCAGGACAATGCTTGACCACACACATCTTTGATGACTCGGCAAAAACTGGGTGAGCAAAAAGTGGTCAACCAAAATGGTACATATTTGGTTCATAGAGTTCATTATAAATGTAAAAAAAATAAGTTGCAGTTTCTTTTGAAATGCGAAACGACTTTTTCGACTACCAAAATTACGGTATATGTATAACCCTATATCAATTTCGGATATTTTTCGGTGACAACACAAACAATCGTCACTCTGTAATAACATGTTGCAAGTGCACAGAAAACACCCTTTATAATATAGCAGTCTTACGATTCTGTTATTTTCAATTTAGTTGGCCATATTCTGTTAAGGGGGTATTCTGGTCTAGAAGCATGAATTTCGGGTAATTTTTAAAGTGTCGTAAAAAAAGGCAATTAATATTTTTACCATCCATTTTTTTATTAGTTATTTGTTAATTTTAGAAGTGTACAGAAAAAAATTAAAAACTAAAAAAAATAAAAAAATTCCAAAAATTATGAGCTGACGAAGTGGGGGGTCTCTAAAAATTTCCACGTGACCATACTCATGATTTCAACCCTCCTAATGGTCGGAACTACGGAAAAGTGGGAAACAAATTTTTCTCAAAATGGCGACTGCCTGAAAAAAAGTGGTTTCGGATCACTTTTTCTGACTATTTCGAACTTTTTAAAAATAATAAAAATAAAAATTTGGGTTGCGGCTAGTTCCAACCATAGACAAGCTTATAAAGTAGACTCTATAAAAATTTCAAGTATATCGGTGCAGTAGAACCTGATAAATCGTGGGTATCCTTCCGAAAAAGTCAGTTTTGAGAAAAACGCGTTTAAAGTTTCGCGTAATGTCTTTTGTTCGATTAGTTCCGGCCGAACCAGTTTGGATGCCGGGTCAGAAAAATGCCTATATCTCCGAAAATAGTTTGAATTTTGAAAAATCCTCTTGTACACGTATTCTTGAATAGTTAAACTTTGAAAAACAAAAAAATCGATTTTTTTAAATTTCTAGATTAGAATACCCCCTAAAGCATTATCTGAGTAAATATCAATTACAAATTTTGAACGGATAACGCTCACGGACTTCTTCAACTGCCAAAATGATTTCAATTATGCAAAACAAAAAGAAAAACCATTTAAGTTTGCCTTTAAGTGAAAACTTTGGCAGTATTAGCCACTACAGCAGCTGCCAAACTCAACTCAGCACGTAGGGCTTTACAAGCTGCTAGGCGCTCGTTGCCGCTCGCACCAATAACTTCTCATAATTTCACTGAAAGCTAAATGTGCTAAGCGCGCTTGTAAATCAAATTAAATGTGTTGCAAACATCGCTACTTGCAAGAGAAGTTAATATTTAACAGCGCAAAATAAGCAGCCACATTTACTGGCATTTATCAGCAAAAACACAGGCAGCATTTCAGTTTAAATATACTAATTTCTACAATTTCATGCATATTTTGTGTGAAGAGCCACAGCAGACCCTCAATACGGCTGCTCGAGGCTCATTGCTCAAGGTCTTAGTGTGCGAAAACTTTTTGCCATTCCTCAAGCCGGCAGCCAGCAAAGTTTAGCAGCGATGCCACAGGATAAGTTATAATTTTTCGTCGATTATTTGGGGGCGAACCCCCCGCAGTCAAGTAGCGCAGTGAGTGTGTGTATGTGCGAGAGTGCGAGCGTTTGCCTTGAAATATGCATGAATGCCTTTTCAATAAACTTCCAATATTAATTTCAAATTTCAGACACGCAAACAATTGGCATTTGGCCAGTCAACTATGAGCTATATGTGTGTATGGTATTTATGTATGTAAGTACTATTGTAGTATTTATGTAGTTGAAAGTTGGCAAAGAAGTCGCAGGGTTAATGGCAGCAGGAAAAATTAGGCAAAAGTTTCGAATGCCTCTTGCCTTTGAAAGTTTTATTTAAACGCTTTATTTTTTTGTTTATTTATGTTTCGGCAAAATTCACATATTTTGGGCACACGCCACCTAAACTGTGCACAACAGCTAGTTATGGTGTCAGAGATAGGGGAGAGAACAAAATTTATAGTTTGAAACTTTCTCTTTACTCGCCAGATGTTTTGGTGTGCATGCTAAACGAAACAAGTACGGAAGGACTTAGTTCGGGTGCAACCGAACTTATTATACTCTTGCAACTTGCAAGAATCTAAGCCATGGAAATACTTTAAGGTGTAAAACGTCAAACAGACGATTTTTGGTCAAATAATCGTCCTTAGAATGTTGGATTCTGACCAATTTTTGGTCGTCAGTCAATTTGTGCCGAAAAAACCGTGCACACACCTTTCGTAAGCCCAAATGTTCGGTCAAAATGCGATAAATCGATGTCTTGGAAATGTTCAATTCCATTTCCATGAATTTCAATGATGATTTCGGCTGATTTTTGATGAATTCACGCACGTTTCGATGGAATTTCCGGTGATCACGGATTTTGATTGGCCCACATGTTGATCGTGATTTATGTCCTCATGACCACTTTTAAAACGATGAAACCACTCGTGCACTCTGCTACGGAACTTTGAAACAAAATTTAATGTTGGCTCTTTGTTCGCAGCTCACTTTCTCACCGATAACACAAACATACTAACACTTAAAACGCAATAACTTCACGTCCAATCGATTAAATGTCAAGAAATTCTCACTGGACAATCGACAAAGATATTGCAGATTCTAACGCACCAGTTAATTGGCTATGCGGACGTCAGTGTAGCAGTAATTACAACAAGAGACGCGAAGAAAGCTTAATCAGGTCGTGATACGGACGCAAGCACGGCTCGATTCGCACAACCTTCAGCTCGCTACGGAAAAAAACAGAGCTACCACTGCTAACAAATAAGCACATAGCCCTCGAGATAAGTATCTAAAGGAACCTCAGACTAACCTTCTCAATACAAATCCAGCACGCCGCAGGAAAGGTAGCGAAGATCACCTCCCAACTGAGCCGACTAATGGCCAACTTGGAAGCCCCAGCCAAGAAAGCTCCTAATGTCGACGACAATCAGCGTCCTATTATACGGAGCTGAGATCTGGGTAGACGTGCAACTAAACCCAGTGTAAGGTAGTGGCCAGAGTGCACCGCACCCCAGCCCTCAGAGTTGCAGCAGCCTACCGAACAGTCTCAGGCGATACAATATTAGTTATAAGCGATAATGCCTCAATTGAACTTCTAGCATACGAAAGGAAAAGGCTGTGCGAGCTAAGGAATACATCCGATAATAACAAGAGTGCAATATAACAAATAAAGTAAGAAATAATCAGAGTCACAGCCGATAGAAGGCTAGACTAATAAAAGATCTAGACTTATGGACAAGCCGCAAATTCGGACAAGTAGACTTTTACACAACCCAGCTGTTATCCGGTCTCGGATACTTCAAAAAGTACCTCCATAGACTGGGAAAAGTCGAAGACCCGGCAAGTCCATACAACGAAGCAACAGATAAGGATGTTGAACACACATTCTTTGAATACGTACAATGGCATCGAAAACTGCCAGAGAAGACCTCGTTAGCCCAATAAACGCGGACAATTTAATAAGCGTCATGCTGGAGAGTAAAGCAAACTGGCGGATTATCCAGAAATTCGCAGCAATTTTGCTACACAGCAAAAGCGGGACCTGGACGCAGGTGCACAGATGCAAATCTCTTGATGAGAAAATTGGAACGCCACCCTGAAGTAATACAAATGTGGTCCCATAGAGGGTGGTTTTAGTGACCTGCAAGTGACACATATCGTTGCTGTGCTTAGCACGAATAATCCGGAAGCCATTTTCTGCCCCCTCACCCACAAACAAAAAAAAATAAAATAGTCATGATCTTTACTTTTTTTCGTTATATTCCGTTACGTTTACAATTTCGTCATGAAAAGATATACGCAAGAACAATGCTTATAAATTATTAAACTTTATTATCAAAACAGTCGTTCTCCAATTGTAACTTATGATCGTAATAATCGTCCACCTGTGCTCACTATTCGTCGAATTGTTGAAAATTTCGAGCGGTTATTTTCTTTATAAAATGTCAAGCGGCATTGCGACAAAGAACCGCTCGAAGTAATGAAAATATTGCTGCCATTTGGGCAAGTGTTGCTAAAGACTGCAATTTGTCGATTCCAAGACGTTCTCAAGATTTGGGACTGTCGTAAACCATAATCTGGCGTGCCACTTAGCACGTGCAAACACGAATTATTGCGAGAAAAGTTTGAAGAATAGATTATGTCAAGAAATTGTGTCATTGAATGGCCTCCAAGAAATTGTATTTAACACTATTATATTACTTTTGTGCGATTATTTGAAGTCATTTTTCTTTAGCAATAGACCAGACTCCCTTCACGCTTTAGAAGTCAATATAATACGCAGAAATGGAGTCCATCGAATTTATTCCTACAAAAAAAGTCGTGGAGGCCATTTGAGTGATATCATACTCAGAGCATAGTTGTATCGAATGTACTTCATAAAATTCCAACGAATTATTAAGTGCTCATAAAACATTTCGTTTTTATGTATTCAACATATTCAGATATTAGAATAATTTAGTTACTTTAAAAAAATATAAAGAATGGTGTATTTATTTACTGTCTATAGTGATAAGTATACTGCCATATCGAACTAGACGCTGCAGGTCTACAATAATACAAATATTTTTTGTGTCAGTATTTCTGTCAGTTTATATAAATAATTTCATTTCACTATTTAGCTTGAAGTTAATTTTTTGATTTTCGAAAATGATCTACCTTGGTCTACTAGCAATATATGATTTTTGCGATTTTTGTTGCATATTTTAGTTTTCGATGCAGGTAATATGACTTAGTGTTCAACAAACACTTCTCCCTATGCTCGTTGTAGTTATGTAAAAAATGCTATTGTTTTATTTACTTTTATTTTATTCAAATAATAAATTTTCGATAAAACACTTACAAAAGTAGAAAGTAAAAATTAAAGGTTATGATAAACTGTATTATTACATTTTATATTCAATAAGCATTTTAAAATATTTTCAGATTATATACTAAAATCGCATGCGAGTTCTGTTATTTGACACCTCTATCGCCAAATTGCTGCTAAAACAACTAACATTACAAGGAGAAGCAAAAACACCTACCACAATGCAGTAGGCATGTAGCGAGTGCATTACTTCTACGCAAACGAAGGTGGACAAAAACAACGGACGCATTCTCCATATTCACACTGCACCACAAACAACTTACAACAAACACAACAGCATCGCCGCTGTCGTGGAGTTTCTCTACGAACTCACTTAACATGTGCTCAGCGTCAGTCAAATGGAAATCTTCAATCGCGTTCGGTCAATGGTCAAATTGTCAATAATGAGCTCGTGTTGTCAACGCGTACGAAATTAATAGTAAAAGTGCTTTTTAAATTATTTTATTTGATTTAAAATCTTGAGTCGGAATTGTGCAAATTAAATGAAAAGTTTAATTAAGTGTGAAAAGTTGTAAGTATTCTAGTAAAAGCAAAAAAATGTGTGTGAAGTGAAATAAAATAGTGTGCATAGGTAATGTGGTTTTCTGTGATATGTGTTTATGCTTGTTAATGGTGTTAATAACGAAGGGAGTGCAAATCAAATATTCTATATCATTTATAAATCGTGATGTAGTGAATTAGTGAAATAATTTCTTTTTAAAAATATTTCTTAAAATGTGAAGTCGCTGCGTTCGTTTTTTCGGTGTTCGTCTATAGTCGTTTTCTAATAAACCAACAACGTCGTTCGCACAAACAAACAAATAATATCGGTGCAGCAGAGTAATAAATTTTTTGCTGTAAAACGTAAAGGTGAGTACAGGGTGTTTGTATACTAATTACTTTGTATTTTTTAAGGGAATTAAATATATTTTATTAGTATTATTATTATTTTTTATTTCTTATAATTGAAATTAAAATAAATTTGAAAAAAACTCTAGGAATTAGGGCTATCGGTTAAAATGAATATATTTGAACAATTCATTATTTGCATATTTTCAATAGTTTTATTGTTAATTTCAAAATTGCTGAAAAAATTAGAATAACATTTAAAACTTTACTTTAAATAAATTTGAAGTTTTTCTTAAGGGAGGAGTTAGGGTTTGAAGGTAAAAAAATACTTTGTTTGTGAATTTATTTGTAAATTTGGATTGAGTAATTTTTTGCGGACCTTTTTTACATTATTGAGCACACTTTTGACAATATAGGGTAAAAACCAAGTGGAATTGTGCTACATGGGAAGTTGGCGTGATTATTGTCCGATTTTTTCGATTTTCGTACTGTGACATAGGAATATCTGTCGGTTGGGCCCCGAGATATGTGATTTTACCAAAAAGTGAGTGGTGTCACGTTCATTGTCCAATTTTCACACCGGCTCTCTTAAAGCCCTCTCATACCATCTAGGAGGTATAATTTTAGGTCTCTACCCTAGTACCCTAATATGGGAAGTGAACGGAGTAATCTTCCGATTTCATTTATTTTCAAACTGTTGCTGGGAGTTCGTATAATATTTGGGTTGGATAAATTTAATTGTTATAGCTTTAGTGGTTTTGAAGATATTTACATTAATCTGGGGCGGCGCCACTGCCACTTTTTCAAAAATATTTTGCCCACAGATGCCCTTTGTTACTACAATCCCCTATGCCAAATTAGTGTTTTATATCTTAATTCAATGCTTAGTTATGGCCTTTAATAGGTTTTCGGTTAATGGTGTTTTGTGGGCGTGGCAGTGGTCCGATAACGCAATAAGCGTAAGCAAAAAAATTGTATTTCCATAAAATAGAATAAAAAGCTTTTATGGATGCCAAATATTGAGAGGAGAGTAAGAAAGACATGGTTGCTTTATATTGCTTTGGAAGAGCTATAGGGATAAGGTGAGAACTCTCACCAAAGATCATGTTATGGCTCCACGAAACCGGAGTTAGGCCAATAATGTTCTATTGTTCATTAATTTAGTGAAGGGCGCGGAAAAAGGCTACTTTCTCTAAGAAGCTTAAAATTTTCTTAAGAACGGCTCTCATTAGCAGCTCCTATGCACTGAGGACTACACCAACAGTAGCTCATAATGCCAGTTCTATGTGTCTCTTGCACATTGTCAACAGGCCCATTGGTGCGAAGGGCGCTCTAAGGCTCAGGGAAGTTGGGTATATGAAAGGGTCCAACTAGGGTAAGGCTTAAATTCTCTCCTCATGCAATTGAATCATCAAAAACTTAAACCGCTGCGTCGCAGAGGCTACTCCTGGTGAATGTTTCTCGGCTTACATACCGACGAAGTATTTATGAACGAGTAAAAGTCCCTGAAGACGAGACAAACTGAGCTTTCTCACGAATTGGTCGAAGCCAGGAAGAAAGGTTGGAAGGGGAGTCCTCTGCAAGGAGGTGTCTGTCAAACTTAGCTTTAGGCTACCAGACTATTGTATTGTTTTTCATACAGAAATGGCTCCTATCAAGGTAGCAGTATACTTACTGATTCGGAAGGAAGCTTCTTTTAGGAGGTGAGTTTTCACTCTGAAAGCAGAGCGGTAATACTAGCGTTGAGCTCACAAACTGTGCGCTCAAGGTTAGTCAAAAAGTGCCTAGTCTCACTAGATTTGGCTTTAAGCTACTTCAATATCAGGCCCGTTTGGATGCCTAGTCATATCGGAAGCGCTGGAAGCTGCATAGCCCTCCATAGGGACAGTAGCTTCCTTACATTGAACACATTGGTATGGGAACAAGTTGGATCCCCATTATCGTCTTGCCTTCTAGCGCTGTTTGACAATCAGTCTCTGTGTGACTGCGGGATCTTTATGGGCCAGAGTAGAATAAGGGACTACTGAACAATTTCACCTTCGCAAAGGTCTTCTTACCGTAAACATAGGAGTTCTTACTAAACATTTTTAAATACGCATTCTTCATGCTGCAAAGCTAAAATTCCAGTCAAAGTTGTATGGAGGAAGGTGAAGTTGAACCAAGCACGCATCCTCCTTTCCGCTTCGGCAATTTATCTGGGTTGTTAAAGTCGACCTTTTAACTTAACCTAACATTCACTCCAATACACACTTCGTTTAAACCGACCTTAAGGCCACAAACATAGCTCCACGTTTGTTGGGTTACAAAATTATTATCACTATTTATTTAATAAATGAACATTTTTATGGGCACACTACTGTGTTGCGGCGCATTTCCCTAGCGCATAATCATTATTAATAGCAACATTTATTAATTTACCGATAACATATCAATTAGGAACGTCAGCCATTCTCCTCTTTGTACTTTTTATGTTCGCTGATGGAAATTCAATTTGATTGTATCGCTTTTATGTATTTTCACAGCATGGCAGCGCTATAATTTTGAAAACAAAGCCTGGCGGTAATTTCATTCAGTAATATAAAATACAATTAAACAGTGTGCTATAGCGATGATAAAAAAAATGTTTAGTAACGAAAAAAAGTGAAAGTATTATTGGAGAATGAGCACAATTGTTCGAATATAGTAATCACCTTCCTCTTATGAAATCCCAAGAAAAAAATGAAATATTCACAGATTCCTTCATGTTATGTTAAAAGCGCTGACCGAAGAACACGTTCAATTCAATTATATATGAAGAGATACAGAAATGTAAGGCGGAATAAAAGTATTTTAGGGGTTATGATACGATAAGCCATAATTTTATTTGTTAACAACAGAGCGATATCATAATAAACGAGGCCACAACTAGTGTAATCGGTATTCTCTTAAAATTTCTTTTGGGATCGTTGGTTAAAATTCCGTGCGGAAATAACTGTAGCCCTTTTACATCATTCGCTTTACTTTCTTACCAAAGATATAGTATTAGTGACTATAAAGTTCTCAGATCGAATTGCCAGTTGTTTGTTCGATTTAACGCTCTGGAAGATCTGGCGAGTCGTATCCAGTTAACAATAAAAGTAGTCAGTGTAGTTTTAAAGGCATATTTTAAATGCTGCAATACTTAGGGCTCTACAAATTCGATCGAACATGAGAACTGAACCATTTAAAGGACGCAGGATAATGTTAAGGGGTTACATGAGTTTACGGGTTTCAAAAAATCGTTTTTTTATTGTCTTACTAAATTCTACTACATCTCTAGAATATTGCCCTAAGTTTATCCGAGTAATAGTTTCGGAGATACAGCCTTGAGAACTTGTGCGCTCGAGGATAACTAGGTTAAGTGCGCCGCCTTTAAACACGTTTTTCTTTAAATCGTGTTTTTGAAGTCGGTTAGCAAGAGTTCTCGAGAACTACTGAACCGATCTTCATGAAATTTTACATAGGTCTTTTAGATAAAGACTTGGAGGAAGGATTTTTTTGCAGTTACAACTATTTGAAAAAAAAATGTCGCGAAAGGTTCACTGAAATTTTTAGTAAAAAAGTCTGCAAAAAATCCAATTATCGGTTTTTATTTTCCTTCGTCCAAGTTCTACGTTAAGGTTTTAACTAAAGCAAGTATTTTTTCTGAGGGGTCACCGGAAATGGTTCGCAATGGCCGAATTTAAATATTTTTTTTTCATAAATTTCAGAATCAAGAATAAAGCAGGCAAAAAGCTGTCAAAAAGGCTGCGGAAAAGGCATCAAAAATAACTTTCCAATTCAACAGGCTGATGGCCAACATTAAAGAACCGACACATAAAAAACGAAAATTTTTTATGTAGATTGCACTGAATGGCTTACTGTACGGAGCAGAGTTATGAGCACACTCATTGAAGAAAATTAACCGACGTAAAGCCCAGAAAAAGTATATCGCATAGATGCCGTAAGGATGGAAACGACATTCAGGAGAAGCTGTATCGGTAATAGGGGGAAGCACGCCCATTGCCTTACTGCAATTTGAAAGAAAGACGGTATGGACGTTGAAAAAACAAAGAACAAATGTCACAGCCACCAAAGATGAAATTAAGAAAGAATAAATTGGAACCAACACGTTTTGAGCAGGGACTCATGAAAAAGGCTAGGTTAATCAAAGGAAGAAAGAACATGCCTGCTTCAAAACAAGGAAAACTGGAAGACTTAAAAAAAACGGTACCTAGGCACAGATAATTACTAGTAAATCTTAAAACGAGAAGCATGGAACGTCATCCTGAAGAAATGCGAAAGTGGCCCCAGTTTCCTAGCGATGAGTGCTTTTGTGACCAGCAAATGGCACCTTGCATTGCAGTGTGTCGTCAATGATGATGCGGAAGCTGATTTTCTCATCATCAACCGAAAAAACAAATCTACAGTGACATTATTTAAGGGGATACTCTCATGTGAACGCACATATTTTACCATTTTTTAGGAAAATTTGTTTAACAAAATTCAATCATTTTAATTTTTTAATATATTTTTATTTGTGTTTTGAAATGTACAAAAAAAAAAATTTTTTTCTTTTTTTACATTTTTAATATGTATATTTCTTTTTAAATCAAAGTAGTCCTCAACAAAAAAGGTAATTCACTGGTCATAGTGATAGCGGCTGTTCATATTGTCTGAAATAAAAAAATTTAATGGATTATTATTCAGTAGTTCTGCGGCTATCGTCCCTACCAAATATAATCAATTACATTAAAAACAAAAAAATGTCGAACTTCAAAAAAAGTCACGAAAATCTTGTTTTTTTTTCTTTAAAAACCGTTTAAAAAAACTATGGAAATATTTTCGAAAATAAACAATTCGGATAGGGACGATAACTATAAATTAGTAGAAGAACATATCGTCACCTGAAATGCAAAATAACGTAACAACATTTTCGGAAATTTACAGTGGCAAGAATTAAACACGAAATAAAATAGAACATGAGTGAAACAAAATTTTAATTTTGGTTAAAACTGGTTTATATCTGACCGCAGAATCTGAAAATGTTGAACATATGTAATATTATGTATGTAATTTGAAGTAGTGAAGCGTAATCAATAAGACACTCAATTTCGAATTTTTTGATGATACGTTATTTTGCATTTCAGGTGACGATATGTAAATTTTAAACCAATCGGTTGAATACTTTTTTTAGGACCATGACAGTTTCAGAAAATGATGATTCGAGAAAAATGCGTTTAGAAACGTAGCAGCTGCAGATTTGTCATGGCGCCTGGTAGACAGTCGCTTACGACACGTCGGCGACTATGAGCTGTAACTTACCAAATACTATGAATTTCGGTCTGAATTTTTCACAGCATGTTCAATAGGTGATTACATGAGAATACCCCCTTAAAAGACGTCCATACTACGCAAGTATGTTGACATTTAGAAACTGTGACATCTTCTAAACGGTCAGCTTTTGAAACATTAGCTGTAAATTCCGTTGCACAAAAATATCTCAAATCATGAAAATAAGTAAAAAAGGAATTAAATGAATAAAACCACATTTCTCAGCGTATTTCATTCACCATGTTTGATTCACAATTCAAACCCTTACGCTTACAATTGTTATCGCCATTGTTGTTGTCTGTTTAAGACCGCACTGCGTGCTGTTGAGTTAATCCCCGGGATCTACACCAAAATAGCGAACATTCCGATACGTTCATTTCTTATATGATGCACCAGAAAAGGGAGAGGGGAAAGGAAAAAATCGCAACACAACTTTATTTGACACAAGAGCCAAGCAAGTAATGGTTGAATTAAACATTTTCAACTGAATATGCTACAAGTTTGAGGAGAGGCAAGGGTTAAAGAGATGACAAGAGAGCTCGACATCTCTCGCGAGTCCGCTCCAATGATTTTGGTGGAATTTTGGGTATGAAACTCGTTCTTTCTCAACTCGTCGCAATAAAGCTGAAATTTTTTCAAAAAGAGTACTTTAAAGAGGTCTCCTTGGATATGCTTGATCGTGCGAATCCCGATTCTAAAAACCACGTCAAAGCCGCCCAAAAATCAAGGTGATCCTCATTGTTGTTTTCTATATTCGAGTTTTGGTGCGTCATGAATTTGTTCTGGAAGGACAGACGGTCAATAAGGATATCTATTTGGCTGTACTGAGGCGTTTGCGTGAGAACATCCGTCGAAAACGGCCAGAATTATGGAAAAACAATTCAAGGATTTTATATGACGATAATGCACCATCGCATCGAGCCACGATTGTGACCGAATTTAAAGTCAAAAACACAATGAATATAATCGATCAACCACCGTATTCACCAAATTTGGCCCCGTCTGGTTTTTTCTTGTTCCCCAAACTGATGTTGCCGCTACGAGGAACCAGTTTTCAGTCGTTCGAAAAGATAAAACAAAATTCGCTGAAGGAGCTGAAGGCCATCCCAAAAAATGCTTATGAAGAGTGTTTTTAAAATGGGAAAATCGTTGGCATAAGTGTATTAATTACTTTTAAGGCGACAAAATGAATATTGAGGAATAATTTAATATTTTGCGTTTTATTTACAATTTCCGGGTACTTTTTTGTCACAGCTTAAACAACAAAAATTAAAGGAAAAATAATTTACAGTCAATCTGTGATCGGGGAGAGGAAGAGGAGGGACGTAGTTGAATTTTAATTTTGAAACTTTGAACCGTACAGAAAAATTTAAAATTAAAATAAAAGTTGTTGATTATGAAAAAATGTACAACTTTTTGTAAGTTGTATAACTTCAAAATTTATGTGAAAAATTCGAATAATCAAGTTTTTGATTATTGTTATTTATATATTGAACAAACATTTTATTTTTTGTAAAGGTATAAAGTTTAGAATCAAAATCTCAGCTCTTGAATTCTTTTATTTCTGTAGCTAAGCAGTTTTTCGTTTACTATATGCATGTACTCCATTTACAAATTTTCTCGTCTTTAAAGGCTTGGCGAATTTCGCTCGAAAGGAGAGAAATCGTTTACATAAGGAATTTTACTAAGATGAGGTGAGTTCTATATTAAATTAAATATGTATAATACATTCATTAATAATTAACAATGTCGACTCTAAGTGTCTTTGCCATGTATTGTGAATATATTTTATATAGCTAAATAGACCATAACTATCCTATTTCATATGTAGTTCATCTCCAAGAAAGGAGTAAATCCTCTTCAGCATAGGCGTTCAAAAGCATACTGTAATTGCAGTTAAAACATTTGCAAGAATTTCATATTTTCAGAAGCTTGGTTAAATTATCACTCAACTGAAATGCAAAAAATCATGAAAGAAACCTAATTGTAACTGAAAATATATAAATTTCAGCATGGAAACACTTCGGATTCTTCTTTCGTCGAATTAATATTAGGCTAGGTTGGATGGCCGATCTAAAATCGCACGTGGACTATACGTAGTCCTTTGTGATGCCATAGAAAATAGAACTCCCGTACTCGGACTTAAAGATCGGCAAAACGTTTAGTGGCCAAAACAAATGTGCAAATGCGCTTGATATCTACTCCCACCTGTTCGGAAGGATGTCTGAAGGTATGTGCCCCTAAGTATCTAAGTCTTAACCTCCCGAATGCGGGACAGTCAAGAAGGAAGTGCTGGCTAGTTTCTGCCGCATATTATTCTAAGAAGCTTTTGCAAGCGGCATCCGGTAAGATTCCTAGTCTTACAGCATGCGTGCCAATTAGGCAATGGCCTGTCAAGAGCCCCACTACTAAAGAGAAGCTTGCCTTACTGAGGGCGAAGAGATCGTTAGATCTTCTGTGATCTATCTTGGGCCAGAATGCTTTTGCGACCGCGCAAGTACCAGTGCTGGCCCAGCGTTGACAAAGCATCCGCGAGGCCCAGCTTTCCAGTAGTAGGACACAAGAGGACACCGGAGCACCGACCCGTTGCCATTCTACCGATAGTGACTCTAGGGTACCCTTCCTTGCTAGCTCATCAGCTTTGCAATTACCCGCTATTCCGCTGTGGCCCGGCACCCATACAAGCCTTATAGTAAATACTGTCGCCGCCAGGGACAGTGAAGCCAAACACTCCTCAACCAGCCCTGAACGCACTGAACGAACGAATTCTGGGCTAGTATCGCCGCTCTACTATCTGAGTGAATGGTCACTTCCCTGAAGGTGGATACCCTCCGGAGTAGCAGATCTGCTGCTACCTTAATGGCTGCAACCTCAGCCTGGAAGACACTGCAGTAGTCAGGAAGTCTGAAAATAGAGCTGATGGAGAGGTCCCGACAGTAAACCCCTCCACCAACCTTCCCCCCCAAGCTTTGATCCATCCGTAAAGAAGCTTACTGCCCCTCTCCTCCAACGGCTTCTTCCCACCCATAGCTCCCTCTTCGGTATATGGGTAGAAAAGAAACCGCGGGAGTTTGATATGGCGACTCCATGATCCAGATGATCCGGTATGCAGTCAAAGCTTGTAAGGATGTCTGAGTGTTCAGAAACATGCTCCTTTAGGAACCCAGATTCCCTAAGTCTAATAATATTAACCTACATATGTTTCACACAAAGCTCTTAAAACTAATAATGAATCGCTGGTATGAACTCACAAAGATTTATTGATCTTAAATTAAACAATTTACGCTGCAATGTAACGTACTTTAAGACAATGATCGGAACAACGGAAATATAGAACTTGAAATATATTCAGCAAGACACGGATATAGGGTTAGAATTAGCGAGAAAACCAAAATATACACACCGTGCAACCCACAAGGTCTTTACGTAAGAGAGGGATGAACGATCACAACGTACCTACACATATGAGTTTGGAGAAGAATTATTAATTGGACTTTACAAAGCTCCTAACGTAATTTATCTGTAAGAAATTCATAGTTGCAAAGTCAACTCTAAAGCTCGCTTGGTAAATATTATATTTTAAAATGGAAGTTATATCTTTAGAGTCGTTTTTAAATTCAAGATTTTAATCACAAACTTAATTTTTTCAGTCTTCAGTGAAGCATTCTATAACAAAACTTGATTTTTTGAAATGGATCGCACAGATATTAATCAGGTTTCTACATATTATAAGCGAAAAAAATGATTTGCCGGTAAATTTCAAAAAATGTAAGACAATGTTATTTTCTTGTAGATCTGGGTTCCCCTCTCCTTATGTAATAAACGACTGAGCACGTTCTTAACTTTGTTGATTTGGGAATTACTATGAACCCTAAGCTTAATTTCAGTCTTCATATTGATAACATAGTCTTGAAAGCAAAATGCATTCTCAGTTTTGTTAAACGTTGGTCTAAAGAATTGAGAGATCTGTACTAAAACACTTTTTACGACTTCGCACCTATATTGAAATATAGCTCTGTTATATAGAATCCTTGCTATCAAATCCATTCTGACAAGTTAGAGTCGGTACACAAACTATTTTATCTTTTCGCCTTAGGGCATTTCAGATGAGATTCTAGATAAGTCTTACTCCATACACTAGCCATTTAAAACGTTTACCTACACTTACAATACAATGTTTGATATATTATCTTGGTAAAAATCCTGAATAAAACAGTTAGCAGTAGTTTTATCTTGCTTTTATCTTGCCTGAAGTTACATTTAAAATCTCGATTCGTTTTTCGAGACAGTTTAAACCCTTACTGTTAAAATCGTGCAGATCAAATTTTGAACTCACGAAGCATTCCCTCGCATATGTTATGACTTGAATTCTCATTCTTCCACATTTGATTTAACTGATTCACTTTTCGAATATAAAAAGACCAAATGGCTTTCTTTCAAAAAATAAAATCGTAAGAATTGCTTATAACGTATTTTTAATCTTAGCTGTTGAAATTTTTGTTTCTGTAGCTGAGCAGTTTTAGATCTCGATGCTTAGAAACTTGCTTGCCTTTCGGCGGATGCGCCCTCGCGTCGCTTGGGTCGGCTTAGGGTAATCGTTGGGTTATAGTAATAAAATATAAACATATGTGTGTATATGTAAAATTAGTCTAAAGAATTCATCTTATAACAAAGACAAGTATTTGAGTGGCATATATGTAACATTCAGTTAAGGTCGTGATGTCATCGAAAACTTGCCTCATTCCAGTTCTCCATCCACCACTGTTAATGCTGATATTCCATGCTATCAGCATCAACAAATTTAAGAAACAATGATTGGAATCGTCGTGTTGGCAGAGAATTTCAAAAGCCCTTATGGATCGACTCGACACATTTTGGTAAATGTCGAACTCGAATCAAAAGAGCTTAATCTGTTGGAGAAACGACCCCCGAGTAGAGGTCACAATAGAGATGTTTGACAAAGTAGCTAAGAATCTAACATTCATCAAACGCATTTTTACTGGTGACGAGACGCAGGTCTATAAGTAAGACGTAGAAATTTTTCAACATTCTACCAAATAATGCTCCAATAATTAGCCTAACCGAAAAACTTAAAATTAGCAGAAGGTAGTCACTGAAGGCAAGCCCAGCCAAAGGCTTTAACAAGTGTATGAAAAAATGTATTAGGCGTTGTCATACTAGTAACGGGAGATGCAAGTAGAAATATTTTTTTCAATAGCCTTTTTTTTTGACAGATCACGCGTGAGTCATGTGAAGCTGTTATATTATTTTTAGCATTTCATCACGAAAGGACTTACTCCTGAACATCGTTTACAAATCAGTCAACTTTATTGCGAAAATTAATGTTCTGTTAAAGTTTCACTCAACTTATGGTCAACATAATCGGCCTACTAAGCTTACTATTCGAAAGACCATCACTCATCTTAAGGCTTAGCATTCATTATTGTATAAATTTCGACCGAATAGACCACGCTTGCGAGCCCGCAGTGAAGAAAGTATAGCAGCTGTAGGTGAAAGTGTACACTAAGACCGCGGAGAGTCGATTCGGCCCCGTTCGGAGCGAATGGAACGACTTGACGCATTTTACGTCGAGATCTTAAATTGAAACTGAACAAAATACAGCTTGTAAAAGAACTGAAGCCGCTCAACCTTCCCAAGCGACATCACTTCGCTTCATGGCCTCTTGAAAAGTTCCAAAAAAATTCGACGTTTTTAAGCCAAATTTTGTTCTGCGATGAGACCTATTTCTGGCTTAATGGGTATGTGTATGTGTGTATGTAAACAAACAAAATGGCCGCATTTGGGGCGAAGAGCAACCTGGAGAAATTCAAATTCTGTCATTTCCTCCAGAAAAAAATGGACACCAAAATCGTGTGATATCAACCAGTTAGTACTCGTATGACGTGTTTTTTGTCAGCCCGTGTCAAATTTGATCATAGGCTACTGCGAAACTGACAGTCAGCTGTCAAAATATCACTGCAAGATTTTTCTCATAAAACCACAAATTCCTACAGGGTGCGCACACACAATTAAATATTGCCATTTCGACAAAATCATTAGGACGCACATTGTGGGCTACAGACAGAAAGTCCCCGCCAATTAGTTAGTGTCTCATTTCCCCCGCTTCTTGTACTCACCAGCAAATGATTTTTCCTTGGATTTTATGTGTTGCGATTAGCTTCTACTGATGTTTACTCATGCACAACGTTGAATTCATTTGTTCCATGGAAAATATATGGCTTCCCTTGGCTAGCGTTTGTACTCCTGAAATTTTCTGTTGTTGCTGTTGTTAAACTACTAACGGCATTTCATTCGCCATTTCGTTCAACATTTGGTGCTTATTTTGCGCCTTTTAGTTTTATTATTAAATATGGTAGATTTTCAGGTCAGTGACGATGCTGTGATCATTAATGTCTCGGACCCATTTATTATTTGTTTTTGCACGTGTGTTGTGGCATACATGTGTATGTAGGTGTGCGATTGCTGCTGCTGCTGATGGTGGCGCAAAATCTAAATTGCCATCATCAAGCCTAACAGTAGCAACAACAACAATGTTCGACACCAAATGCTGGCGTTGACAACTGTGATGTTCGACACCGTTAATATGCGAACGTTGTAAGTGAACTACTGTTGTTGCTGTCGGCGTTTAGCCACCAACGAGCGACTAGGGGCAATTAGTGTTGTTGATTAGTTGTTGCTGGGGCTGGGTTTGTTTGTTTTTCACAATTTCTGCTCGTTAATTCGTTTCGTTTAGTTTGTCGTTGCTGTTTTCATAACTTTTTTTTATTGAAATATTTGTGTTTGAGGTTATACTCTACGGTGACGAAAACCTTACAATTATTAATTTCAAACTTTTGTGTGTTTTATACTTATGTATTTCGCTTGTGTTATTGTTGTAATCATTTGTATATATATATGTAATTGCGATATTATTTTTGTGTTACATTTTTGTTATTACTATATGAGTATTATTAATACTGTGTTAATATTTCAGAATAATTTGTGGCTTAGCAATAGAGTTACACACACACTTTGCACACTTTTACAGCTTTTTATTAAATTTATTGCTTTTTTTAGAATAGTTTAATATCTTCAGTTAACCAGAATAGACGCGAAATGCTGACTTGATGATTTTGCTATTAAATTTGTTAGGTTATAATTAGTTTGTTCTAACTGTAAATTTTTGAAATATATTTTTTACTTTTTGGTATTTTTTTCTGTATATGTATTTTGTAGTGCTTATTTATGAATTTAATTAAATGCTTCTTAATTATTTTTTCAATTTTTCTAATCAGTTTAACTAATGTTTGCTTTCCTTTCGCTGTATGAGAGTAAATAATTTAGAATTTCCACTAACTTTTTTATTTTTATTAGAGAACTTAGTTTTTAATTAAGTCTTAGTATTTAAATATATTTTGAATTTTTAAGTTTTCATTTCACTGAATGGGAGTAAGTATTATAATTTTTAATTTGTTTTTCTTATATAATTTGAGGACTTAGTTATTAATTATTGTTTCAATTTTTAATTTATACATTTTTATTTTTTTTAATTCACACAATTGTTTTCTTATACATATATTATATATATTTTGTTGATGACTTAGTTTTCAATTAATTTTTAATTATTTTTTTTAAATAATTTATAGTATAATTTCTTCTAAACGCATATTTTAAAAGTTTTTTATTTATTTATTGAACTTTTTTGTATATATATTGCACATATTTTTGAATTAGATCAAATACTTCTTTATTGTTTCTACTTTTTCTGATCGGTTTTACTCATTTTTGCTTTAATTTCGCTGCATGAGAGTAAATAATTTGTAATTTACACTATTTTTTATTGTTTTCGAAGACTTAATTTTTGGCAATTTTTAATTTTTTAATTATTATTTAATTTTACTTAATTTCAATTTTTAAACATTATAATTGTAATAAATTTCCAGTATGTTTTTCTTTAAAAACTTATTAATGATTTAGTTTTATATGATTGTTTCAATTTCTAAATAAATATTTAATACATAGTACATTTATTATTTAAGCATATATATATTTTTTTAACTTTTAACATTTACGTAATTTTTAATTATTTATATTATAATTATATATAATTTTCATCTTTAAATATTATAATTATAATACATTTCAGTGTTTTTTCTTAATTAATTTATTATTGACTCTTTATTTTTTTTTTAGTTATTAAATATTATTTTTATTTATAATTTAAGCATATATTTGTAAGAGCAATTTTTGTGGCTAATATTTGCTCGTATTAAATATCTTCGTAGAATTTTTTTTGTTTTCACATCAATTGTTTCAGTGAAAGTATCATTTAGCTTTTTAATACTTTCCATTCAAATAATATTTTAAAAATTTGGTATTTGGTATTTGAACAAAACTCCTATTTTAATTTTTTTTTATATATTTTAATTTTAAATATATTTTTAATTTTTAACAATTTTTATTAGTTTTATAATTTTTTAAATATTTTTTTATAAATAATTTTATAGACTTTCTATTTCTTTTTTAACTACTGTTTAATCTTTATTAATTTACGTGTGCTCTTCCGATCTTTTCCTATTATATTGTATATTATTAAATATTTTATATATGTATATTTTGTAATAAATATTTTTTAAGTTAGTATGAAAAATTTGATATATTGACACAATTTGTTAATTTAACAATTTTTTATTTGCGATTACTTTTGTAAATTTTATTAATATTTTTATAGTAATTTTATGACTTTTTTATTTTTTTGAAATTTTTTTTTATTTTTTGTTTTATATTTTTTTTTTAATTTTTGGCTTATTTTTTTTGTCATATAATTTAAATAGAAGTTCTGTTTCATATATTGTTATAAGTTTTCAATAGCTAATTTTATTAATTTAAGCTACAAAATTTGTTAATTTATTATTTTTTTTTAATATTTTCTTCTTAATAACTGTATAACCTTTTTGTTTTTTTTTTATTTTTATTTTATATATTTGGTATATTTTATTTTTTTTTAATATTAAAAGTACTTCTACTGTTTATATTATTATACATTTTTTTATATATTTTTTACAATAGTATATTTTTTTAATCTGAGCTGCAAAATTTATTATTTTTATACAATTTAAACTTATTTATTTTGGTTAAGTTTTTCATTTCTTTAATATTATTGATAAAAATATTTTATTTATTTAATTATTTTATTATTTAATTAATTAATAATCTAATTTGCTTACATATTTTTAAATTTACTTTTTTATTATTAAATGTTTTTTTAATTTATTTTTTATTGTATTAATTTTCACTAAATTGTTTGGAACCTGCTTTTTATAAAGTATTTGATTTAGATAAGATCTTTTAAACAATTTTATTTTGTTTTAACTACGTAATTTTAAGTATTTTTTACATATATTTATGCATAATTCACTTAAAAAAACTAAATTTTGATATTTTTATTTTTTATTGCGAATATTTATTTATTTTGGAAAAAACATTGTTCTCACTTTTCGTTATTTTGTTTTTTGTACTCACATTTACCCTTTTTTATATATTTTTTTAAATCTTTTTCTTTTTTACTTACTTTTTTATTTTTAATTTTTTGTGTTTTTCTTTAAGTTTGGTGTATTAGTTTTGAAATTTTAGCGAGCTTGTAAAACCAACAATTTTTGATTTATTTTATATTAAGTGCTTTTATGGCCATATTCTTCACTATTTACTTAATCTTTCCGATGTTTATTAATTTTTTTTTATTTTTATATAATTTTTTAATATTTTATATTTTTTTTGCTTGAATTTGAAACTCTCTATATCATCATTATACTTACATATTTGTTTAATGCTTTTTTGTTAGTAGAATATATTTGCAACCACAATTTTTATATAATATGTACTGATTTGTACTTATAGTTATTAGAAATATTTTTACAATTTGTTTTTTGTTTGTTTCTTGTTTTTACTTTACACTTGAAATGCTTTTAGGCTATATTTTTTTTTTATTTCAAAAAATAACCAGCAGGTAATACTTTCTGTTTACATAATTTAATATATCATATTAAACACTTTTTATTTCAATTAATCTTGCTAATACGGATAACAATTTTTTTTAGCAATTTCACTTTTTTTTAACTTTTTAAATCATAATTTTCAATTCTTACTTTAGAACTTTTAATTTACATGCTTTTATCTATATACGCATAATACATTTTTTTAGCTTAACATTTATGAATACATTTGAAGGATATGTTTGAATTACATTATTATTTCACTTGTCTATGCAATTTTTTTATTGCAAATATTTTTTTTTTAAGAATTTCAAAATTCAAACGATTTTTCCATGAACGCTGCTGTGGCGGCTGCACCTACAAAGGCAATGAAATTGCGTATGAAATACCGTTATTCTCTGTATCCGTCACTTGCTCATTTCAATTTTAGATTTGTGGCTGCACATTGCCACAAATCAAGCCGAATTGTATTTCGCACATAAATTTAAGCATTTTATTTGATTTCCATTTGGTTTCGCTGAACGAGCACACATTAATTTTTCTTCGATAAATCAGCTGATTTATAGCGAACTTTTTTCGCACGCTTACACTGCACCGCATGCGGGCGAACTTATTTTATTTATTTGATTTCTGTCAGTTTTAGTCACGTTTGGACGCACACACATGACCGTTATGCGCAGGCAGCTGTGTGCTTGTGTGATGTGCTGGTCTTAACGTTTAGGCCACAACTATGCTTCGTGTCATCAACGGCAGCAAATCGTTGCGGCTCTAATGCGCTCTCCCGTACTCTGTCACGAATATTGTGCCGAGTCCTTTTGAGTAACAACTAGTACAGCAACACCTCGCTAGTCGGCTAAGGCAAACAAACAAACACCCACACACACATCCACCCAACCCCGGCGCAAGAGCAACGAGTGTCGGAGGAGGTGCGACCGGCAGCGACAGCAACGACGTGCAATCGGAGCCGCAGCCTCCACGCTCACATACTTATAACACATACATACATATACATATATAAACACAGCATCTGGCACACACACATAAAGACAGCGTTTGGAACACACACACATATGAATATAACTTTAAGACCAAAACTTAGCGTAAAGATATACTTATGCAATTGCAGTTTTGCTGCTTTTTACCGTTTCTTTCTTCGCACACATTCCATTTTTTACTCCTTTTTCACCTTACCGAACACGCTAGTTATTTTATGCTTCGGTCTTTCTTTCGCTGCAATTCCTGAATCGCCTTTCGCCGTTCTCCATTTTGTTGCCCAAATTCCATGCTCTGTTATTGGATCGTCTGCGAATCGCTTGAGAAGCGGCATTAGCAATTGAACTGAGCTGGACTATCGGCTTTGACTGCGTGTCGGCGCATCCTCGAATATGCCACACTTATGTATATATGCACACACATATGTATGTATGTGCATCCATTGCAAAGTGTGTGTGTACGTTTGTAAAATGACATTGGCATAGAGCAAAAGACATAACGCTCGCCTGCAAGGGCACTGATGACGCGTAAGCTTTGCTGCCATGAATGCAAGAAGCCACCATTGTGCTGGGATCTACTGAATATTAAGCTGCTAATACAACCGCAGCGCACTGCGTACACATGTATGTATGTGTGTATATGTGCGCAATATAAGCATAGCAAATTCTCTACTTCCTTTCAAACAACTTTCAAGTAATTTAGGTGTTTATTTCATTGAAGTTTCCACTAAGCGCTAAGTTGTTAAATAAATTTCAATTTGTTCGGCAATAAATATGATTTTTGGAGAACAGGCATACGAAGCAAAGAAAGCGTTACTTTGTAACTTTACTAATTCTTTAGCCTGTCTAATTTACACTTTTTAGCGAATGAGGAAAGAAAACGCTTTTAAATAACGAAATGTCTGTAAAGCAACAAGCCATACTATATCGACTTCAGTAAAATCGCTTAAGGGGGAAGCCTGCTTTAGAAGCTTCAAAAAATCGAACTTGCTTAAATCTCTTAAAAATTATCTAAGAATATGTCCCCAAAGTTCTAGATGGGAATTGCAAATATTGTCGAAGCTAGAGGGGAGAGCGCTTAAGCAAAAAGCGAAAACTTTGACGCGCGATTTCTTGGTTTTTCATTTTTACGATTTTTCTTAATTGGCGGCCAGGATAGAAAAAAACTAAACGTCGTATGGAATTGTGGCAAAATTTATTGTCTTTGGTATTAAATTATCTTCTATTTAAACTAAACGAACTAAGAAAAGTCAAGTTTGGACCTATTTTTAAACAATATAAAGTAAAAATTTTTTGGTCAAAAACCACTTTTTTCAATTTTAAAAATTTGTTTTTCAGAATTTTTTTAGTTTAAATAAGTTAGATAATATAAATCTCTTTGAATTTTTTGTTTCCGGCAGAAATTGCGACCTGCATCCTGCCCGCCGTCCGACAAATGCACATGCGAGGTGCATCGGGCAATTGCTTCCCAAAGGCAGAACATCAAAGATTTCGTATCTAAAAAATTTGTGAATGATGTATATAGTATATAACTATAAACCCTAGAAATTTCGCTTTAATCAATTATTTCTTTCCCTTCCAAAAAAATTCTCAAAAAACTCGAATTTTTGAAGCCTCTAAAGCAGGCTCTCCCCTTAAAGACTTGAAATTTAAAACGCCGTGTCCCAAACAAAGAATGAATGTCATTGAAAAATGGAAGAAAGTGTCGGTTCAAAGCATTAAAAATGATAGATGCAGCTCGTTTGCATTACTTTCCAAATAAGCGAAGAACTCGATCAAGGTTCTCCATAATGATCTCGGGTTTCACCTCTGTAATGAAGACACGTTTTCTTAACTGTTTAACCAACCAACGATTTTGCAAGACAAGTGGGTTATTCCTTCGAGCAAACTCTGAATTGTAGTATGCATGAACATGGTTTTTGGATTTCGAAAGTACTCATTTCGATGTTAACAAACCGTGAAGTTCATAGTTTATGGCAATGCTAAGCGTTTTATCGAATTGGAATGTTGAACCCTTTACTAAGGAAATATTAGGGAGAATCTACAACAATGGAACCGCTATATTGACTAAAGAAAACTTGAAAATTTTCTCTCTAAGATAGTGCACAACACCTTCTTTGTCATTTCCCTGAGAACATTACAGCTTTACAATTTTTAAATTTAACAGAACCTGATAAGTTTTGTCAAAAAATGTAATAAATTTTATTTATTTCTGTAGACATTTATGTTTCAGACCTCAATACCTTACTACTTTACATTCTAAACGATTTTCAAAATATTTTATTCTCAATTACATTAAACCTTATATACTGGAAATCGAGTTGAATCAGAAAATTTAAAAATAGGAAGGTAAATGTACAGGGTTTGTCCGGAAAGTAATAGGACTGATTTTCTTCAGTCGCGACTGTACTTCGGAGCGTGCGCGCACCGACTGGATTCGATAAAGAGCGTTCCTTGCTAACGAGCGACCGGCTGGTCAGTTATCTCCGAGCACCTGGAGAGTCAGGACAAACATTTTCGAGTGACGTGTTTCTGTGAGTGGTGCAAGCCGAAAATGCAGCGTTCGTTAGAGTAGAATTAGGCGATTAAATTCAGTGTGAAACTCGGTAAATGTGCGACAGAGACGTTTGACATGATCAAGCAGGTTTACCCAGATGTTGCTTTAGCAAGAATTTTGGATGGCCGTGAAGAGGTCGCTGTTGAACACCGGAAGAATGAGCAAATCCAAAATGAAAATGATGTTCATTGACTTTTTTGTCATCAAAGGCATCGTCCATCATGATTTTTTTTCCTCCTGGACGAACTGTCAACGCCAAGTTTTACGTGGAAATCCTTAAAAGACTCAAACAAAGACATCGCAGCCGATTGGAAGTTGGACCACGACAACACCCCGGCTCACACCACCTTTCTTGTAAACAGCTACCTAACCAAGGTTTCCGCAGCCGCCCTATAGCCCAGATGTGGCCTCCCTGGACTTTTTTGTTTCCTTTCCTGACAAACCCGATGAAAAGCAAGCATTTTAAGACGACAGAGGGGGTCCAAGCAGCATGCACCTCGGCTCTCAAGGCTATTCCGGAGAATGCCTGCCGTGACGCCTTCAATACTTGGAAATCGCGCTGCATCGACGCAGAAGGTGTCGATTTTTAAAGTTTTTAAAGAATTGTAATGATTTGTTCAATAAATTTTTTTTAAATCGACTCAGTCCTATTACTTTCTGGACAAACCCTGTATGTACAAACATTAGGGTGTCAGAACAAGCTGAGGATTTTACGCTTGTTACTCTGGAAAATTGGTTTGATAGACATCTCTAAGATAAGCTCTCCAAATATGAGCTCTTAATTTTAATGGCCTTCGGTTTTCTTGTTTTAATTTTTTCTTATTATCAGATAGAAATGTTTGTATCTTGCTTCCAACTACTTGAAAAAATACTTCAATTTACGGCTTTCAAACAAAATTTTAATGCTATTCAAATCGAGTCTATTATGATTTTTTCGTAAGCCTTAATTTCTTTTAGCGTTTAATTTCTTTTAACGGTTCAAATTTTATTATTTTTAAGAAAAAATGTTTTCTTTTGAATTTTCTAACATTTTGCAAGAACATTAGTTTTTTTTTACCCTCCCAAATAAACATATATGACAATTTGAATGGAATTATGTTAGATAAGGTTAAGTAAACAGACTGATTTCATTGGGAACGAATGATCCCACTTGAAGTACTAGAGTAAGGTTGTCCGTTGTAATGCCCATAAATGCTAGGTGTGGACAAAAAAAAGTGCAAAGCACCAAATTTATTGATACGGCGACCATCAATTGCAGACAATTCGCCGGATTCGTAAAAAGTATGGCAACGGATACGCTTTTTCCTTAGTTTGGCGAAAACTGGAGAGTGGAGCAGAAAATTTCTAGGTGTTTCCCCCTCACTTTTTTACTTGCAACTTTAACAAGTTGCGTCTGCCAAAATCTTTAGCCTTAGTAAGTGCATACAGTTCAACGGACATTTTCCATTGCCGACCGAGATCTGCAGATCTCGCGGGAAGCCCATAAATGCACCAACTGAATGCGCAAAGGCAGAGGAATTACAAAGGATTTGATTATTCATGCCTTTTCTTGCAAGCCCATTGATTTAAAAATGTTCGTCGATTCCGCTATGGTTGTAGACAATTTTTGATATGACAGTAGCTTGATGCCACTGCTAGTGAGGTCGTGCACTACTTGATAAGCTTAGAGCTCACTGTCAGCGAACAGAAGCCCTTTACAGCCCCCCTGCTATCGGAGTGAATGCATATCTCCTTAAAAAAAGCGCTTTCGGAGAAGTACATCCGCTGCTACCTTGACTTTCAATGTCCATCCATTTTACAAAAAATCATATCCTGTCGAAAATTATTTGCAATATTTTGATATATCCAGCTCTGTATTAATGATATCAGATTTTTTCACGTCACATTATTTGAAAAAATGTGTCTTCCTTTTTAAGAGAGTATTAGTCCGAATTAATAAAGTTTTCGTGCTGCGTACAATTTTGAAGTGTTCTATAGATTTCCTATTAGTGATAAGTTTTTGAAAAATTATGTCTTAAACCAAATGAAAGAATCCTAAAAGTTTCAACAAGTCTCCTCTAACGTTTTTCTGTCGGAAAAGACCGCCGTTAGAATCTAAACCTGCCACTGAACTTACTGGAGTGTGACGAATTCTCCATTCGAGTGTTATTCTTAAAATCCTTTGACTTTTATTTGCAACTCATCCTATACCCAAAGTAATTTTGCACACACATACTATAGAACGAAGCTCAGACGCATTAAAATCGTCTGCCTGAAGCCACTAAGTATTTACCATAATTAAGAACACACACACACAAACAACCGAAAGGTCAACGTAAACTTGTTGACGCATGCAAATTAGTTGACAGCGAAATTTAAACACTTCAAAAATACATAAATTTCAGAGCAGGAGAGTTCTTATCTCCACACCACTTTACCCCGCGACGAGCACAACAAGCATACCGTATCGAAGTTCGGGAAAATTTGAAGTCTTTCCAGAGAAAACGCTCTAAATTCATTCCAGCCGAGGCATATTTATAGGCGCTGCAAAGCGTTATGACGAATGCCAACGCAATAGACGGGCAGTCAGTCAACCAGCAGGCGCGTCAAAAGGGCACAAGTGCCAAGTGCTATGCAAAATGCTTGAGTCAACGAAAATAACAACAAAAATTTAAAAAAGGCCTAGTGCTAGACACACATACACACGCATATATGTGTATGTAAACCAACCGTGTGCGCGTTTGGATGTGTAGTTGGCAAGCGAGCTGGCAATGGCAATGCTATAGTAGACAGCAATAACTACAAGAGCAACAACTAGGAACGAGTCTGAACGTTGTCAACCGCAGCAACGACGAAGATTGTGTTGACAAGTGGCTAAAACAATTGAAAACGTTTTCTGTGTGCCACCGCTTGCAATCTGCTCTGTTGCGCTTTTTCACTTTTTTGCTCGTTTTTGTGTTTTTTTTTTTTGTTTTTATCTGTTACACATTTTTCCGAGCGCCTTTTGTGGTTTGTACGTTGTGTGGGTGTGGGTGTGTATATGTTGTGTGTAGTTTCGGCTTTCCGTGTTGTTTTTCAGCTTGACTATTTTTCTGTTTTCCATTTCGCTTTGTTTATTTCTCTTCTTTTTTGTTGTTTCTTGTTTTTTGCGATTTGTCATCGTAAGGGTCTTTATGCTCTGCTGCCTTGCGCTTAGTTGCAGTCAGTAGAACGAGTCAAATTAGGGTAATTAATGCGCATTCGTGGTTCGGGATTTTTGCCGTTGTTGTAGTTGTCGATGCAAGTGCGTGTTTTTGTTATGCTTCCTCGTTGTTTTTAAGCTTGTTTCGCAGTGTGCTCATTTTAGGTTACATGGTTGGTATTTTTAATGGTCTTGGCGGAAGATTAACGACAGATCCATTCGTTTCAAATCGATTTACTTAAATCGGCATTCGATTTCAATGAGGAATATATGTATGTCGAAAGTTGCAAAACACACATCGGTTAACAAACTACGTCAATATAAGTACATATGTATGTATATTTCGGATCTGCTCACCATTAGCCTTCCATTAAAAAATAGCGAATCGAACAAGAACTGGTATAAATCTCATAAACTGGTATAATAAATTGAGGCAAGCGACCATTAGCTTTCCATTAAAAAATAGCGAATCGAACAACAACTGGTATAAATCTCATAAACTGGCATAATCAAGATTAACAAGCGACCATTAGCCTTCCCTTAAATTAATTAATAGCGAATCGAACAACAACTTGTATAAATCTCATAAATTGTATAATCAACTTGAGTAACCATTTATACCACTTTTTATAAACTTCATTAAAAAATAGCGAATCGAACATTAACTGGTATACATCTGAAAAAACTGGTATAATCAAGCGTTTATATGACTTTCTATAAATGGATTAATATATTTTTATTACGGAAAATCAAACCTCAAACGTAGTAACTAAAGCGAGAAGTAGTTGTGTAGATACTAATGTTTAACTTTATTTCGTTAAAGAAGTTTACAAACTATCATAAATAAAAAATTACTACTTTTGAACACATTTTACTCGGTATGGTCAATTTAGACAACAAAATATTGCAATAACGATGTAAGGAATCCATTTATCGAAAGAATTAGTATTTGATTGTCATAAAGCTTTCAAGGAAAGGCAATAACACCAACAAAATTAAGAGAATTTAACTCGAAAATCGCCTTACTAACATTAGAGAGATGTCTAAGAGTGGTGTCTTCGCCAATAAACAATAAGCAGAAGCAAAAAATTAGAGAGGTACCAAAGGTGCTCAGCAACTCTCCTTTACCGACTCAAGCACTTTTCTGTTCTAAGATCTATTTTTTTTTTTACACATAATGTTAATTATGGGACTCAGAGGAAAGCGAATAAAAACAAAAATCATCACTAAAACGCCTAATTCACAGAAATTGGCCTTTTATGCCGTTTTACTGCTCACGAACGTCAACAAATGGCCGATATCAATCAGAAAACTTTTTTTTTTAATTTTTTAATTAAATTTTAACAAAAAATATAAAACTATTAAAAATTTAGGTAGAATTTTGAAAGAACCATTTAAATAAAATCTCGTGAAAAAATTGTAGGAAAAAATGCTATAAGTTAAGACTAAGGATT